>NC_140013.1:14759741-15347989 GCF_964263955.1 Coregonus lavaretus
AATGTATTGGCACACATTCTAAGTGGTATGCTAGTGTGGATATTGGGACGTAGCCTATGAAGCCAAAACCAGGGTCATGTTCATTAGGCACCAAACGGAAGAGAATGGACGAAAACAGAAAGGGACTACCTGGACATGTCTAATAAGAAACGCTCATTTTTGTTTTCTGTTGCAAAAACGTTTTCCGTTGTGTGCACGGATGAACATGATCCTGACATATAAAAGCTAGAACCTGGTTGGTGTGTGAACGTGAGGGCCATGTTATGTCACAACACCTTTAGATAAGCGCAGTTGCAGAGTAGAGACAGAGACAGAGACAGAGACAGAGACAGAGACAGAGACAGAGACAGAGACAGAGACAGAGACAGAGAGAGAGAGAGAGAGAGAGAGAGAGAGAGAGAGAGAGAGAGAGAGAGAGAGAGAGAGAGAGAGAGAGAGAGAGAGAGAGAGAGAGAGAGAGAGAGAGAGAGAGAGAGAGAGACAGGAATAGCTTACCACCCAGGAAGAGGTTGAGCTCACACTCCAGGTAGTCGAACATCTCCCTGTCAACTGGAAGCTGTAGTGAGAGGACACACCCACCCACACACACAGAGTGGTTGGATTGGAGGGTTCACAGCATGTACAAAGTGGAGGAGTAGCCTACACATCACACATACAGAGGCTGTAAGACCCATGTAGCAATGAACCCAAGTTGGTTTGTATACATATAACAAGAGTCATATGCTCTATATAGAGATGATCTAATAGAAGGCAATAACAAAAACATATGCATTTTCTTGTCATTTTCAATACTTGTAATCATAATCAACGGGAACATTGGGGATATATTAGAACATGTATCATTATAGATCCAGCCCGCTGTGATTCGGTGGGAACAACAAAGGCAAGCGACACTCACAAGTTGTTGACGTCGTCTCTCCTGCCTCGTCAAGCTGCCTGTTTGACATCTGAAGGTTGCCGGGGAAACGGGGATTCTGGGGAAGAGAGAAGAACGAGTCTATCAGAAATGGGCTGAATCTCAATTATACTTCCTTGATTCATCTCTCCTTGCCTCCTTCTCAAAACGCATCGGAGGAGGAGACGAGGAGAGAGGACATGAGAATCAAGGAAATACAATTGAAATTTACCCTCGGTTTTTCCACCAGTAGGCATCTCCATTTAAATCAGGAACAGAGCAACACCAAGTCTGCTGCCTGCTGTATTTCACTAAGCTTAGCCATCTATGAACTACTGATTCCTAAAAGGCCATTAGTTTTAGAGAAGTGTGTCTGTGTGAGGAATATCCCTAGAGAAGGGTATATATATATATATGAGAGAGAGAGAGAGAGAGAGAGAGAGAGAGAGAGAGAGAGAGAGAGAGAGAGAGAGAGAGAGAGAGAGAGAGAGAGAGAGAGAGAGAGAGAGAGAGAGAGAGAGAGAGAGAGAGAGAGAGAGAGAGAGAGAGAGAGAGAGAGAAGAGAGACTGGTCTGCTGTTGGTCATACAGGCTGGCCACTACTCACTTTGACGTGGAACTCCATCTTGGTGATAAGCAGTTTGAGGTAGATGCTGCACAACTTCCCATAGCCTTCACTCAGGTGACCCTGAGGGCAGAGGGGAAAGGGGAACAGATGGAGTGAGACGCCTGAGAGAGAGATCACATCAAAGTGAGCTAGACATGGACTTCTCCAGAGGCTTGGGAGATTTCCAAAGGAGTCGCTAGTTGCTGACGTTGCAGAAGGAAGTTTCTAATTAAATCAAATGGATCTGCTTCTGCAAAGTCTTGCACTGTATGAGTGCAGGCCTATGTGTGTGTGTGCATGGTATGTATGTTTGTGTGTTAGTGGTGCGCGGGTCAGCTCTTTGTTCACCTGCACCCGCTCGCGATTGCTAACCCATCCGCAACGCCCGACTATATGTGATAAAGTGAAAATCTGAGCCCCACACCAGACCCTAGAAAATACATTGTAGGCTACAGTCAGAGACGGCGTTTAAAAAAATGGACAGGGGGTGCAGGATTTATTTAGCCTGATTTAGATACGTTTCTGCTTATAATTTTTTGAATCTATAATTAAATACATGCAGCTTCTCTTCTTTCATTATATGTTGCCCTGGAAGACTAAATAAACTCTTGCTCACCAGATTAATGTCTTAAATCGATAGAATCAATGTTTAATCTAGTTGACATCGGTAAAGTTCTCCATGTCATCTCTGCTTCTTTCGCGGAGCAAAGACGTTCAGGGACCGGGGAGAAAATGCAATAACAAAAAAAAATGACAATTTTCTGTGCATCAGTTTGACCGGTTGTAAGGAAATAGAAAGCTGTGAATACAACCCAACATGTTTCTGATTCGATTTCAGTTCGGCTCAGATGCATATTTTATGTGGTTGAAATACTAAATCAGCTTTTATGTTGCTGATCAGAATCACCTTTATTTGCCAAGTATATTTACACATACTCAGAATTTTACTTGGCGATATGGTGCTGCTAGTGAAAGACCACATTTAGAGACAGACAGCTGAGTTTAAACAAAGTTTACATACATTATATTCATATACTATAGACATTATAGACAACTTTATATGAAGACATATACCGTCTGTAGAGGTGCTAACTGCACATTCGCATTCTTTGAAGATACTGAAATAAATCAATCTTGTTCCTGACTCAAAATGTGGCCTACATTTGGTGTATCATGTTACTGTAAGTAATGCTTAATTCTGCAGGAGTTAATATTAAGGCTGTGAGATGTTATAGACCTACAGTCAGTGTCCAGATTTCAGTTTCTATTGATCCCATCTGAACAGCAGGCTACAGTTCCCTTGACATGCCATAGGCCTATTTGAAGGTCTAAGGCACGCATACAGTTAGGCCCTAAAGCTTAGGCTTGCTTAAGCACGAATGCCAGATAGCCTAACATAATGAAAGAAAAACTTAAATGTAGCCTATAGATATAAATTGCCCAAGAATGATACATTGATGGAATTTTAAGGTGTTGTTTCTCTATATTCAACCCGACCGCCACCCAGCCGCCCTTCAGTCACACATTTTACATTTACATTTTAGTCATTTAGCAGACGCTCTTATCCAGAGCGACTTACAGTTAGTGAGTGCATAAATTTTTCATACTGGTCCCCCGTGGGAAACGAACATATTGAATTACCCTAAACCCGCCCACCCGCAGATATAACCACGGGGACTGCGGGTTATGAGTCAACCCACGCATCACTAGTGTGTGTATATATATATATATATATATATATATATATATATATATATATATATATATATATGTTTGAGTGTCAAAGTGAATAGCCAGCTATGAGGTCAATTGCTTCTATCTCACTTCCCTTTCATTGGGCCCTCAGTGTGATGTCACTACAGGAAGGAAGCAGTACTGGTCATCAATGTCACTCTCCACAAGTCCTAGTATATGTTGTACCATCAGAAAATACAAAGAGAGACCCAACTAAGTGTACTTCTAGGAAAAGGTTACTAGTCCCTACTACTCCCCTCTCATCCTGCTCACTGAATGCATGGGCAGTAAACGGTTAGGCTTTTCCACTGTACTGTTGCAACCAAGAGGCAACTCTTTTGTTGAAACATGGTTATTTCAAGTAAAAATAACAGTCCTAAATCAATCATTCAACTGGATGGAAACATTTGTTTCAGTCCACAGTCAGCCCCCCCCCCCCCCCCAAAAAGAGTGTAAAGCTATAGTCTATACACAGTAGCACCATTAGGATACAATAACATGTGTGTTGTTTAGTCTGACTCAGGTTTAGCAGAACCACATTGCTGTGTGACTGTCACCTATTAGAATATCTGTCTCACCGATGGCGATGGCAACACTAACTGACAGCAGACCGGCATGGACACACCACACTGATAATAATGATGACATGGTGATGATCATGACTTTACCCCCCAGTCACTGTATATGACATGTGTTCTAAATCACATCATATTCCCTATATTAGGGCTGTCCCCAACTTAAAAAAATATTGGTCCAAAGTAGTCTGTTTTTTCAACCAATTGATTGGTCGACATTTTTAAAAGGTGTATTTTTCAATATATAGACACACCCTATGTGTTTTAATGAAATAAATTATATGCATTGAGCTTGTCTGATGCTTTAAGAGCACCGTTCGATAAAATAAAAAACAAATTACTCAAGAGGGAGCCAGAGATCAAGATAACCAGAAGAAAGAAACCTTAACCTGACCATCCTCCCCCCGTTCCTGCTGGCTTTCGCAGATTCTGCCATTACTCTCCTGAAATTGCCGGTAATAGGCTACATGAGGAGTTGGCAACCTTTCTCATGTGGAATGCCAATTTATCTTACCATTTCTACCGATCTGCGTGCCAGTTATGGTTTTCATATGCACATTTTTGTGGAACAGTTTCATTTCATTTATAATAACGTCTTCATATCTCAAAATCATTGTCAAGTGGTTAATCAAAACTCTATCCAAATATACGTGAAAATTATACAACCCTAAAAAGTAACTTCTATTGCCATTGCCAACTACATAAAAATAGCCTACATATAAAGCCAACAAATAAAAACATTGCAGCCTGCAGGTAGAAATATCCTGATAAAAATAAATAAGAGTATAAATCATATTGGCTACACATGGCCTGTGTGCAACGTACTTGCAACATTATATAACATATTCTGGGCCCTCAGGTTTCCTGCACCAGTGAGCTCAGGACAGACACAGCTGTAGGCTATTTGAGCAAGGGATAAGTAGTAATCAGGTAGGCCTATTTTCCACTGGATCAGAGCATGCCTATTGTCATTCTCAATGAATGTAAAAACATACTTTGTTTGCTAGCTGTTTGAGGTGAAGAAAACATTACTTTGAGAAGCTCCACAGCTCATTAATGGTGGTGCGTTAAGCCAATCAGAAATACTATTAGATCCCCATTTATATGCCTATATTTGTGCGCAGGCCAGGTAGCCTATAGGCCTACTTCTATGAGTAATCAGGTGTGCGTCCTTACTCAACATTGACATGAGCACTCCAAACAAAAGACAATGACTAAATTGACAAAACTCGTAAATGGAATGAAATAAACCAAAACTTGTTTCTCACAAGTGTAGCATTGGTTGTCCACTCCGACAATGAGAACTGTAAAAGACTGGAATAATAATATATTGAATGCATTAACAGAAATTACCGTAACCAAAGAAACATTGTAGATTCAAAAATTCTAGGAATTAACAGTAAATGTACTACTGGTGATATACTGTATGTAATGGGGAATTTATATACACTAACAATCAAATGCAAACAATTCACACAATGAAGTTATGAAACAATGAATGTGCACAAATTGGCGGGAGAGCGCATTCTGGAGAGAGACGTGCATTGTGCATCTTAGCCACACTCTCCTTCTTAGACTGTGCCATCCCCGCGGCCTCCACAATGGATTAGTCTCGGCCTCCGCAATGGATTAGTTCACTGAGATGGGCGCGAATAAGACAGGAGTCTCATGTGCCATAAAAAAATTGATATCTATTTGCTACTACTCAACCCCAAACAAATTGCGGTTGACCAACATATCGACCAAACGACTAATTGGGATCAGCCCTACCCTATATAGTGCACTACTTCTGAGCAGGGCCCTTAGGGCTCTTGTCAAACTTAGTGCACTATATAGGGAATAGGGTGCCATTTCCGACGCAGACAATGTGTCCATGACAGCCTGCCGGTTAAGAGTGGTAGACATGATGACTGAGGCTGAGAGTTTTTCCTGGCCTTAGGACCCTAATGGCAACCATCGGTGCTGTGTTCTGGTCCTTACCCACATTCTGCTCATGTCACTCAAGTCAGCCTTGTTCCTCATCGAGTCCTTTATCACCTGAACACACACAGAGACAGAAAGAGAATTTAGACAAGGCTGTAGCCACAAGCCAAACGTTCAGAATGTTGCTGATTCAACAGAGAGCACTACATGTGAAGTTGTACTGTATGCATTGTGTGGGTGTGTTCAAGAAGGCCAGTGTGTGGGCAATTGCCTGGGTTCTCAGAAGTGAATGAATGTGTATGGGGGTGTGTGAACAGCACTATGCTGATCATTTGCATGGTGCATGATGCTAGTCCTTGGAGGTTGTAGCTACTGTGGCTAAACACTGTACAGTAGGATATATTAATAGAAGTAGAGGCTATGTAGCCTGGCCCCAGATCTGTTTGCGTTTGGCATGACAATGACAATTCGACTTCAAATGATATTCCCTATGGGCCGGTTTCTTGGACACAGATTAAGTCTAGTCCTGGACTAAAAAGCATGTTCAATGGAGAATCTCCATTTAAATAGCTTTTTGTCCAGGACTAAACTTAATCTGTGTCCAAGAAACCGCCCCTATATTTAGTTGACTTAAACCTTATATTACCAGGGAAGTTAACTGAAAACATATTTACAGCAATGACCTGGGGAAGAGTTGCAGGGGAGAGGACAGGAGAGGGGTTGAAATTAGCCAACTGGAAGCTGGGGATGAGGAGGGCCAGATTAGGAATTAAGACAGGGCGACCAGGGTTAACACCCCTAGTCTTGGGATAAGTGTTGTGGGATCTTAGTGATCACAGAGCGTCAGAATGTCAGTTTAAATTCCAGCAGGATCTGGTCTCCCATTCAAGCCCAACCCTGGCCCTACCCTGCTTAGCTTCAAACCAAATCCAGCAGAGTAATAAACAGGGAATATTGTATCATTTGAGACCTCTTGAGCACAACTCTATGGAGAGCTGGGCATGTCCCTGGCATGCAGTATGTTCAGGGTCGTGTTCATTAGGCACCAAAAGAAAGAAAATGGAGTGAAACAGGGAGGGACTACCGAGTCTTGTTCAATAACAAATGCTAATTTCCGCTTTCCGTTACAAAAGGTTTTAAAGGGTTTTCTATTGCATGCCTTAAAGATTGCAACCCAGGTATGTGTCCCATCAGGGCTGTATTGGTGGGTTCAGACTTACGTTGGGATGGCCGTCTCGCAGCAGCTTGTGGAAGACGTGGCAGAACTTCCAGCAGAGCACCGCATTGCTGGAGAGCGGCAGCCGGTTGACCGCCGCCCAGAAGGTGTGGGCGCCCTTCTCATGGTGGGTCCCCAGGATACAGGGTGAGACGGACCAGTCAAGGAGAAACACACAGGGGATGGCAGAGAAAGCACACACACTCTGACGAAGGCTGCTATGACAAAATGTGCAAAGGGGGGTTTTAACATAGAGGTGTTTTGCTTGCCTAGTCAACATCCATTGTTCTCTCAAGAGGGGCTGAAAACCTATCACATATCTCACAGAAAGACCGTCCAGAGCAGTCTGTCTCTCAGTCTCTTTCTCACAAACACACACAAATTAATGGCCTGATCCCAGCAGACACCAGGGTCATGTTACATTATTGTCATGAAGGAACACTTAAGAGCTTCCACAAACACATGGGAATCAACATCTCTATAGTCTTACCTCCATAACTTGCTACATTTGCACACACTGTATATATATTTATTTCTGTTGTATTTTTGACTTTGTTTTGTTTTACCCCATATGTAACTCTGTGTTGTTGTTTTTAATCGCACTGCTTTGCTTTATCTTGGCCAGGTCGCAGTTGTAAATGAGAACTTGTTCTCAACTGGCTTACCTGGTTAAATAAAGGTTAAATAAAAAATAAAAATAAATAAAAAAGTCAGAGGAAAGCAGATTCTATCCAACACACACACGCGCTACCACTACGCACACAACTAACATAGACACCGCACATACAGCGCCACACACACAGCAACACACCCGGCTCCACAAAGAGGATATTCCTGGCATGCTTCTCTTTGACGGCGACCTCCTGCGTGTTGATGGCCTTGTTGATGCTCACAGCCTGTGCAGAGGAGGAAGTGGAGAGGGAGAGAGGAAAGAAACAGAAAATACCAATCAGGGCAATGCTTTTCACTCCTCACTTGAGGAACACACACACAATTATTTATTTTTAGATGATTTAGCAGACGCCAAAGTGAATTACATTTAACACATTCAGTAGGCTACAGGTCTATGTAGCCCATGATGTGGCAATCAAAGCCTAACCCTGATGTTTCAAACACCATACTCTTAACTGAACCATTAGAACACACACACACACACACACACACACACACACACACACACACACACAGTGACAGCAACTATATAATAAATAAATAAATCAGTAACAAAAGAGAATACTTGTAGCCTACAAGTACAAGTAGCCTACTTGTTCTGAATATTCAAGAAAGCAATCCTCAGTAAACTGGCCCAGTGTGGGCTTGTCCAGTTGCATAGGGTGGTGGTAGGCCTGCCTCCAGTACTGACAGGGTTAAACAAAAAAGGCTGAGCAAATGCCATGTACACACACATCACAACCCCGTCAGCCATCTGCCAGGTAAACATCTGATTCCTCACACACACTCCCAGAAAGCCTTCCATACAATGGGCCCCACTAAAATACCACCAGCCACAAAGATGAAGAATCATTTCACTTCAGGGTTATCATTTTTCAATTCAGGAGACATTCTTTTAACTTCTGTGTAAAGAGCCACATTCTTTCTCCCTTTTACATTTAGTGATAGGCCTGAAATGGATACTCCAAATAGGCCCATTTGATCTCGGTCTCCATCTGAGAGGAAATGCAGCCCCTCTATGCAACTCCACCTCCTCTTCTCGGGCCTTTAAAATCAGGGATGGGCAACTTTGATGGGATCACAAAACATCTGAACTTATCATGAGGGGCTGCAGTGGCTCGCGGATCTGTGTACCCACATCCATACCCACACATGCAGTCAGAGCCGGCCCTAGCCTTTTGGGGGCCCTAAGCTAAATGCCCCCCCCCCAACTTGAAAAACATTTTAACGGCCCCCCACAGTGGAAATAAAGTTTTACAGTTAATTTCCTGCAATTCTACACATTTTGCCAAGGGGCGAAGAGAAAATGTCACAGTTTTAAAGCAAGTTTGATGCAATTCTACACATTTTACCATGGGGCAGAGATAAATATTTGCAGTTTTTAAACTTATTTCCTGCAATTCTACAAATGTTGCCCTGATTTATGCCATGTTAATATGATATCTGAGTGAGAGTGACTTACAAAATCAATGGGGCCCCTCCCCGGTCCATAATTCGACCATGATTACTACAAGTTTATATAGCTGGCTAGACTAACTTACCAATCAAAACATTTTTGGCTGACATGGGCTAATTGAGTGACTGTCAGTGACTGACATAAAAAGAGAAAGAGACTTCAGATGCACATCCAAATTTTGAAATTGCACCTTGTGTATTCAACTATTCTAACTCTCAACAGTAAGTTGCGAACCCGACTGAGTTCCTATATTTAAACGTTTTGATCTGTGGGCCTACAAAAGACGGGCGGGCCACCACTTGCCCATCCCTGCTTTAAATGAATACCTGGGTAAATCTAGCATGTTCTCCGATAAAGAACAGTGATATGGAGGTCTGAAGTGGAGTGGCTGGGGGTCACAAAAGGACAGGCCAGGTTGAATAATCTCACTTCCCCCAGATGTCCTGAGTCCTCTCTGGGAGGGGAGGCAGAGGGTGATAAATCATCACAGGTCCACTTCACTGGTGGTTCACTGGGAGCGCAGGAAGTGTGTTGGTTTCACACAAAAGGAAGAACTTGCTGACCATGGCATTCAGAGGAATAGCCTAGGAGTAGTACACTACACATTCATGCTTGGTTGGAGTAAAGTGCACACCAGAAGCGTATGATGGAGGAAGTCACAAGTCGAACCCCAAAAATGTATATACTGGGTGATTATTTGGACACCTTGTTCATTTGGACATGTAGATTGTTTCTATAATGATCAAATCAACAAAACTGTATACACACACTAGGGGCGCAAGAGTCATGACGAGAGTAGACAAAATAGCCTACGTTTCTGTCTGTCTTTTTCTCTCAGCCTCATTACAAATGGCATATTCACAGCTCAAGGTGACAAAGACAGGCTTTGTATTGACAGGATCGATTCACAGGGTCACTGTCTAATTAAGTCACAGCTGTGCCTTCTGAAGAGGAGAAGGAGGAGGACGAGGAGGAAGAGAGGAATGCAGAGCTGGCCAACATCTCTCAACACACACTGCTCCCTGGTTCAAATTCCACTCCATCCATGTCTGTGCTAAGCTTGTACCCCTGCAGAGGATGAACCACAAACCATGCTCAGATGGTATAGCCATGCCTTCGATCATTAAAACATACATGCAGGGTTGACATGGACACTGGTGTTACAGGTGGAACACCTGTTGTTACATAATCAAGCACAAGCCAAGAGATGTGTGTGTCATTATGTCAACACTGCACACAGAGCCATGTATCTGTCCAAAGTCTCCTGTGGTTTCCTCTGACAACGACAGATAAGCTAATGTTTGACCTTTTCAAGTGTCACCATTGTTTGTCTATTAGAATCCACTGCAGGATGGATGAGACTTATTGATAACCGCTCAGGAGAAGACTGGACAAAAGACAATATCTCATATCTAGATTCCACTTGGATAGAAATACTGCAAATATAGTCTATAGCATCTTCGATACTGAACAAAAATATAAACGCAACATGCAACAATTTCAAAGATTTTACTGAGTTACAGTTCATATAAGGAAATCAGTCAATTGAAATTAATTAATTAGGCCCCTAATCTTTGGATTTCCCCTGACTGGGAATACAGTTATGCATCTGTTGGTCACAGATATCTTATTTTTTTGTATGTATGGGAGTGGATCAGAAAACCAGTCAGTATCTGGTGTGACCACCATTTGCCTCATGCAGAACGACATCTCCTTTGCATATAGTTGATCAGGCTGTTGATTGTGGCCTGTGGAATGTTGTCCCATTCATCTTCAATGGCTGTTCAATGGCTGTGCAAAGTTGCTGGATATTGGCGGGAACTGGAACACGCTGTCATACACATCGATCCAGAGCATCCCAAACATGCTCAATGGGTGACATGTCTGGTGAGTATGCAGGCCATGGAAGAACTGGGACATTTTCAACTTCCAGGAATTGTGTACAGATCCTTGTGTCATGGGGCTGTGCATTATCATGCTGAAACATGGGGTGATGGCGGCAGATGAATGGCACGACAATGGGCCTCAGGATCTCGTCACGGTATCTCTCTGCATACAAATTAACATCGATAAAATGCAATTGTGTTCATAGCTTATACCTGCCCATACCATAACCCCACTACCACCATGGGGCACTCTGTTCACAACGTTAACATCAGCAAACTGCACGCCCACACAATGCCATACACGTGGTCTGTGGTTGTGAGGCCGGTTGGACGCACTGTCAAATTCTCTAAAACGACGTTGGAGGCAGCTTATGGTAGAGAAATTAACATTAAATTCTCTGACAACAGCTCTGGCGGACATTCCTGCACTCAGCATGCCAATTGTGTTGTGTGACAAAACTACAAATTTTAGAGTGGCCTTTTATTGTCCCCGGCACAAGGTGCACCTGTGTAATGATCATGCTGTTTAATCAACTTCTTGATATGCCACACCTGTCAGGTGGATGGATTATATTGGCAAAGGAGAAATGCTCACTAACAGGGATGTAAACAAATTAGCGCGTTTGGAACATTTCTGGGATATTTTATTTCAGCTCATGAAACATGGGACCAACACTTTACATGTTGCATTTATATTTTTGTTCAGTGTAAATGCGTTTATATTTTTGTTCAGTGTAAAAATAGCACTCGTGTCTACCCTTACATTTCAGTCAAAACTCCCCATGTTTTTTCCCCTAAAAAAAAAGTTTCTGAAAACCAAGGAACCATGAAAGGCTCCCAGCACTTGTGCAAGCGGTTCCAACACAGGAACGACCCAATTAGTTCACAGAGCGACTTTGTCGTCCGTCTGAAAGAGAGTGTCAGCTGCCCAGGACTCCTGGCAAGCCAATGGGACTGGAAGTTGGAGCGGCTCGCTGGCATCGACAGGCCTATTAACTCATCTCATCGCAGCATGGGCAGCCGATGAAGTGAGATGATGACTGCTATCAAATTTAACTAGGAGGTGAGAAACAGACTGTGGTGGTGGGTGTGTTGGGGTTGGGGAGATTAGACAGAGGATGAGGCTTGCCACACAGACAGACTAGTCTGGACTGGGCCCACCTATGTCATGCACAGAGAACTCTAGAGGCCTCTCCTGTCGCCATTGGTATGCTAGTCCTCGCCTAGCTGTCAAGAAACAAACCTTAACGGCCTACACACTTGATCTTAAAGGATAGGTGCAAGCAATATGGTGAAAAATCCACCCAGCCTATCAGAAGGCAAGGTGAAGGAATTACCATACTGCTTAAACCTATCAGATCATTTGAGATCTACAGGAGTGCCCAGGCCTTAGGGTTGGATTTGGGATTCAGCATGAGCCTGTGTTGTCTAGTAGTGTGCAGGACCCAGCCGGTGCCTTAAAAGCCGGCCAGTCAGTGCCTGTTTAATAATGCAGCGATCTCACATTAATGAGTCATTTGCCCAAAGAAAGCATTTGAATAATGGTTTTGACTGCTTCACATGAACATGACTAACGGCCCATCCCATGGTATAATGGGGATTTTTTTTTTATTCCAAGCTTTTCCTGCAGATATATCTGTACTAGGACACTAGATGATTATGACGACAACGCAGTATATTCTTATCACTGCTCTAGGAAACTTGTTGAAGAGCAGAATAAACTTAATGATGGTCCAAAAACATCTGCAGAATAAACTTAATGGTGGTCCAAAAACATCTGCATTTAGAGATAGCACCCTCTACTCCTGTGCAACCAAAATTCTGATCGATTGAATCAATTAATTAACGCAATCAATCCAATCAAAATAATAGTCTAAATAAAGAAGCCTGGGTTCTCACGAGTTTGGGGAGCTGCCATCCTTACATGACCTACATGGCTGACAGGGAAGAAGAGTGCTTTTCTGGTGGTGGTCTTGATAAATATCTGCTGTTCACGCAGTGCTGAAACCACACCAAAACACAAGTAGGGGCCAAGCAGCACACACTATTCCCTGTTCCCACAGTACAATGCTTTTATCTGGCCACATCTCTTCGTAGATTCCTCGCATTCCTTTTTCGGAAGAAGATCATGAGTAAAAAAAACACATGAAAATCAGGATATCACCGATTTTCACAGCCAACCTTGGGACGTTCATACGATCAAACGGTACGATGAACTCACCGATTATGGGGTGGGCCCAGTGGGGGGGGGGAAAAGGGGAGAGTTTGTGTTGTTGTTATCTTATAAAGTGCATTCGGAAAGTATTCAGACCCCTTGACTTTTTCCACATTTTGTTACGTTACAGCCTTATTCTAAAATTGATTAAATTGTTTTTCCCCCCCCTCAATCTACACACAATACCCCATAATGACAACACAAAAACAGGTTTAGACATTTTTGCTAATGTATAAAAATATAACCAAATGAAATATCAAATTTACATAAGTATTCAGACCCTTTACTCAGTCCTTCGTTGAAGCACCTTTGGCAGCGATTACAGCCTTGAGTCTTCTTGGGTATGCGCTACAAGCTTGAAAACAGGATGCACCGGAGCTCAATTTAGAGTCTCATAGCAAAGGGTCTGAATACTTACGTAAATAAGGTATTTATGTTTTTTTTTTTTTTAATCAATTTGCAAACATTTCTAAAAACCTGTTTTCGCTTTGTCATTATTGGGTATTGTGTGTAGATTGATGAGGAAAACATTTTTTAAAATCAATTTTAGAATAAAGCTGTAACGTAACAAAATGTGGAAAAGGGAAGGGGTCTTAATACTTTTCAAATGCACTGTATGAGGAGATTCAGGCACCGTGGACTGGAGGTGCATGGCGGGCTGCTGCGGTGGTACTGCTACGATTTTCCCACCACTTCAAGAGGAATGGGTAAACAGGGAAGGCTGGAGAGAGGGAATGAAAACAGGAATCATGGATCACTGCCTGTGAATGCGTCGGCACCGTACACAGAGGTGCTGTGGTGGGGAGAGGGTCAGTGGGTCTGGGGGGGGTAGAGAGCAGGGGGAGGGGGGCGCTCAGTCAGGCTTCCTGTCTTGGCACACCCTGTCCTGCCCATTTCCTGCCTGCCGAAAATGCACCCAGCTCCTCCCCTCTTCCTCCACCTCAGGCCTAGTACCCGGTGCCAACCCAAACAGACCTCACAGCTCCAGCTCCCCTTTTTTTTTAAGTTTCCTTTGCCAGCCTCTTCCAGGTGGCCCCAAAGATCAATTGGACATACTTTAAAACTTTTACCCCCTACCCGAAGACAGACACACACACACATTTTGTAGCTGTTTGACACTAATAATGCTCTCCTGCTGACAACGATTGCTTTAGATGGACATTTTGAAATAACGAATCATACCTACTAGCCACTTCCTGAAAAGTTACTCACTTCACATTACGTCACACTAGACAGACTGAAAAGTCATCCTACTATGCACTTTAAAAAAACACACCTTTTTAGGAAGCAAATGTGAAAACCTAGCATATGACTAACGTCCCTCAAAGCAACAAGCTGTAAAAGCCATAAGAGTGTAAAAGCAAGTGGGTTTATGTTATATTATTTCTTCAGGTTTGAACTCCACCCCTTTTAAAAAAGGTCAGCACTCTAAAAAAGGCCCTCTGTGTTACTTGTTTTGGTAAAGGACTGTTTTACAAATTTGACTTCGATATCCGCTCCCATGGAACACTCACTCTACACCTCTAAGAGCCTGGCACGATGGGGAAAGGAAACACAAAAGACAATCCCTCCAGCATGGCCACTCTTCCTGTCTATATGAACAGAGACAACATGGATTAGACCAGGGTTGTGTTCATTAGGGCACACCGTAGCAAAATGTTTCGCAAAGAAAATGAGTGTTCTTATTGGACAAGTTTAGGTAGTCCCTCCCCATTCAAGTCAAGAGTTTTTCCTGGTCAGGTCATGTGCTCAGAAAATAACTCAGGACCTTACTCATGTAAGGACTCATGTAACTCAGGACCTTACCAAAGTATGACAAAATACTGTGAATATAAAGCTGTCCAGAATCAAACTGGTCGGCCTAAATATTTTTACACTGAATAGGTATATACTACTGTATTGTCTCCCTACTTCTCATTGTCTCATGCCTATTAAGACTCCATTATCACTTCAAAACCTCCAGCATTGAGCTAGTCAAAGTCTATGACCTCACCGACAGCAGGCTTTTGTTCCTGGGGGGCTTGGGCTGGAAGACAGGACAGCAGGTGGTTGAAGAGAAATACTGGCCGGAGTGTGGACTCTAGGGTCCAAAGGCCATGGCTAGTATAATCAAATCTAAACCCCATGGTCCGTTTACAAGCCTCCTTTGACAAGACAGCTTTCTGCAACCTCCTGTGAGGGAGGCCTCCTATCTGCTTTGTGTAACTAGTGTAACTAACTTCCTGAAGGAGTGCTGACGTCATAAAAGCACTGTAAAAGGGCAAGCACATCTGCTGCTGAATTAGTTTGTGGTTTCTCTATGCACATTTGCACTAATTAACCTTGATAAAGATGCTATGACACTGTAGAAATGTAATACAGCCTTACAAGACTAGGTTTTAGTTCGCCTTAACAACAATAGTAGGGCCTATACCCAAGATGAAAACGACATGGCTTTTCTCTGGGCCCTCTTTGAGAACCATTCGATATCTGCTTTTGATTCTTGCATCTGCCAAGACTGTTGATGTTTTCATACCGTTGTCTCTCAGTGCATGACATGAATGACCAAAGCAGAGGCGTCTGAGCTAAGAGGACACTGACAGGCAGGTGGCAGGCAGGCAGGCCTTTATCTTCCTCTGGCTGAGAGAGAGGAACTCATCTCAGAGAGCAGCCTTGAGGCTTCGTCTGTTTGATCCAGAGCGATGAACAGCGCTCCAATAACATATTTATAACGTGACTTTGAGCAACTGGTGGTGCTTCCAAGAACAACTGAGTAGCTTTTTCCATCACAACAAGTGTCTGTCTCAAACAAACTGTTGTGTGTCCTCAACAGCTACCTCCACACTAATGAGCTTTCAGGAAGAGCACAAAGTCCCTGGAGATGCTTTCGTATCAGCCCCCTTCCCCCACCCCTCTATACGGAGCCAGAGTAGCCGACACTGTGTTGGCACTGAAAGGGCAGTCTTGGTGCTTTGGCCCTGCTAGTGCACCTGCGCCAGAACTCTCACACCAAGTCCTGCCAGTGTTGAATTGACCCTGAGGGGATTTCTCAAGTGGGGATTCCCCAATTCACAAATTACTAATCAATGTTCTCCATCTGCTGTTGTAGGCCATTCATGATCAATCATTCACAACAGCATGCATAGCCTCTACCACTATAATCCATGATATTTGCAATGACACTCATGCTGTAATAAAAATGTGATGGTTGTGTATCAATAAGAGTGATTATTAGTCTGAACTAATCATGCATTGTTTGTTTTGTTTTGTAAGGCTGTATCTTATGTCCCTGGTGTTTAGTAAAATATGGTGCAATCCAACCTATTACTAGATATGCTGCGGTCTCTAGTCGCCTTACAGAAAGTATTTAGCTGACAATGACACACATTGCAAAGCAGCTGGGCTACCTTAAGTCTGACTGACATCGTTATCGTCCAAGAAAACAACACTACAGTCAGATAGCTCGTTCACATTCTAGTCACTGTGAAAAACGTACGCGTGATTACGTTATCTAATGACCATAGAGAACGGGCTACTGTGAAGAAATAAAAGGTGAAACATCTGATCAGTCGGGGGAAATTCGTTAGCAAACTATAGCCCAATTCACTAGTAATAGCCTACACTAAAACATGCATCTGGCTGGAGTCTGGACTATCCTATAACAAACCATAGCATACACGGCCAATTTAAAAAACACCACGTCGATACAGTTGCATGATCATCAACTGATTTAGAGCCACCATGAACATATAGCCGGACTGCAGTATCTTAACTTGTAATTTCCTAAAGAAACAATCCTGGTAACAAATTAGTTCGCTCCCACCCCAAACATACATATCTGTTGCGCCTTTTCCGCAATAATGCTCACTGGAAAAATAAATCGATATCTGGAAACCTACCATTTTACTAAGATCCATAGTCCCAGAAAAATGTAGGGTGGCTGTGAGATCAAAAACGAAGCGGGTCGCTGGCAATACTTCGACAGAATAGTCTACAACTGGGAAAGGAGAAATCTAGAAAGCTTATGAGGGGGAGGGTGGTGGAGTGAGCCCGTTAACTCAACATGTGTCCCGATTTGGTATCAAATGCTCTCCAATTCCTTTCCTTCCGTGTCCATTCTCCTCTCCCGGGTCCTACGTGCTCAGTTAACAGTGGGGGCTCCCAGCCACAGCATCCGACTGTCGAGAAGCGGAACCGAACTGTCTAGAAAACGACAGTCTACCCCTAGAGTAGGCTACACACGGGAAAGTGTATGGTACGCTGCCTCTCGTGTATTTTTCACATATGTTTCATACCATTTTAGATTGCAATATTTAAAACGACATGGTGACTGAGTTTCTAAACATCGTGAATTTAATATCTGTCCGGGGCTTTTGTGTAAGCAACAGCATGCTCTCACTGTGAGACAATAGGTGCAGACTGGGGATGGCACAACCCCCCGCCCAAACTAACCTCGTACATCACCATGTAACAAATTATACAATCCTGAAAACACTATCAAAGAAATGATGAGAAGGCGAAAACACCAGAGCAGCGTGGCTCAGGCACACTGGAAATTATCATGATGGTAAACAATGTAACTTTGTATCACCAGTGCAACAGTATAACAAATAATCAGTGATTGGGTGACTGCTTACATGTGGCCATGACATTACTCTCTGATGTAGGCCTATGTCTATGGGCCATATTGAAATAGGATGTGCTATACGAAAAGTGTAGCATAATTAAAGTAAGTCACTGTCAATATCAAAGTTATGCGGTGACACTACTGCAAAAAGGAGCCGATTACAGTCTTCAACTATGCTGAGGCAATGTGGCTATAAACTTTAGCCTACATCAGAGTAATTTTAGGTAAATAGTGCCCTCCTCTGGTTACTCTGAGACAGAGGTTTATATCAGAATTATGAAATGATTTCACTGTCTGGAGTCTTCACAAAAAAAATCGAACAGCTCAGATAATTTCAGATTACTATTCAAAGGGTAGGCTCCTTAATTATAGAAAAAACAAACTAGTCAAAGCACAAACAAGTCAATATTTGACCAAGCATATCATTATTTAGTAATAACCTCAGCAATGTGGTACCGAACACATTAAATTAAGTATTTTATCTGAATTCTTTGCACGTCATGCATGAAAAGCACATTAACAAATAAAGTTACTATTATTATTACTAGGGCCAACTGAGGTGCAAGTCCACGGTAATCAATAGGTGACCCATTCTCCTGCTGGCTCACTGGCCACTCCACACAAACAGTCACTCTTCAGACAAAGCCTGCTCTTCACCACAGTCTCTTCACTTCCTGGTACGGTGTGGGCCAATGGTGTGGGTGGACCCACCGAGCACGGCTCTATGGAGAGGCTGCAATTCTCACATACACTACTCTAGGCCTTTATGAGTATCATGTTTATATTGTAGTCAGTTGTAGAATATTGATTGTTTGCAAAACTTCTGAGTTTCTCTTAATTTGGGTCCCCATAGATTGATTCCACCTTAGTGATGGTGGTGCCGAGCACACACACAATCACACCACACACCAAGTTTCAAGGGTGAAAATCCCCTCTGTCTCAATTCTGTGGGCAAAGTTTATATAATGGCCTTGAACGTGGCTGAGACAAAACCGTTCCAGACCAAAAATCAACTTACTGGTAGGTCACAATGTCATTTAATTGCTGAGTAGGCCCTTCTAGCCAGTTGGCCAGACTCAGGGCATATCGCTACTGTGTGTGAACAATATCCACTAAGCTATAATTGTTTTGCTCAGTAATAATATAAAGTTAGAAATTAGATCTAAAATCAAAAGTATTATTGTAACAATAATACAAATGTAGGGCATTGTGATGATGTAACCTAAGCATCCAATGTCCAATTAACTTTTTTCAGGTTGTAAAATATCTAATCCACTCCAAATTAAAAACAGAGTTAATGCCATTGTGATCTTATCTCTGCACTTTGTTCCAATGGCTGACCTGCCACTCATGTCCAGGACTTTTTCTATTTAAAGCCGGTGCAATGAGGCCACAGGCCAGTGCCTGCTGTTTTTGCTGCCTCAGTGGTTTTAATGGGCCCGGGCCGCTTTCGCTCTCCCTGTGCGTGTGTGTGTGTGTGTGTGTAACTACCTCTCTCTGGTTATAATGACAGGGTACAAGCACAGGGTGGGGGTAACTTACATAGTCAGGAAGAGAAAAAGGAAGACCAAGAGTGTTTGTAACAGAGAGAGAGACATTAGAGAGTCCGCCCTGCTGTGTTGCTTGTGCCCAAGGGACATTCCACAGCTGCCAGGGCACCACCGTGCCCCACTAAAGAGGGCACAGGCTATCTCTTAGTCAAACTAAGGTACATGATCTAAGAAGCAAACTGTTAACATCCTCCAAAAGTGTCAGAATGACTCTTACTCTCCAAAAGCAGAGGATTTCAACAGATTGTTCTGAAATTGTTTCTGTTGTTAGAAACAGATAAGATTAGCATTCCTGCAACATAATTTAGTTCAAATGTAATTTGATCTTAGAAATTAAGCTAATTGATTGCACCCAAATTGGCCATTTTAATTTATAGGATTCATATAATATTCAATAAATATAGTACCTAACATCCGATTTGGACCAAACTGTTTTCTAACAATGAGTAATACATGAGGAATCCAAAGAAATTGTCACCCATGGACCCCCCCACACCCCACACCCCATGTCAATCCCACCCCAACAACGAGTATATAGTATCAGTTCTCTATGTCTGACAAGTAGTATGGAACTGCGGCTCAGAGTATGGTTTCTTCATCCTATGTAATGTATTCCCAGTGAATTTGGTGATGTCTTTTCCCCTGTTCAGTGAAAGTCATTGAAGTTACCAGTCCTGACATTACCAGGTTCTGGCCACTAGATGGTGCTGTTCCAGATGATTGCGCAATATTAAAGGGATCGGGTGTTGAGGTTCTGTGGGCGCCTTTTGACCATTTCTTTGGATTCTTTATTGAATATTATATGAATCCTATAAATTCAAATGGCCAATTTGGGTGCAATCAATTAGCTTCATTTCTCAGATATCTAATTATATTTCAACCAAATAATGTTGCAGGAAAGCTAATCTTATCTGTTTCTAACAGAAACAATTTCAGAACAATCTGAGATGGTGGGTGTCATGGCTTGCTGAAATGACATGGAACGACCCATACTGAATATCCAGAGGCAGCCTGCCTTGGAGAGCTGTGGGATGCAGGAGGCAGGCAGGAAGGATCTGGATCTAAATGTAAGGCCTTAATTATGTAAGCCACAATGCTGTGTGGTGGAGTCACTCTCAGGATGTATCCCACAATAGAAAGCCCAGTCTGGGAACTGGGAGACCCAGGAGAGATTCTAAAGTGGGGTGCCGGGCTGAACGGAAGTAGCCTTCCCACAGACGCAGCCATGTTTCTCTAATTTCAGACGACTATCCAGACAGACACGCTGTCATTGTAGCAGGCTGTACTTAGCTATGGTTTCTGACCACATCAGTGGTGTTCATCATCACCATAGTGCATTCCAGGGAAGATGGATAGAAAAACATCACCATGTAGTCTAGGCCTACTAGCCTATTTCAGGAATAGCTAGAAAGAAACTAATGAAACCAGGAAGTTTTTATTGTGATTCAAGACAAAGTCAGGCCTGTCATTCCAGACGAGAAAGAGATGGATAGCAGCTCTCCCCTGGAAGTTAAATGGTTAGTTAAAGTGGTACGGTGTTCAAATGGAGGTGGACTGCTGAAACGACTAAAATAGTTTATCTCAAGATGGTCATTGAGCTCATTTTTAACAACTGTGCCGTTACGTTTCATGACCGATGAGAAACAGTTACGTAGCAGTACAACTGTGACTCCAAAGAGAGGAATGGCAGTCCTTCATAAACAAGCACACCATAGATTAATTCAATCTCCAACTAGAGAGATCATTACTTATTTCAGGTCTCTAAACATGTCATTACAAGCATGCTGTATGTGTTATCTGGGCCTGGGCAAGGTATTTTTTATAACTCTGCGGACAAAATGACAGCACGAGGACTCAGAGTCTGAACACACCCTTGTTGTTTACCCGACTCTCAGGCTCTAAGCCTCACCAAGAGAGGAGACCTGGGACCCCATTACTTCACCCTTACCACTAGCACTCTACTCTAGAGACTTGCTCTGTGTCAATGCACATTTCTATACACCATAAAAAGACTGCATTTTGCCAACTCCTATGGTCATTGGTGTAACAGCACAAACAGATCTGGGACCAGGCTAGATTGTATTAGAGTGCTTGTGCCTGAACAGAGGAGCTGGAAAGGTCTTAGAGCAGAGCCAGACTGGTGGTTTTGGGACAGTGGTGAAAGCCAGCAGATTCAGGCAGATCCGAGCCACAACAGATCAGATCAGATTAACTTGGGGCTGATCCCTGTATTAAAGCACAAACAAGATTTCATTGATTCCTCCCTCCGCCGCAGAACAGCTTTAGGACTGCCGTCAAAAATCAACCATAACAAAAACAACTACCATAACCAGATTAGGAATCATATCCAATTTGCACAATTTTGAGAGGAATGTGGTGTGATAGGCTAAATATTCAAGTTTAGGCTTTCATCTCAAATCAATGTCACAGTCACAGCACACTACGACTACAAGACACAGCCAAACTCTGCTCTCTGGATCAATCTTCAGTCCCGCAAATGAGTGCTCAAAAGCTCATTGACTAATTTAGCAGTGGTCGTAGTAGAAGATGGGAAAAGCAGGTTGCAGCCACCGCTGAAAAATAAAATCATCCAGCAGAGCAGGGCAATTTAGAGGCTTGATTCGTCTGACCTACTTTTTGACTGGTCTGGTCTGGGAAGAGGGGGGAGAGACCGCCAAGCAGGAAGTGTCTTGTCCACACAGCTCAGAAGTGTGCATGAAAAATGAGCATGCTTTTTTCTGGACTTCAGCTCTTGAGTAACAGCCTGTCAGCTATATGGGATGTATAATTCATAGAACATCCAAACCATTAAAAGGAGCAATCTGCAGTTGCTACATCCATTTTTTTATTTATAAATGAATGATGTACCCATTGATTCTAGAAGAATATAACTTACAAATGCCTCATGAGCTTAATTCAACTGTCCTACCTTATCAGAACCCAGAATATAAGCTTGTTTTACTCCAATGTTTGTAAACAAAGTAAATGTGACAAACACTATATAGCCTCAAAATATGATTAAAACTAAAATGTTGATATCATGGATTGTCAGTCCTTGCATCCATAGTTCTGTCTATGAATTTGAGAGTGGATACATTTCTCCAGCCCCATCCCTCAGCTTTTTACCGAAACGCTTTGTTATTGTTTGAACTGCGGATTGTCCCTTTAAAAGGACATCAACAAACAGTGCTGCTCAGTTCCACCCTTTCTCCCAATTTATTTCCCTGTATAAAAGCAACAATGATAGAGAGCTGGGTGGGACTCTCACACACCCCAGTATGTAGGCCGATTGTACTTTCCAGAACCCATCACAATATCTCTCAGGCTATTGGTTCTAGTGCTGTGTCCAGGAGTCATTAAAAGCCTTTTACTGCAGTTCGATACATGGTAGTGGTATTTATGGATAGTCCAGGCAGACACATTCAGCATTTTTTCCTACCTCTCTGAATAGTCCAGGCAGACACATACAGCATTTTGCCTCTCTCTCTCTCCACAGTTATGTAGGCGTCACCTCTCCTGAGATATGGTAAATCAGACCTCTGTTGTTTATCAGGCAGAATTCCTCAAAAGGACTACATCTGTGCTCTTAGGACTGACCCATTTCAACAGATTTTTATCTTGCACTGAAGACCCAACACTGATGTCATGTCTCTATAATCTTTGTAACGTCAACTTTATGTGACGACATATTTTCTCTCTGCTCCTACGGGTGGTAGGCTATTTGAGGCATAGCCATCAAAAACTCATATCAGCGATGTTACCCCCTGCTAAGAATGAGGGGGGATGATGTTAGCTTGCTGTTGTGTGGTGGTACTATAGTACTGCATTGTACTACAAACATCGTAAACAATGCATTTCTGTAAACACTCGCTCATTTAGGTCAAGTTGGCGCGCACACACCTTCGCGCACGGATCATGAGAAATGTTCACAAAAAATTAAAAAATTACATGGAAATTCGAACGTGCGAAGAAGCACCAATCAGTCAAGCAGCTGAATCATGATATTGCCGCACGTTTTCACGCTGAACGGATCATTGCCAACTTCAACACAACGGACGGTTCCAACTCGAAGCTTTACCAGAACTATTATAATATGTTCACATTTCGTAGTCCCTTCTAATTCTGTACAAGAAATCCCGAATTCCCCCAAGTTCCCACTAAACAAGTGTTTTACCTGACCGCGTTCAAAGTTCTCCTTTTCAAGTTCTAAACTGTTGGCACCACCGGTCCGACGAATCAGCGCTTTGGGAATTGGGTTCGGTACTTGCTGCATGGAGCTCTTCACTCGGTCCATTGTGTCTCTTTAGAATTTCCACTGAAAAATAATATTTCTACAAAGATATCGTCCAATTATTTATAAATTTGACAATAATAGTCCATGCAGTCAACCAATTCAGAAGGTCATTTCGCCTGTCCACCGCGTCTCCCTCTGTCGGCGATGTCATGTTTTTAAGCTGCGTTCGTAACCAAGTAGGAAGTAGGAATTTACTAGTTGCGAAGTCGTAAATACAGTTGGATACATTCATGTGCTTTGAATTAGTTGAGAAACTCAGATTGGCTAATGCCCAACAAGCTGTGTAGACCATAAACTAGAAGTACAGCTATCATGCTTGTAAACAAATGATAGTGTTCAGAAAACATATTAATAGATTGCTTTTTATAAACAAGGCTTTGTTTTCGCATTTAACTGCCCAAATGCTGTTATCAAGGTCATTTTCTTAGTAGGTGACGTCAGAGGTCAGCATGTGGGAGAAATGGGAGCTCAGGATGATAGAGGAGTTTCCCACTAGTAATTACATTTTACATTTTTTACATTTTAGTCATTTAGCAGACGCTCTTATCCAGAGAGACTTACAGTTAGTGAGTGCATAAATTGTTCATAATTACCATTTGGAGGGCCGTTCAAGTGGATTTTCCCCAGTCGTATGTGGTAAATTCCCACTCCCCACTTGGTTACAAACGCAGTATTACGCCTGATGTACAGTGGCGTTGCTGGTTGCACTAAGCTGATTTTAAAATATAATCCCCATGCTCTCATGTTGATTACCTTTTCTCCCTATGCAGTCTAAATCAGCTTTTTTGCGAAGGTGCCGCACTGTTTTGACACTGATGAACTAGGGCAACAGTTACTCAGACCATAGAGATAGATAGAAGACTCATTTTTGTATCTGTGCCACTATTGCGTCTGTGACAGCATGGGCAGCGCCATTGAGGCTATCTCCATTTTGAAGTAGTCAATTTTATTTTTCACGATTGGCTGATCCTTCCTGATGACCCGGTTGGACATGACTCCAGCAGAGTCACCAGGAGGGATCAGCCAATGAAGTTGGAAGTCCAACCTGGACTCAGAGGTCAACATAACATAGTACATGTAAATCCAGGGCACACCAATTAGTATGATATGTTATGTTTCGTATGGTAGGTATTACCTTGTGGATGTCCATCATCCATGTTGTATGATATGTTACGAATTCCAATTCTTATGATATGTTACGAATTGTGTAATTTGCACAATATGTAACAACTTTGCTAAACGTATGGCCCCGTGTAGCTCAGTTGGTAGAGCATGGCGCTTGCAACGCCAGGGTTGTGGGTTCGTTTCCCACGGGGGGCCAGTATGAAAAAAAAAAATGTATGCACTCACTAACTGTAAAGTCGCTCTGGATAAGAGCGTCTGCTAAATGACTAAAATGTAAATCTAATGATATGTTACAAATTCCAATTTGTTGTAGATAAAGTTAGCTAGGTTAGGGTTAAGGTTAGGGTTAGGAGTTAGGTTAAAGGGTTAAGGTTAGGGTTAGCTAACATGCAAAGTAGCTAAAAAGTAGTAAATAGTTGCAAAGTTGCTAATTATCTAAAAAACTAAAGTTGTCTGTGATGAGATTCGAACATGCAACCTTTGGGTTCCTAGACATTCACTAGACCTTTGCCTTTAACATTTCTTACTAATTTGAGTATCCCAGATTTACATTTACTATGTTACATCTAGTCTATGAGACCAGGCTGGAAAGTCCCACCCAGTTGACCACATTTAAATGGTGGACGCCCTCAATGGCGCTGCCCATGCTAATATGGTCTTTTGGCTAGGCCTTTTGGCCACTAGATGCCTCTATCATTCTCTATGGCCCAGCTGCAACCGTCACAGACTCCTCCCAGAAATGTCAATAACTGACTGGAATTCCGCTGGTGTAGAGCTGACCCCAATTAGTCGACAGGTTGATTGTTTGGTCGACCGAGATTGTTTTAGTAGAGCAGTAACAATATATATATATATATATATATATATATATATATATATATATATATATATATATATATATATATATATATATATATATATATATATTTGCGCCCATCTCAGTGAACTAATCCATTGCGAAGGCCAAGACTAAAAGCCAATTTATGCTTGATTCGAAAATGTGGTTGGAGGCTCCATATAGAGGCTGTGACGCAATTGCGGAGCTCCAGAGGCATGCAGAGGCCAAATCGAGCTCTGTACCGCATCGCCATGCGGAGGGCTCTGTCTAGTTCCACATTGACATGATTGGTTGACGGTAGGTGGGGGCGGTACATCCTGTATAAACACAAACTCACTTCCTTGACAACAGCTCTGCGTCGCGAAGCACAATAAGTATGTATGCCCTGACTTCTGCTGAGGCCATTCTTGCCCTGATTTCTGTTTAGGCCATATCACCGTAAATGCTTCTGACTTCTGCTGAGGACATATCACCATAAATGCTGCATGGCCAATGCAGATGTCGGATTGACCATGCGCCCAGATGCACAATGCACTTCTCTCTCCAGAATGCGCTCTCTCCCGCCAATTTGTGCACATTCATTGTGTGAATTGTTTGTGTTTGATTGTTAGTGTATCAATTCCGCATCACATATATCACCATTAGTACATTTACCGTTAATTCCTATAATTTCTAATCTACAATGTCTGTTACTTTGGTTACAGTCATTTATTTTAATACATTCAATATTATTATTCCAGTCTTCCTGTTCTCATTGTTGGAGTGGACACATTGTTTGCAGAGTGCACAACCTATGTTACACTTGTGAGATACGTTTTGGTTTATTTAATTCCATTTACTAGTTCTGTCAATTTAGTCATTGTCTTTTGTTTGGAGTGCTCCTGTCAATGTTGAGTAAGGATGCGTGCGCATAGAAGTAGGCCTATAGGCTACCTGGCCTACTTGCAAATGTAGGCATATGGGGATCTGATAGTATTTCTGATTGGCTTAAAGCACCACCACTAATGACCAGTGGAGCTTCTCAAAGTAATGTTTTCTTCACCTCAAACAGCAACATCCATTAAGAATGACAATAGTACCTCAATGTATTTGAAAAATATTTCCAACCAACTCCCTTTCGATAACCACTCAGCATGAAAGGGAAAAATGGCATGCTCTGATCCAGTGTAAATGCTTGACTTGGACTGAAATAGGTTCCGGTACTCATTTTGGGTGCTGGTACTGTTTATATTTAGGTGCAGGAGCTCCACAATACTTTTGAGCTAAGACCCATTTGCGACTAAGCTTTAACTTCCTGACTGATGTCTTGAGATGTTGCTTCAATATATTCACATAATTTTCCTTCCTCATGATGCCATCTATTTTGTGAAGTGCACCACTCCCTCCTGCAGCAAAGCACCCCCACAGCATGATGCTGCCACCCCCGTGCTTCACGGTTGGGATGGTGTTCTTCGGCTTGCAAGCACCCCCTTTTTCCTCCAAACATAACGATGGTCATTATGGCCAAACAGTTATATTTTTGTTTCATCAGACCAGAGGACATTTCTCCAAAACGTACAATCTTTGTCCCCATGTGCAGTTGCAAACCGTAGTCTAGCTTTTTTATGGCGGTTTTGGAGCAGTGGCTTCTTCCTTGCTGAGCGGCCTTTCAGGTTATGTCGATATAGGACTTGTTTTACTGTGGATATATATACTTTTGTACCTGTTTCCTCCAGCATCTTCACAAGGTCCTTTGCTGTTGTTCTGGGATTGATTTGCACTTTTCGCACCAAAGTACGTTCATCTCTAGGAGACAGAACGCGTCTCCTTCCTGAGCGGTATGACGGCTGCGTGGTCCCATGGTGTTTTATACTTGCGTACTATTGTTTGTACAGATGAAAGTGGTACCTTCAGGTGTTTGAAAATTGCTCCCAAGGATGAACCAGACTTGTGGAGGTCTACAATTTTTTTTCTGAGGTCTTGGCTGATTTCTTTTGATTTTCCCATGATGTGAAGCAAAGAGGCACTGAGTTTGAAGGTAGGCCTTGAAATACATCCACAGGTACACCTCCAATTGACTAAAATGATGTCAATTAGCCTATCAGAAGCTTCTAAAGCCATGACATCATTTTCTGGAATTTTCCAAGCTGTTTAAAGGCACAGTCAACTTAGTGTATGTAAACTTCTGACCCACTGGAATTGTGATACAGTGAATTATAAGTGATATAATCTGTCTGTAAACAATTGTTGGAAAAATGACTTTTGTCATGCAGAAAGTAGATGTCCTAACCGACTTGCCAAAACTATAGTTTGTTAACAAGAAATGCGTGGAGTGGTTGAAAAACTAGTTTTAATGACTCCAACCTAAGTGTACAGTGAGGGACAAAAGAATTTGACCCCCTCTCAATCAGAAAGATTTCTGGCTCCCAGGTGTCTTTTATACAGGTAACGAGCTGAGATTAGGAGCACACTCTTAAAGGGAGTGCTCCTAATCTCAGTTTGTTACCTGTATAAAAGACACCTGTCCACAGAAGCAATCAATCAATCAGATTCCAAACTCTCCACCATGGCCAAGACCAAAGAGCTCTCCAAGGATGTCAGGGACAAGATTGTAGACCTACACAAGGCTGGAATGGGCTACAAGACCATCGCCAAGCAGCTTGGTGAGAAGGTGACAACAGTTGGTGCGATTATTCGCAAATGGAAGAAACACAAAAGAACTGTCAATCTCCCTCGGCCTGGGGCTTCATGCAATATCTACCTCGTGGAGTTGCAATGATCATGAGAATGGTGAGGAATCAGCCCAGAACTACACGGGAGGATCTTGTCAATGATCTCAAGGCAGCTGGGACCATAGTCACCAAGAAAACAATTGGTAACACACTACGCCGTGAAGGACTGAAATCCTTCAGCGCCCGCAAGGTCCCCCTGCTCAAGAAAGCACATATACATGCCCGACTGAAGTTTGCCAATGAACATCTGAATGATTCAGAGGAGAACTGGGTAAAAGTGTTGTGGTCAGATGAGACCAAAATGGAGCTCTTTGGCATCAACTCAACTCGCCGTGTTTGGAGGAGGAGGCATGCTGCCTATGACCCCAAGAACACCATCCCCACCGTCAAACATGGAGGTGGAAACATTATGCTTTGGGGGGGGGGGGTTCTGCTAAGGGGACAGGACAACTTCACCGCATCAAAGGGACGATGGACTGGGCCATGTACCATCAAATCTTGGGTGAGAACCTCCTTCCCTCAGCCAGGGCATTGAAAATGGGTCGTGGATGGGTTTTCCAGCATGACAATGACCCAAAACACACGGCCAAGGCAACAAAGGAGTGGCTCAAGAAGAAGCACATTAAGGTCCTGGAGTGGCCTAGCCAGTCTCCAGACCTTAATCCCATAGAAAATCTGTGGAGGGAGCTGAAGGTTCGAGTTGCCAAACGTCAGCCTCAAAACCTTAATGACTTGGAGAAGATCTGCAAAGAGGAGTGGGACAAAATCCCTCCTGAGATGTGTGCAAACCTGGTGGCCAACTACAAGGAACTTTTGACCTCTGTGATTGCCAACAAGGGTTTTGCCACCAAGTACTAAGTCATGTTTTGCAGAGGGGTCAAATACTTATTTCCCTCATTAAAATGCAAATCAATTTATAACATTTTTGACATGCGTTTTTCTGGATTTTGTTGTTATTTTGTCTCTCACTGTTCAAATAAACCTATCATTAAAAGTATAGACGGATCATTTCTTTGTCAGTGGGCAAACGTACAAAATCAGCAGGGAATCAAATACTTTTTTCCCTCACTGTATGTAAACTTCCGACTTCAACTGTAAATGCCTTTTATGCTAGCTTCGAGGCAAGCAACACTGAACCATGCGTGAGAGCACTAGCTGTTCCAGACGACTATGTGATCATGCTCTCCATAGCCGATATGAGTAAGACCTTTGAACAGGTTAACATTCACAAGGCCGCAGGGCAATACGGATTACCAAGACGCATACTCAGAACATGCGCTGACCAGCTGGCAAGTGTCTTCACTGACATTTTCACCCTCTCCCTGACCCAGTCTGTAGTACCTACATATTTTAAGCAGACCACCATAGTCCCCGTGCCCAAGAATGCCAGGGTAACCTGTCTAAATGACTATCGCCCCGTAGCACTCACATCCGTAGCCATGAAATTCTTTGAAAGGCTGGTCATCTCACATCAACACCATCATCCCAGACACCCTGGACCCACTCCAATCCGCATACCACCCCAAAAGATCCGCAGTTGACGCAATATCTATTGCACTCCACACTGCCCTTTCCCACTTGGACAAAAGGAACACCTATGTGATAATGCTGTTCATTGACTACAGCTCAGTGTTCAACAGCATAGTGCCCTCCATCCTCATCTCTAAGCTAAGGGCCCTGGGACTGAACACCTCCCTCTGCAACTGGATCCTGGACTTCCTGACAGGCCGCCCCCAGGTGGTGAGTGTATGCAACAACACATCCGCTACGCTAGTGCCCTTCTGCACAACTCCAACACCATCATTAAGTTTGCAGACAACATAACGGTGGTAGGCCTGATCATTGACAATGATGAGAAAGTGTATATGGAAGAAGTCAGTGTGGTGCCAGGACAACAACCTCTCCCTCAACATCAGCAAGACAAAGGAGCTGATCGTGGACTACAGGAAACGGCGGGCCGAGCATGCCCCCATTCACATCGACGGGGCTGTAGTGGAGCGGGTTGAGAGCTTCAAGTTCCCCGTTGTCCACATCACTAAGGCTCTATCATGGTCCAAACACACCAACACAGTCGTGAAAAGGTCATGACAACGCTTCTCCCCCCTCAGGAGGCTGAAAAGATTTGGCATGGGCCCTCAGATCTTCAAAAAGTTATACAGCTACAGCACTGAGAGCATCTTGACTGGCTGCATCACCGCTTGGTATGGCAACTGCTTGGGATCTGACTTCAAGGCGCTACAGAGCGTAGTGCGTACGGCCCAGTACATCACTGGGGCCAAGCTCCCTGCCTTCCAGGACCTCTATACCAGGCGGTGTCAGAGGAAGGCCCTAAACATAGTTAAAGACTCCAGCCACCCAAGTCATAGTGTTCTCTCTGCTAAAGCATGGCAAGTGGTACCGATGCACAAAGTCTGGAACCAACAGGACCTTAAACAGCTTCTATCCCAAAGCCATAAGACTGCTAAATAGTTGACCCTTTTGCCCCATTTTTTTTTTTTGACTCATCACATACGCTGCTACTGTTTACTATCTGTCACTTTATTCCTAGTTATATGTTCAGTGCATTCGGAAAGTATTCAGACCCCTTCCCTTTTTCCACATTTTGTTACATTATAGCCGTATTATTTATTTATGACTTTTTCTCCCAATTTCAATTACGATCTTGTCTCATCGCTGAAACTCCACAACGGGCTTGGGAGAGGCGAAGGTCAAGTCATGCATCCTCCGAAACATGACCTGCCAAACCGCGCTCCTTAACACCCGCCCGCCGCACCAATGTGTCGGAGGAAACACCGTTCAACTGACGACCGAAGTCAGCCTGCAGGCGCCCGGCCCGCCACAAGGAGTCGCTAGAGCGTGATGAGCCAAGCAAAGCTCCCCCGGCCAAACCCTCCCCTGACCACGCTGGGCCAATTGTGCGCCGCCCTATGGGACTCCCAGTCACGGCCGGTTGTGACACAGGCTGGGATCGAACCAGGGTCTGTAGTGACGCCTCTAGCACTGCGATGCAGTGCCTTAGACCACTGCGCCACTCGGGAGGCCCCGCTGCTCCACCCGGGAGGATAAGGCCACAGCCTTATTCTAAAATTGATTAAATTTAATCTACACACAATACCCCCATAATGACAAATCGAAAACAGGTTTTTAGAAATTTTAGCAAATTTATTAAAGATTAAAAACAGAAATGCCTTATTTACACAAACTATTTAATCAATTTTAATTTATTTTTGTCACCTTTATTTAACCAGGTAAGCCAGTTGAGAACAAGTTCTCATTTACAACTGCGACCTGGCCAAGATAAAGCAAAGCAGTGCGATTAATAACAACAACACACAGTTACATATGGAATAAACAAAAACAAAACGTACAGTCAATAACACAATAGAAAATCTATATACAGTGTGTGCAAATGTAGTAAGTTATGGAGGTAAGGCAATAAATAGGCCATAGTGCAAAATAATTACAATTTAGTATTAAGACTGGAGTGATGGATGTGCAGAAGATGATGTGCAAATAGATATACTGGGGTGCAAATGAGCAAAATAAATAACAATGTAAATAACAATATGGGGATGAGGTAGTTGGGTGGGCTAATTACAGATGGGCTGTGTACAGGTGCAGTGATCGGTAAGCTGCTCTGACAACTGATGCTTAAAGTTAGTGAGGTAGATAAGAGTCTCCAGCTTCAGAGATTTTTGCAGTTCGTTCCAGTCATTTGCAGCAGAGAACTGGAAGGAATGGCGGCCAAAGGAGGTGTTGGCTTTGGGAATGACCAGTGAGATATACCTGCTGGAACGCATACTACGGGTGGGTGTTGCTATGGTGACCAGTGATCTAAGATAAGGCGGGGATTTGCCTAGAAGTGATTTATAGATGACCTGGAGCCAGTGGGTTTGGCGACGAATATGTAGTGAGGGCCAGCCAACAAGAGCGTACAGGTCACAATGGTGGGTAGTATATGGGGCTTTGGTGACAAAGCGGATGGCACTGTGATAGACTACATCCAATTTGCTGAGTAGAGTGTTGGAAGCTATTTTGTAAATGACATCGCCAAAGTCAAGGATCGGTAGGATAGTCAGTTTTACGAGGGCATGTTTAGCAGCATGAGTGAAGGAGGCTTTGTTGCGAAATAGGAAGCCAATTCTAGATGTAACTTTGGATTGGAGATGCTTAATGTGAGTCTGGAAGGAGAGTTTACGGTCTAACCAGACACCTAGGTATTTGTAGTTGTCCACATATTCTAAGTCAGACCCGTCGAGAGTAATGATTCTAGTCAGGCAGGCGGGTGCAAGCAGCGTTCGATTGAAGAGCATGCATTTAGTTTTACTAGCATTTAAGAGCAGTTGTAGGCCACGGAAGGAGTGTTGTATGGCATTGAAGCTCGTTTGGAGGTTTGTTAACACAGTGTCCAATGAAGGGCCAGATGTATACAAAATGGTGTCGTCTGCATAGAGGTGGATCTGAGAGTCACCACCAGCATGAGCGACATCATTGATATACACAGAGAATAGAGTCGGCCGGAGAATTGAACCCTGTGGCACCCCCATAGAGACTGCCAGAGGTCCAGACAATAGGCCCTCCGATTTGACACATTGAACTCTATCTGAGAAGTAGTTGGTGAACCAGGCGAGGTAGTCATTTGAGAAACCAAGGATATTTAGTCTGCCAATTAGAATGCGGTGATTGACAGAGTCAAAAGCCTTGGCCAGGTCGATGAAGACGGCTGCACAGTACTGTCTTTTATCGATCGCGGTTATTATATCGTTTAGGACCTTGAGCGTGGCTGAGGTGTACCCATGACCAGCTCGGAAACCAGATTGCATAGCGGAGAAGGTACGGTGGGATTCGAAATGGTCGGTGATCTGTTTGTTAACTAGGCTTTCAAATACTTTCGAAAGGCAGGGCAGGATGGATATAGGTCTGTAACAGTTTGTATCTAGAGTGTCACCCCCTTTGAAGAGGGGGATGACCGCGGCAGCTTTCCAATCTCTGGGGATCTCAGACGATACGAAAGAGAGGTTGAACAGGCTAGTAATAGGGGTTGCGACAATTTCAGTGGCTAATTTTAGAAAGTAAGGGTCCAGATTGTCTAGCCCAGCTGATTTGTAGGGGTCCAGATTTATGCACTGTATATGTACACTACCGTTCAAAAGTTTGGGGTCACTTAGAAATGTCCTTGTTTTCTAAAGAAAAGCAATTTCTTTGTCCATTAAAATAACATCAAATTGATCAGAAATACAGTGTAGACATTGTTAATGTTGTAAATGACTATTGTAGCTGGAAACGGCTGATTTTTTTTAATGGAATATCTACAGAGGCCCATTATCAGCAACCATCAGTCCTGTGTTCCAATGGCACGTTGTGTTTGCTAATCCAAGTTTATCATTTTAAAAGGCTAATTGATCATTAGAAAACCCTTTTGCAATTATGTTAGCACAGCTGAAAACTGTTGTGCTGATTAAAGAAGCAATAAAACTGGCCTTGAGACTAGTTGAGTATCTGGAGAATCAGCAATTGTGGGTTAGATTACTGAATCAAAACGGCCAGAAACAGTCTATTCTTGTTCTGAGAAATGAAGGCTATTCCATGCGAGATATTGCCAAGAAACTGAAGATCTCGTACAACGCTGTGTAGTACTCCCTTCACAGAACAACGCAAACTGTCTCTAACCAGAATAGAAAGAGGAGTGGGAGGCCCCGGTACACAACTGAGCAAGCGGTCAAATACATTATAGTGTCTAGTTTGAGAAACAGACGCCTCACAGGTCCTCAACTGGCAGCTTCATTAAATAGTGTTATGTGAATTATTTAACAAACTATTTCAGTGTCTCTGTGTGTCTTTTTTTTATTTTATTTTTTTATTTCACCTTTATTTAACCAGGTAAGCCAGTTGTCTCCCAAAAGGTTGTAAGTCTTTTGGGATTTAAGTAACGGACAGAGTCCCGGTCTGCATAGTCAGAGATATTTATTCATTGAGAATTCTGCCATCACAATTTCAGAGTCCATCTTTTATACTCATACGTCATACAAAAAAATCCCTCCCCTCTGTAGGCGGGCTGTAGTTTTCCACTCTAAAACTGCTCTCCTGACCATCAGTTCACACACACACACAGATATACCCCCATGCATACACACATACATACATACATACACACACACATGCATACACACACTCATACATACACACTTTCTTAACATAGCCTACTCTCTGCATTCCTCAGTTATTGCCGTTCTCACTCAATCTTTCTTTCGAAAACAATGACATTTCTAAGTGACCCCAAACTTTTGAACGGTAGTGTACATACTGTATCTACCTCAATGACCTTGCACCCCTGCACATCGAGTCAGTACTGGTACCTCTTGTATATAGCCAAGTTATCGTTACTCATTGTGTATCTATTATGACTTTTATTATTACGTGTTTTACTTTTCTATTATTTCTCTATTTTCTTTCTCTCTGCATCGTTGGGAAGGCCCGTAAGTAAGCATTTCACTGTTAGTCCACACCTGTTGTTTTCTAAGCATGTGACGAATACAATTTAATTTGATCTGATCTGCCTTGGTCAAATGTCAAATGAGGTGTGCTTGACTGAGCTTGGAGGATTTTCCTGTTGGTTCCATTGTACCACTCAAACTAAATCAAGCACAGTCATAGTATTTGACAAACAGTATTTGAATCCAGGTCAGCTCTTCTCCTACGCTGTTCTGGGTCTTTTCTAGTCCTAGTTGAGGTAGTTAGCCACAGCTATAAGATCAGAATACATTAAAGTTACACAAAATATCTCACCCTGCTGATTGAGCCTGCCAACCAATATTTGTTTGCTCCAGAGCTCACCGGAACTGAGTACCGGCACCTAAAATGTTCTACTGCTTCAGTTCCTGCACCTCTGTTAGAATATTGTCTTAAAACTATTGCAGAGTTCCTGCACCTAAATATAAACAGTACCGGCACACAAAATGAGTACCAACACCAATTTCAGTCCAAGTCAAGCACTGGTTTGCTCAATAGAACCAAGCTTACAAATGCATGCCATATCAGTGTTTATTGGTCAGTGCTACCCTCTGCAAGACTAAAAAGATAGGCCCATAATAACACATACTTTGGCCATATGATTGATAGCAGGCAGGGCGGGAGCTCCAGCTGTACATAATTGGATTTCATCACTCCTTTTCTATTGTAGTTTATTCATCCCCCTCACTTCCTCTCATACCCAAGGATTGTCATCCCTTTCAATCTGGTAGTGAACTTTGTAAATCATTTGCAAATCAACTTCGTAAAATCATATAATGAACTTCATGTAAGTCATTATGTTTGTTATTTATGGGGTTAAAATATCCACATATCCATCATTTCCGTCATAACAACCTATTATTTTACTGTCAATGGGAATGTGATGACGTCAGTTCAAAGATGACGGGAGGATGAAGAAAACAGACAAACCAACCACTAGGAAAAGAGAATGGGTGTTAAAACCTCGCGAGAATATTAGCCTATTGGAAGAGTAGGCACACTGCAAGTTTGGAGTTGCAAGAAAAGACATCTCCAAAAAGTAACAACGACTAAAGATGTCCGGACGATCAGGTCGCGCGGAGACACGAAGTCGTGCTAAAGATGACATTAAAAAGGTGCTGGCAGCAATTGAAAAAGTGCGTAAATGGTAAGTAAAACCGCGGGGATTATGTAAATGAAATGTAAACATCTGCAACGCCACACAACAAACTTCACTCGGAAAATATTAGGAGGGTTGGTGAATGACTGAAACAACAGCCAATGGAGAGACTGGGCTGCCGAAGCCCGGTAATTCTATGGGCGGGACTAACGGATTTTTTAACAATCTGTCAAAATGGCTACACTTGTCCACATGTTGTTACGCATTCTGATATAACTGTGTGACCCACATTGAAAATATATCCATCGTCCATCTGAGCAGTTTCCTTCGGCGAGGTTCAGGAATATTAGGCAGAAAATGCACTTGCACATATAAATAAAATAATCTCACACATAGGCTATTTACATAGCCTAGCCCTATGCATAGACACCAATAAATGAGCCAACGTCAGCAGAATCTTTGGTTCATGCTTTGTATTACTGAATGTAGTAGACGTATTCTCTGTTCTATTACATTTCATTTTCAGGGAGAAGAAGTGGGTAACAGTGGGAGACACATCCCTACGCATATTCAAGTGGGTGCCTGTGACAGACACTAAACAGGTATGTTATCTTATAATAGATGACTGCCTCTGGCCATTATATGGTTCATTAATTAATTTAATGAGTTTGTGTATGGAACAACCACACTATGCTGGCTCTATTTTACTCTCTCTCTCCTTCTCTCTTTCAGATATACCGGAGCAAATCCATAACAGGGGAGGTTCGAGGTCTAAAAGATGTGGTGTTGGAAAACACCAGCTCTACCTTGGATTTCCAAGGTGAGGCACTGACTGACTATGAGAAGCACAAGCAGCACTGTGTTTGGAGCAGGTTTTACAGCACTGCAATACTCTTAATAACAGGGTTTGGGGAAATTCCATGGAAATTCACTCAATGCAGATTTAAAAAATGTAACATACTTTTTAATTGGAATTTTAATTTACCTCCTGAATTGAAAATTATTGACTCGAAACCAAGACTGCTCCTGTTCTCTTCACCGCAGATGAATGCAGCAACCAGAGTTTCCTGTCTGATGTTTACCAGCCCAAAATGGACAGCAGCAGCTCCAGCTCCCAGCATGCCAGTGAGGCAGTCAGTCCTCTCCCCCACACTACAACCCTCCGCACGACCGAAGACGCTCAACCACCCATGCTGGGCCAGGAGAGTGTGGACGGTACAGTTGGCCTAGCATACTACACCATCACAGTGTTTCCCATGTAGGGCGAGGAGCTTTTCCAGACCCTGTAACCTGACTAGGAAAAACTCAGGGCCCTAGTTATTATGTCACTAATGTAACTGAGGTATACTCTATTGGCTATATTACAGTTAATATCTCAATGCCTTTTAAGTGTTTCACTCTATATGCAGAACCGGCCCAGCCAGCACATGAAGTTGCTGATGAGCCTCCTACATTGATCAAAGAGGACCTGGTTTTGCCCCTTGGTGTCAGAGTAAGAGCTCCATGCACAGAGGTAAGTCATTTTCTATATTAATAAAGGATATGACAATGTTTTTTTTTTTAATCAATTTTTTTTTGCTGCAAAAAAGTTGTGATTGGTAATTGCTTCAGCTCTTAATAATAACATGAAAGAAATCACCAATATTTCTAACAGGAAGAAGAGGAAGGATCAGGAGCCCCTCCACTGAAGAAAGTTTGCACTGAAAAAAAGTCTGTACTGAGATAACTAGTTGACTGGATGGACATGCATGCAACCTATGCACTCTCTCTTTATTGAAGGCTTCAAATGGGACATACGAGTAACTGCCAAAATAATGGAAACACTTGAGTAAATGAGGGATACAAAGTATATTGAAAGCAGGTGCTTCCATACAGGTGTGGTTCCTGAGTTAATTAAGCAATTAACATCCCATCGGGCTTAGGGTCATGTATAAAAATGCTGGACAGGCCATTATTATGGCCATTCTTTTGGCTACCATGGAAATGCCCCCATAGTACTGTATGACAAAACATCAAATGATGCAATTTCTTGTGGAAGAATGGTGTCGCCGCCTTCCGATAGAGTTCCAGACACTTGTAGAATCTATGCCAAGGTGCATTGAAGCTGTTCTGGCTCGTGTTGGCCCAACGCCCTATTAAGACACTTCATGTTGGTGTTTACTTTATTTTGGCAGTTATATGTACGTTGTCCTCTGTAGCTCCGCTGGTAGAGCACGGCGCTTGTAACGCCAGGGTAGTGGGTTCGATCCCCGGGACCACCAATACACAAAAATGTATGCACGCATGACTGTAAGTCGCTTTGGATAAAAGCGTCTGCTAAATGGCTTATTATTATTATTATTATTATTATAGATTATTATAAAATATACATTTATGTTAGTCAAGTAATTACAAATGGAATACATTTAAAAAGAAAGTTTAAGTTATTGTTTTAACAGTTTTAAGTTGTTTTTTAAATACAATTTTACTTTCTCAACTTTGAAAGGAATGTTAAGCCGTTTAATGCGTTACACTGTACATAAAGTCGTGCTCACAGAAAGTGCCTATCGCTCTGAAATATACACTATTTATTTTCTGTCAGCCAAGTGTCTCATATTATGCTATTCGTATAAATTGCACAGATATAAATGATTATGGCCCCTATTCAATCAAATCGGTTTGTTAATTCTGAGGGATGAAGTTGAGCATATGTTAATCAATATTCTGTAGAGTTTTTTTTGTTTCACTCTGTTAGCACTGTTTAAAAAAAAAAAAAGTTTTTATCCAAGCAGCAAAGGAAGTATGACGGAAACCTATTACGGTCACTGGATTTGATTGAATATGGGCTGAAGTTTTTGAAATCATTTTTTACATTTGTACTCCGCTTTGCAAATAAGATTAGAAAACTGTTTGTCATGTCTATCCTTTTTGATATACTGTATCTTGCTTGTTACATTTTCATAGGGCATTGGATGTGACTGGCATAGCATGAGTTTGAATGGTGAACAAGGTTGAAAAGTAGTTCAAGACCTTTGTGTAAAATACACTTGTATTGTAATTCAGAGATGATTTCTTATGGTCAGGTGGGTATTGCTCTCAAGTGCTGCAAAAGTGCTGCACATGCTGGAATATACCCTTCTCCGTAGTAAAATATGGTTGTCGATATTGTGTTTTCTGTTTGCAGTGTTTTGCATCTTTTGACTCCCATAATCTCAAATAATTGGCAGAAATGTTGTTCACCCTATAGGATGACCACTTGACCTGGTTGCATTTTATCAACACTCTTTCATGGAAATGATCAGATTGCAAATCCATGGCCTTGAGCCCTCAATCTATACATAGAAAGCTTGGGCCGTGACTGGCCATCAGTCTCCAGACTTAGCACTGTGGGTTTTTAAGCAGTCCATGAAATAAACTCATGACACCTGATAGAGATGATAGAATTATTCTTGGTTGAATGTAAAAATCCATGGGAAGTGAGTAACTCCTATCACAGTAGGAAATGTAATTTCAGTATAAATTAGTGTAAAAGGGTGATTTTAGTGTTTTCATTTTTTGTAAATAATACAATTTCCCTGTCATACTAAACATTTTCATCAAAATAAATATTTAATTGCTTGTTATTGAATGTAAGGGATAGTTACATTTACATAACATACCATTTAGCGACTTACAAATTGATAGTTCACTCAAAATATAACCAAAAGTGGATTATAGGGGAATAAGGTGACTTTTCAAAATTGTAATGGATACAATAAGTCTTCAGACAGGGATATTGAATCTAAATGTAAAGGGAAATTATGTTTAAAAAAACACACAAACACATTTATTTCTCTTTCTAGAGGGGCCCAACAATGTCAATATATTTGACAATTATGGGGGTGCCCAGCCCACCCAAGCAATAGAGCAGTGGTTTCCAACTATTTTGGTTACTGTACCACCAACTGAATTTTGATCTGCCAGGAGTACCTCTGAAGTACCCCCTCATGTGCATTCTACCAGTAGGCCTATGGTCTCATGAGTCTTCTCAAGTACCCCCTGTTGATAGTCAAAGTACCCCTGGTTGGGAACCACTGCAATAGATCCCCACAGTGGATGCATCATAATACCCATAAAACCTAGCGGTCAAACAGGGAAATGGTTCCAAACCTTTTTTTTTCACCATTCATTTTTCCCATAGGACATATTAGAACCACTTCAAACAAGGTTTGTGGTTCATGTAGGCTTTCTCTGGCGTGACGTTTTGATAAGAATGTGAATCAATCTCGGACAAGGTGACCTTTAGAAATATATTCAGCTCTATTTACTCTCAGATTCGAAAATGCTAATTAGCATCAAAGTAGACATCATGCAAGACTACAAGCTCCTGCACTTCATTTATAGCTTAGACCTGTGCTGTCAGCTAGATAGCTACTAGCTACCTTGATCCAAAACAAAATATATTGAACATTTTCATTTACTATTATTTGTCTTATTTATGCATTTGGTCTTGTGTCTTGTACAGAATACTATCCTAGTAGCAGTCAGATATTTACAATGTGCCATGAATACTAGGCTATTTTTTTTTGCAAAGAAGCGAGCTAGCTAGCTACCTAAATGATAATAGCAGCATACCCTTATTTTACAAGATCCTCTTCTCCTTCAGCCAGTGGAGGTCTATATTTAATCCCTTATAATTTCTGCCAACTATATGAATGAGGAGAAATCTATTTCAAATTCATGGTGTCAGAATGCACTGCTGTATTAAAGCAATTCAGAACTAACTTGGGGACATGTTCTGTTAAGTCTTGCAAACTCAAAGCGAGATTAATTAATTGCGGAATGTATACATAATCGAGAAATGAAAAAGCATATTTATTTGACAAGAATGCACCAAGTCACCCCATCAATCACCTCAAACACCTGAACTCCAACAATTACATTGTTTTAAAGAAATCAAAATTGTAAACAATACATACATAAGCCTTTTATAAATAACATAAACATCTTACTTAAAGTAAACATTTAATGATTTATTCATCAATGCCACAAACCTGGGACATTGAAGAGAACCATATGAACTATTATTACTATCAGAGAGCGCACAGATTCTTCTGCTTTTCCATTTTAGCAATTAGACCAGCACAAATAACACAAAATGTAAAACAGCATATTGTGATTTTTGGTGGGTGAGTTACAAATGGAGAAACAACTGGATGCGTAAGGTAGGTTTAATATAAAATACTAGGTCAACTCCAGCAGAATGAGAAACAAAACAAGGAAGCCATGCCTAAACCCAGCTATATCAACACCCTTCTTGTCAATTTAATGTTGCTGCTGTCAATTGTGAGCAGCACATTTACCACTGCATTCAGTCTGAACCCCAGAATAAGCAGGAGGACAGCATTACACAGGTGAAAAAAAGGTAGCAAAAACAGTACACCACAATACATTTAAACATGTTACTGAGTCTAGATGTTATCAAATCAGGAGAAGAACAAGTTAAGGAAGCAGCATTGGGAAGATGGGTGAAGGTAGGGTGGGTTTATAGAGATAAGATGGAGAGTTCCAAAATGTTTGAAGTTGAGGGACCATGGGGCATAAAAGGCAATGTGGAATAGGGGGTAGCTAGAGGTATGGTTGGCCATGGAATAAACATAAAATGGGGTGCTGGTGTGCTTCTGCATGCCTTTTAAGTCATTGTCTCAAATATCCGTCCCATGTCCAGTTGTACTCTGGGTCTCAGCGTGTCCCTCAACGTCATTCAAATCGTGGTCATCAAGTGTCTTTGAATCACAAAATTAAAGATGATGAGTGATCACAGGATTTCCACAAATTGAGCCATACACAATACAACTTAAGCATTGAGGACAGCATTTTGTTGACAACCTGGTGGTTTATACTATGTCTACTGTGTGTGAATGATGGAAGAGTCTTACCCCAGCTGTAGGTATGTGGTTATTTACAGTAGGCCTGCACATCAACCAGTACTGGGACCATTGGAGACTTGGGGTGCTTGCTCTCAAAGTGCTGCTTGAATGTCTTCTGGTTTGCATCTATTGTATAAAGGTCAAGTACAACATGGAGGAAGTTAACAATCTGTGGCTTAGATTGAATTCAAAGTTGACACAAATAATCAACTAAGCAATACGATGCAACAAACTACTACACATATTAAAGACTGTACCACACAGGCCAGTACAATAGCCTACACATAGAGAGTAACCTAAAAGCACATACAGTATCAGTCAACAAGTTCAACTGTACCCATAATACAGAATAATGACTTTAAAGGGTGGACAGCTCCAGATATGAATAGCAGAAGTGTGAATAAGCTTTTGTTCCAGCCCAGCTCATACCTGATTACAAAACATAGCCTGTCGTGGTGATTCGTTTGATTATTTAGGTCAGGTGTTAGAGCTGGGCTGGGACAAAACCCTTCACACACTCCTGCTCTTCAGGACCCTGCAATGACTGAAACAGACCAAAGCAGGAGAATAGTGTTCCAGGTTGAAACAGTTTACCTAGTTGAGAGGTAATAAGACTCAGGCACACCCATTGGTTCTGGAATAGAAAAGGTGCAAATAAGGTTTGCAATTTGGTATCAATAACATGACAGTAATTCTACCTAAAAAAACTAACCTGTGAATACCAATTATTTTTAAACCCACCATAGCAGGTAGGACTACATAATGTTACATAACCTTGCCTACTAGCTATTCTAATGATCTGCTGTCCAGAGGGTAACAGCAAACAGATCCATTTATTCCTGTAGTAAAGTAAGCACACTGTTGACTCAAGAGAGGATGATAATCAAGTCCATTTCTGAAACCTCTCAAAAAGCCAGACCAAAATCAGTGGTGTAAAGTACTTAAATAAAAATACTTGAAAGTACTACTTAAGTGTTTTTTTGGGGTATCTGTATTTTACCTTACTATTAAAATTGACAACTTTTACTTTACTACATTCCTAAAGAAAATAATGTACTTTTTACATACATTTTCCCTGACACCCATAATTACTTGTTACATTTTAAATGCTTATCAAGAGAACATCCCTACTGCCTCTGATCTGGAGGACTCACTAAACACATGCTTCTTTTGTAAATGATGTCTGAGTGTTGCAGTGTGCCCCTGGCTATCCGTAAATGTAAAAAAATATATAAATAATGGTGCCATCTGGTTTGCTTAATATAAGGAATTTGAAACTATTTATACTTTTACTACTTACAATCTTATATTTTAGCAATTACATGTACTTTTCATACTTAAGTATATTTAATACCAAATGCTTTTACTGGGTGACTTTCACTTTTACTTGAGTCATTTTCTATTAAGGCATCTTTAATTTTACTGAAGTATGACATTTGGGTACTTTTTCCACCACTGACCAAAATAATACAGCTTGCTAGGGCAACTACAAGTCAAGTAGTAGTTGAAGTAGGTTACCCACCCCTCACCCACTGTCACGATCGTTGAGAGACGGGTCAGACCAAGGTGCAGCGTGGTATGTGTACATATTTATTAATGACGATAAACACTTGACAAAACAACAAAAGTAACGTGAAGCTCAAACAATGGCTACACACTAACAAGCCAAACACGAGTCAAGATCCCACAACTAAGGTAGTTGGCTACCTAAGTATGATCGCCAATCAGAGACAATGAGCGACAGCTGCCTCTGATTGGGAATCACACCCGGCCAAACATAGAAATACACATTCTAGATCCTAAACATAGAATCTAATAACATAGATCTCAACCTGAACTCACACCCTGACCCAACCAACAAGAGTTCTCTAGGTCAGGGCGTGACACCCACAGACACAAACAAACATTATCAAGAACGCCTAGCTTCACCATCTAAGTTAGCTAGTTAGTTAACTACAGGCTTATATATTGATAAAAGCAAAGATTATGGATATACTGACAAGATACACGTCTCTCCACCCTAACAATGGGAGTCGTTGTCCTCAAAGCGGCACGGTGGGCTCTCTCAGCTCCCGCCTATCATTTTTTTGGATTGATGGCTACATCTCATTATTATAATGTTTTTTTAAATATTCGATGAGGGTTGTTGACGTCAACCGCCAGTATTCAATGGAGAGAAATGTGAGGCTACTAGCCTCATGACATGAAAATGCATAGCCATCTCGAGACAACTCCGATGTAAAGTATGTTTTTCTCAAAGAACAGTATCAGTACACTCGTAACAACTTAAGCATTACGAAACTTCTATTAGATCAAATAAACCTCACGTAGCAAATAAGCCATTCATTTTTTTGTTGAGCAAATTCGACACTGTCATTGACCTCTATACAAAAACGCCATGCTTGGTAGCCAAAACAACAAAAAACAACCACCTGCTGGAGGGAGACAGATTTTCTGCAGAGTTGGGCCTCTCTCTTCCTCTTCCTCTCTGATAAAAGTCACCTTGTATGAGAGAGATTTACACAGTTATCAAAACGTCATGTCAGTGTAAGCCTACACAAAACACAGCTGTCACACCCTGATCTGTTTCACCTGTCTTTGTGATTGTCTCCACCCCCCTCCAGGTGTCGCCCATCTTCCCCATTATCCCCAGTGTATTTATACCTGTGTTCTCTGTTTATCTGTTGCCAGTTTGTTTGGTTAAGCCAAGCCGACCAGCGGTTTCCCCTTGCGCCTGTCTTTCGCAAGTTCCTGTTTTGACCATTCTGCCTGCCCTGACCCTGCCTGCCGTTCTGTACCTTGTCACACCACCCTGGATTATTGACATCTGCCTTCCCTGAGCCTGCCTGCCATTCTGTACCTTTTGGACTCTGATCTGGATTACTGACATCTGCCTGCCCTTGACCTGTCGTTTGCCTGCCCCCTGTTTTTGTAATACACTTTTGTTACTTTGACACTGTCTGCATCTGGGTCTTCTCCTGAAACGTGATAACAGCCCTTATTTGAAGTGTTTCTAAAATCCCCTATGGGAAAAATGAATGGCGGAAAATCGATTGGAACCATTTCCGTGTTTGACCGCTAGGTTTTATGAGTATTATGACATACTGTGGTACTCTATTCAAATCCTGATTATGGTACTTACACTGTAGATACAACATTATTTACAGTGGCTGATGGTATTTTACAGTATAGTAGCAGCTGCTATCCACATGCTGCTACAGTACAATATATATTTTTATTTGATTACATATCCCCCGATAATTTTATTTATTAAAAAGGTCTTAAAGTGCCATCTGCATATACCATCGACGGTGGCAGTGTTCAAGAGCATCAAGACCATGATGTAGCATGGGTAAATTGTGACTGACTGACTGATCTACAAATAATATTGAGTAGTTATTTAGGATGCAAGCCAGGTGATTTGTTGATCAGTCAATAGAGCTCACCAGCTTGTAGTCCTAAAACCCGGAAATTAGCTAGGTCTGGTTTGTTCTGCCATCCCTATAGGGAAAATGTATGGCAAAAGAACAGGGTTTGGGAATAAAGGGCCGGAAATAAGGTCTGAGGTTAACACAGGCTTAGGAGATTTTATACGTTTTGTTCTATGAGATAATAGCAGTCAGTTAACATGACCTTTATGAATTATGAAGCCTTTATGTTTTTTTATTACATAAATTCTTCAAAATTCACAAAAAGTGACGTTAGTTGATGAAGATTATCTCATTGGATCTCCTAAAACTGTGTTTACCACAGACTTTATAGAGAGAAATAGTAACGGCGTCTTTTGGTAGTCACTAACTCCGCCATGGTTCGTTGGAGGAAGCCTATGAGGAAAATTAATGGCGTTTTTGTAGGGTTTTGGGATAAACGCTGAAAATAAGGTATGTGGTAAACACAGGCTTAGGAGATCTTATACATTTTGTTCTATCAGGTAATCTTCATCAGCTAATACCAATTTTTGTGATTTTTTTTAAAGAAATTATGTAATAATAAAAAACACATAAATCACATAAAGGCTTCATAATTCATAGAGGTAATGTTAACTGGCTGCTATTGTCTAATAGAACAAAACGTATAAGATCTCCTAAACCTGTATTAACCTCAGACATTATTTAAACGTTTATTCAAAACCCCTATTCCTTCACCCTTCATTTTTTCCATAGGGATGGCTGAACCAAAGATGGTTTAGTATGAAGATATGTAGAAACTGCTTCTCCAATAGAAATCCCTATTCACGCTTGTAGGAGATGTCATGGCGACATTGGCTTGCTAAACTCATGCGCAGAAACACGCCATCGGGTCTAATGGTCGTCCCACGCCATACTGCGCATGTGCAGGCCGTCAACTCAAAGGAACTCCTATATAAAGTTGTTTTTGCGAAAATTAAAACGTGTTAGTTTGTCACTTTCACGAGGTTGGAGTAATAACATGTTCAGCTACTTAAGGCATTGGCTCGAATCTATGTTGTGCCTTTGAATTTCAAGAAAATTAACAACTAAGGACTGATTTTCCACTTCTCTCATTCACTTCTCAAGCCCCAAACTCCGGTCTGGTCCAACTTTTTAAGTTTCACAAGTTTAAGGGATTTATAAAATTTTAACAGTTCAATGAAAAAAACTACAAAATAAGGAATTTTTCCACCCCATTTACATTTGTGAATATAATATTTGGCCAAGAGAATAATAATAATAATAATAATATGCCATTTAGCAGACACTTTTATCCAAAGCGACTTACAGTCATGTTAATAAAATAGTTATGATCGGAATTACAAGGATAAGCATAATGCCATTTAACATCATCAAAGGTAAACATATGTCATTCTGGAGATTTTATACACGACCATTCATTAATTTCAATCCATAGTTCACTAGAATGGCAGCATGAAAAAAATCATTAATTAAATTAATGCTCTATAGATTCTGAATCAGAGGAACAAAAAACACAAGGTATTTTGCCAAAATTGAATCTTTTGTGCAAGAAATCATTAAACAGGTATATTTTTTAATTAGTTTCTTTAACTTTTGGGATAACTGGACAATTAAGGTAAAAGGTAGTCGCTTTTGACCATAGCATGGGTTGGTCACTTCCATAGCAATATATTGAATTATAATCACCAAAAATTACTTAATTAACTGCCAATCATATCCACTTATTGTTGAATTTTTTATCCAAAAGGTTAAAGTCATTCATTTTTCAACTTGGAAAAGTGGGAACAACCTCATAATATAACAAAAAGTTCTTAATAAGTCCAAGTAAAGGAAGTGGAATTGCTTTGCAAACCTTCATATATTCTCTCTGAGTAATAATTACCTAAAATGTACCAATGAACTCATCAAACGGCAGAAACTCCCCAGTGTTGTCTAACAAATCACATACAAAATGAATACCCTTGTCAAAACAAAGGCCTTTGAAAATGGATTTCCTATTAATTTTAATAACTCTATTATTCCAAATCAATGTTTTATGGGGGGAAAAATGGTGCTTGAATATCATTTTCCAGAAACATAAAATTTGCTGGTGAAACTTAGACATTTTCGCAGGTAATTTTGGAGGGTCAAAATCACATTTAATTAGGAATTCAAGTCCACCAAGTTTATTAAACAGACTGTTGGGGATATGATACCACATAGAGGTAGGATTAGACAGACATCATTTCAACCATTTAATTCTAAAAGTACCCACTAACGACTCAAAATCAATAGCCTGTAAACCTCCACGATCATAGTCTTTCACTAATTGAGATTTCCAAATATAATGCGTTTTATTCCTCCAAACAAATCTAAATATAACAGAATTGACTTTTCTGACATTATTAGAAGAAAGAAAAAGGGACTGACTTGGGTAAATGATTCTAGATAAACCATCAGTCTTGGACAAAAGAATACGACCCAAAATTGAGATATCACGTTGCAGCCACTGACTTAATGAAACTCTCATGGAATTAATCCTATTATCGATGTTTAAAGATTCTCTTTCTGAAACGTTTTTAGTGATAACAATTCCTAAATAACAGATATGGAGGCAATGTTGATGGAGTCACACCAATGAATTGGCATGAGATCACATTTGTTAAGGTTGAGGGTCAACCCAGAGGCCATAGAACATTTCTTGATTCTGTCAATAGCCAAGGGAATAGCCGCCCTATCCTTTAGGAAAAGGGCAGTATCATCTGCAAATTGACTGATATTCATATCTTTACCAAAAATGCGGATCCCTTTTAAATTCTCAAATTTGTTAAGAAATACGGCTAGTAAATCTGTGGCTAAAATAAATAAAAGAGGGGAGATTGGACAACCCTGTCTAATTCCTCTAGTAATAGAGAAACGAGGGGATGTGCCATTACTCATAGTCACTGAACTGCTAATATCATTATATATAATCCTTATCACTTTACAGAAATTCTCCCCAAACCCAAAAGTAGAGAGTTCTAAATAAAAAGTTGTGCTCTAAAGTTTCAAAAGCCTTAAAAAAATGTTTTAACAATATAAAGCCATCATCTTCTATGAACTCATTGTAATCTAAAATATCTAAAAACCAATCGTATATGGTTATGAATACTCCTTCCTTTAATGAAGGAGTCCTCTGTAGCTCAGCTGGTAGAGCACGGCGCTTGTAACGCCAGGGTAGTGGGTTCGATCCCCGGGACCACCCATACACAAAAATGTATGCGCGCATGACTGTAAGTCGCTTTGGATAAAAGCGTCTGCTAAATGGCATATTTAATTAAGGCTCATTGAGTTTCACTGATTATATCATCAAGGCCTTTTTGCAGCCTATTGGCATAGACATGGGCTAGTAACTTATAGTCAGTTACCAACAACGTTAATAGTCTCCAATTGTCCAGGTAAAGAGAGTCCCTCTTTGGTTTTGGTATAAGAACTATTAGTCCCTGTCTTAAAGAAGGAGGTAAGATAGCATTAGCAATACCCTCTTTGTAGACCGAAAGCAATAAGACCGAAAGCAATAACCAAAAATGTCGATAGAATTCAGGAGTCAGGCCATCCAGTCCAGGAGATTTACCTATAGGCATTTGTTTAATGGCTTGGTCCAACAGTAATATCTATATCAGAATCACAGAGTTTCTTAAACCTTTCTTCTATAGGCTTAACAGAGTTATTAACTGAATCAAAAAGGAATCCAAGTCGCCTTCCAAAAGATGAGATTGATACAGTGTACTGTAGAAAGAGTGTATTTTCTTATTAATCACTTCAAGATCATCAGATATAGTGTAATTTACGTAAATGGATGAAATACTATTCCTAGTCTGCCTATTCTTCTCCAAATTAAAGAAATAATAAAATAGTGTTTTCTTCACCTTCTCAATCCATTTGGCCTTTGAACGGATGAAGGCACCCTGTGCCTTATCGTTGTATATGTCGTCCAGTTCACATTGGCATTTAGCAAGCTCTGCTTTTTCATCTTCATTTAAATCAAGTTTATTGCTCAGCCTGTTAATATCAACAATAATATCCATCTGCTTGGAGAATCTTTTCCAAGCTAGCATTTTACCAGTAGTGATGGCAAGACATCAAATTCTGAATTTAATAATTTCCCATTTGTTAGTAGAAGAAAGAGCAGCATGGAGACAGGTCTCTCTGATAAGAGCTTTAGACTGTAAACAAAATGACTCATTCTTCAAAAGAAAAGAGTAACATTTCCAGTATGCTTTAGAAAATCTCGTCATTATCAAAACAAAAGGAAAGAATAATGGTCCCTGTTTATTCTAGACAACTATTTTTCTTGGATACTCTTCTGTTCAACATTTATCTTTCCTTTTTATCCTTGAACACCAGGGGTTTACATAACAATACAAAACACAAGGCTATTTTTAGTTTTTGTAAAGATTAATTAATGTCCAATTGTTTTTTTATTTCAAGAGACACATTCCTCAGATGCTGACTTAAAATGTTGGACTTCACAATGGGGTGACAAGATCATTTTTAGCCATGGCTCATCTCATTCTACTGGTGTGGCGTTTTCCAGGTAGTTTTAGAAAGCAGGTGTGATGATGAGGGTCACTGGATAATTATTGTTTTCGAATGTAAAGGGTCACATTCCATATTGGTAAATAGTTATGGTTATACCATACGGTCAAAAAACAATATTCTTCTAACATCTATTAGTAAAGTCTTAACGTAGTTGAAAAACCAATATTCAACCGATAACATTATTGTTGGAGGTGATTATAATGTTGTTTAGAAAATGTGGCCGAACGAACCAGAGGTAAGTCATTTCCGTGTTTTAGGACTACAACAAAGATTTTTTATAAGTAACCCAAGATAGTGACAAATGAACAATTAAAATCAATAAATCGCGTGTCTAAAATTACTTGTCATTTGAAATAATATGTTGACACAACAGCGGTATACTGGGGTTATGAAACTGGCTCCACGACGTTTCATTCTAGAGGAGGGCATCATTTTGAAGTACGGTTGGAAACAATAGAGCCAAAGATTTTTTATAACCAGGATAGACCACAGCTGTCATTTTAAACGCGAACAAATGAGTCATAATGGTAAGAAGCAAGGAGGTGGGCAGAGCCAAGCACGATCTAGAGAGGTCCTATTGGCGCGTACTAGCCTCATTTGCATATGTCCGTCCAGTGAAATATCTGTCTCATTATTCTATCTGTGCTAGACCTCGCCAGTTTGTAGTCACAGATTTAACAATGAGACAGATATTTCAACGGATGTGTAAATGTGATGCATCCGGTTGGCGTTTCCAATCCCTACAATATATGGTGATGAGAGGAAGCCCAGTGCCGGCAGCGGGAGAAGATGGAGCGAGATGGATTTTGGCCGACATTATGCTAATCTTCTCACCGAATAAACATTTAATCTCAATACAGTTTTCTGTTCCCCAAAACGAAAATCTGTTACGAACAGAGTGGACTAAATTTAGTAGATTTTACACTTTGCCAAAGTTTATAAAAAATGTGCGTTGTTTAGAACGAGTGCAAGGGCGAAGTGAGTTATTGCACACGCGCACTGCACAGAGTAGGCGTTCCCTAACGGAAATATGCAAACACAAGCTAGAAGACGCCAATAGGATCGCTCTTTGTGAGACCAATCGAAAGAGAGAGGGGCGGGTTAAATCCATACGACGCCGTTTGCTGCGGGGGGAACTGAGTTTTGGGGGTTGTGCAGAATTTTGCCGGGCGGGAACTCCCGCCATTTTTTCAACCCAGGTGTTAACCTCTTGCATATTTCAATTAAGTTATTACAACCCTTTTCTATTATTGTAACAACTTCAACTTTCAAGGACGGAAACTGCGAGTCAAACAAATTCACTCCATGAGAAGAGGCCTAGTCTTTGGAGAACGGAGTGTAGAGAGCGCGCCAGACCCCCTGACGGGAACCTCCGCTGTTGCCGCGAGTTCGAGAATCCTGTCAGCTCGCCTCTCCATCCTCCTTTCGGACTAGCTAGCAGAAGTTTATCCGTGTAGCCTACCCGAAGAGTCCATTCTCAGTGTACATTTTTAAACAGCTGTTTTTGACAAGTTCCTGTTGATAAACAATGACACAACTACCAGCGAACAGAACAAGAATGCGATTTGACTGCTAGCAAGAAGTGCTGTGTTATTGTTTTGCAGCGAAGATTTAGCCGACTAGCTAGCTAGATGCTATACGTTGAATGCTCCTGGAATATTTGTGGATACTTGACTACATGCTAAGGCCATATTGTCATATTTTGCGTAGTTTTGTGCTAGGAGTTTTATTTTTAAAGACGTCATCGCTGCCGTTTCGTACTCAGGATGGCACCACTGCTGGGCCGGAAACCCTACCCGCTGATTAAGCCGCTAGCCGAGCCGCCAGGCCCAGAGGAGGAGGTCTACATCATCGAACACACCAAGGAGGCCTTCAGGAACAAAGAGTATCCTTTCACATTATGGCAAAGCCGACTCGGTTCGCCAGCTAGCTAGCTGACTATCAAAGTACAACCATTATACACACTAATTGGGACATTGCATTTTGTCAGTATTTAAAATGTTATTCACCTCCTGAAGTTTAATAACTAAATACTGTAGCTATGTTGAATTTGTTGTGCTTCTTTGGGATTGTTTTCCCTGTGTCGTAATATGAGCACACATTGTTATTTCGTAGCCAAAGTTGTGTTCTCTTTTTAAAACTAGCTAACTAGACAAACGGTGGCTAACTACTAATAATATTATTTGAGAATTGCACAATCCAGTTATCTAGTTGATTATGCATAACTGGTTTGGGTGATTCTCACGGTCTCTTTGAGTTTGTCATGTCGCCTCTGTGGCGCGTTTGTTAGCATAGCTAGCTAACTTTACAGAGTAGACTGAAGAGCAAGCAGCTAACTACAGACAGAAAACGTCACAGATTACATCACGTCAGTTCTGACACTAGCTCATGATCAAATCGGTCGGATTTGACTTGCAGAAAAAACTGGCAAGTTTGACTTGTTGGAAATACAACTGTTGTTATATGACTTGTAAGAAAAAAGCAAACGTGTTCGTGAATCACTTTCCAATCAAGTGTAGCTGATGCATGGCTGCCTGGCATGCCCTATTGATATTAAACATGCATCGTTCAGGTTGTTCAACTGTGTAATAACAATGCAGTTCAATACAATAGTTACAGAAGTATTTTGGTGCCCCACGTGAGTTTGACATAATGTATTGCTCCTTGAGGCTGCATAACTCACTAGGCCATCATCACCATTTTTTGTCTCTAGTCTAAAGGTACAGTACAATAACCTTATCTGATAAACAGCAAATTATGTGCCACCTGTAAGCAAACCCTAATACTACTATCCCAGTGCACAGCATCATCAACCCAAAACGTTTGTGCTCTGCATTTTCTCAGTCAGTGTAATATAATGAGTAAAGTTTGTACTGCTAAACATCTAGCCTATAGCCATTGGGGTTATAGATGCCAAAGTGATAATGATATCAGGACACGACTTAACACATTGCTTAGTCCCTACAGATTTAGTCTCAGTTGGAGCACAGTGTTTATGGTGATTACCCTGCACTTTGGCTCAGTTATGAAAGGATCCCGAATGTATGTGTGGTGTGGGACGTCCCTCACACCCTTTTAAATTATTGAGATCAATTGCTGCCAACATGATTAATTAATTATGAATGGGGGGGACTCTGGGTTTGCCGTAGAGCTAACTGAGTCAAGTGACTAAGTGGCTGTTCCTATCCTGTATCCTAGTACTCACACTATGAGACTGTATGATAATTTGAGGAGAATATATGTTGTTGTTATCCTGATGAAATGGCTACAGAGAGTATGAGGCGCGCTTGCAGAGATATGCCGAACGCATCTGGACATGCAAGAGTACCGGCAGCAACCAGCTCACACACAAGGAGGCCTGGGAGGAGGAGCAAGAAGTCACTGAACTGTGAGTAACAAGCAAGTCTAGCTTGAGCGACATTACGACCGCTAACAGAAATGCCCTGTTTCAAAATAAATATAAATCGTCATTACATACAGAGGCAAAAAATATCAGTGCAGCTCCATCTGTAGCACCCACAGCTCACTGTCTCCCGTTGAAGGTCACATGATTCACAGCTGTGTTGTTATTGGACGTTCCCTGTGCGCCTCCTTTCTTTTTGCAGGACGTATAGATTGAGTCATCCTGGAATCCAGTGACAGGGAGAAAGCCTTCATTTTATTTAATGAAAAGAGGAGGGTGCAAAATAAGTGTCTGGTCCAGAAACAACCCCTAGCACTTCACCCCCCCCCCCCCTAAACCCTAGGCATTTGTGTCCATCTGAAGGGATTTGATTAGGGAATGTTTATAGACAAGGTCTAGGTTCTCTCGTTTGATACGTTTCAGTACAGTGTGTCCAGATTGGCTGCTGTGGCATTAAGTGCTGCGCTGTGGGAGGGTGTGAAACTTTGTGAGTTCTGTGTGTACACGAATGACCTCAGGTTAGTGCCACAGCCAGGCTGTGCTCCACCAGCACCCTCGGCGCAGGCCAGGCAGGATCAGCAGCCGTATTTAAAGATGTCTATTTATACCAAGCAGGGAAGTCAGGGTTTGAATTGTCTCCCCCTGTTGGAGAAGTGGTTGTGAACACTGTACAGTCTGTTTCATTGAGGCGTTACCATTTGTATGTATTCCTCGGCTCAGACTGCTGCGTGCATGTTTATGAATGAAATGAAAGCATTTGCAGTCCTCTGTAGCACAATTGGTAGAGCATGGCACTTGTAACGCCAGGGTAGTGGGTTTGATCCCTGGGACCACTCATACGTAAAAATGTATGCACGCATGACTAAGTTGCTTTGGATAAAAGCGTCTGCTAAATGGCATGTATCATACTAGATTAGTGTGAATAGTGCAAATAGCAATAGCCACACAAAGCCGCAATCTGTCAAAATTAGTTGAGTGAAAGTTCACCAATAAACCCAAATCAGTTTACATTTTAGTCATTTAGCAGACGCTCTTATCCAGAGCGACTTAGTTAGTGAGTGTATATATATATATATATATATATATAATAAATAAAAAAAATCCCATACTGGCCCCCCGTGGGAATCGAACCCACAACCCTGGTGTTGCAAACGCCATGCTCTACCAACTGAGCTACACGGGACCCAGTTAGCACTCATTTTAAATTGAGTGTTGTTAGATAAATGAGATGTTTGACATGAGTGTTTTATGTCCAGGCTTCAGGAGGAGTACCCACTATGGTTCGAGAAGCCCGTCCTGGAGATGGTTCATCACAACACGGTCTCCCTGGACAAGCTGGTGGACCAGGCCTGGGTGGAGATCCTCACCAAATACGCCGTAGACGAAGAGTGTGACTTTCTGGTGAGGTTCTTTTTATTTTGGTCTAATGCTGTGGATGTTTGTTTTCATGTGGTGAGATGGTAGTCAATGAAGGTGGAAGAAATACTGTTAATGGAAAATATGTTGATAGAAAATGAAATGCACCCAATTTTACACATTTTTGCACGTATTTGATCTGAAATACCTTTTTACCCCCCTCCCCCAATTCATTTTGGTGTTTTTAGGTGGGGAAGGAAAAGAGTTTGCGGGTTAAGGTCGTGAAGATACAGCCCCTTGAGGGGAATGCTGAGGGGGAAACGTCGGAGAAGAAGCTAGAGGGAGCCTGCGACTCTCCTTCCAGCGACAAGGAGAATGCCAGCCAGGAGAACCAGAAGAAGGAACAACAGCTGTCCAGAGAGGAGGAGAGCCCCAGGGAAAGCAGGAGAGAGAGCCTCAGTGAGTATAGCACCTTTGGGTCATGTTGTGCTAACAAATAAAATTATTAGATTTTGGGTAACCTACACCAAAATCCACAACACAGTAGGGGTGTAAAAGTTTAAAACGAAATTGGGATCCTTCACATTAAGAAAAATCCCTGACCGTTTTTATTTTTTTCCCTACAGAATGTAAATTACAGTGCAGTTATAACAAAACATTATTTTCTCGGTTATAGCCTTAACTAGACGATAGGCTATAAAGGACTGGGGAAAGTTTTGTAAATTTAAAGGTAGACTCAGCGATATGAAGTAGATGCAGAAAGTAAACAGCATAGTGGGTAAATTTATGCAACAACTAAGAGCGTTGAAGCGCAAGGCTCAACTTCGCCACTGTTTTGGTGCCCAGGCTACCACGCTGTGAACAGTGTGAAGCGAACCCGTGCAGATGCGCAGTGACTGTATGAGAGCGACGTGTTGCATCGTGCTCATCTCTATCCTAACCTATTCTTTGATAGGCCCTTTACAGAAGTGAAGAAATGGTGAACTACAGCATTCCATTGCGAGATACAGCTTTTGATTGCCGGTAGATAGGCCTAGTGCATGGTTCTGACTCTGTCTGCCTGGTGGCCGACCTGCCTATATTATGCCCCTCCCCTCTCTCTCCGTCCCTCGCTAGCTCGCTATGAAAGATGCAAGTGTTTGTGTTCTCGGAAGTACGGCAACTAATCAGTCTCCTCCGTTCCAAAAGTACTGAATCTTAGGAGTTGATTCCTAGCGGAATCTAATCTTGACACTCTGAAATGGGAGTCGACGTGCAAGGAGTCGAGGAATCAATTATTTTGGAATTGACTAGCCGCCACTACGTCATCGTTATGTTGGGGAAAATAGCAGAGAGGCAAGCGCCAGCAGAGAAGTCCTGTATGGCAATACTTTGAGAAGTAAAATGAGAAGGAAATGTAAACTTTGAGAGGTGGCATTGAGGTACAGGTGCAATGCTTAACCATCTGAAAGGGACGCACTGTGCGACCCAAACCCTTGCTGGCAGCAGCGCAGCTTCATTGTGAATTGATTGAATTGATTTTCTTTTTAGTTTAAACGGAAAACCGATAAAACATTATTTTTTTTTTAAACGTGTCAGTTTAAACCATGTGTCAAACTCATTCCATGAAGGGCTGAGTGTCTGCGGGTTTTCGCTCCCTCTTGTACTTGATTGATGAATTAAGGTCACTAATTAGTAAGGAACTCCCCTCACCTGGTTGTCTAGGTCTTAATTGTAACCAAAAACCAGCAGACATTAGGCCCTCCATGGAATGAGTTTGGCACCCCTGATTGAAATGCACAAAAAAATAAGTTACATCCCTACAACACAGCACATGAAGCTTTAAGACGTGGGCTAGTTTAGAGACGGCTATTTTCACATATTAAAGAGATTTGATGTCAATTGGACAAACCTGGATAAACTTTTTTTAAATTAAAATGTACATGTAAAAATAGCATAGGGTCCACACTGACCTGATCCCAAAAATGTACATGAGTGTTAAAATATACTGGGTGCTTGTTTGCCATTAGGTGACCGAGCACGGCGCTCCCCCAGGAAAACTCCCACCGCTATGAAGGAGGAGAAGAAGAGATGGGTGATGCCAAAGTTCCTGCCACACAAGTACGACGTGAAGCTGATCAGTGAGGACAAGGTTGGTGTCCTCTCCACTGCTTTAAAATGTCTGTTGTTCACCTCCGGCCATCAAGTGTATATGTTTTAGGTAACTGGGTCGTGTTCATTGGTTACAAAATGGAAGAAAATGGATTGAAACAGGAAGGGCCACCTGAACTTGTTGAATAGAGACACACGTTTTTGTTTTCCGTTACCAAATAGATTTAAAACGTTTTCCATTGCATGCTGTAATGAACACAACACTGGTGTCTATGTTATGTAATTTATATACATTTTTAAACCCTACACCAACAGGTCATCAGTGATGTCCCAGTGGACAGCCTCTTCCGGACTGAGCGCCCTCCGACCAAGGAGATCATGCGCTACTTCATCCGCCACTATGCACTCCGGCTTGGGATAGGAGAGACGGCCCCCTGGGTGGTGGAGGATGAACTGGTGAAGAAGTTCAACCTGCCCAGCAAATTCAGCGACTTCCTCCTGGATCCACACAAGGTAAACCTAGATTTATATGGTGTTTTACTTTTTCTTGGTCCAAAAACCTCCACATAATCTCCTGTTGATATAGGAGCTCTCGATTATGTGATGAAAAATGAACATGTAGATGTAAGACAAAACGGCATCATACATTGCCTTTAAAAAGTATTCATACCCATTGACTTATTCCACATTTTGTTCTTACAGCCTAAATTCAAAATATATTTTATCTCACCCGTCTACACACAATACCCCATAATGACAGGGTGAAAACATTATTGAAAATTAAATACAGAAATCTCATTTTAAATTAGTATTCACAGCCCTGAGTCAATACTTTGTAGAAGCACCTTTGGCAGCGATTACAGCTGTGAGTCTTTCTGGGTACACCTGATTGTGCAACATTTGGCCGTTTTTATTTATTTATTATTTTCAAAATTCTTCAAGCTCTGTCGAATTGGTTGTTGATCATTGCTATACAACCATTTTCAAGTAGATTTAAGTCAAAACTAAGCAACTCCAGTGTAGATTTGGTCTTGTGTTTTGGGGTAAGGTGAATTCAACTCCCAGTGTCTGGTGGAAAGCAGACTGAACCAGGTTTTCCTCTAGTATTTTGCCTGTGCTTAGCTCCATTCTGTCTTTTTTATCCTGAAAAACTCCCCAGTCTTTAACGATTACAATTATACCCATAACATGATGCAGCCATTACTATGCTCGAAAATATGGAGAGTGGTACTCCGTAATGTGTTGTATTGGAGTTGCCCTAAACAGAACACTTTGTATTCAGGAGAAAAAGTGAATTGCTTTGCCATATTTTTTGCGGTATTACTTCAGTGCCTTGTTGCAAACAGGATGCTTGTTTTGGAATATTTGTATTTTGCACAGGCTTCCTTTTCACTCTGTCAATTAGGTTAGTATTGTGGAGTAACTACAATGTTGTTGATCCATCCTCAGTTTTCTCCTATCGCAGCCATTAAACTCTGTAACTGTTTTAAAGGCCCCATTGATTGGCCTCATGGTGAAATCCCTGACTGGTTTCCTTCCTCTTCGGCAACTGAGTTAGGAAGGAAGCCTGTATCTTTGTAGTGACTGGATGTATTGATACACCATCCAAAGTGTGATTTAATAACGTCACCATGTTCAAAGGGATATTCAATGTCTGCTTTAAATAAATAAAAAACACCTACCAATAGGTGCCCTTCTTTGCGACGCTTTGGAAAACCTCCCTGGTCTTTGTGGTTGAATCTGTTTGAAATTCACTGCTCGACTGAGGAGCCGTACAGATAATTGTATGTGTGGGGTACAGGGATGAGGTAGTCATTAAATCATCAACTCTATTATTGCACACCGGGTGAGTCCATGCAACTTAAGTCAAGGGGTGTGAATACTTTCTGAAGGCATTGTATTTAAGATTTTATATTACATTTGTTTTTAAATATGTGACTAGTAGTTTTGTTTGCCTTCTAGTTTTTTGCAGAGAATCCCGTCTCAACCAAGCGCAAGAGCCTGAGCTCAACGGAGGGCAAACCCAGTAAGAAGCTGAAGACCTCGAACACCCCAGGAGGAGTGAATTCGGGGAACGAGAAGAAGAAAAAGAAGGATTCTCTCGGCATGCCCCTGAGCCCTACAATCTGGGGCCACATGCAGGTTTGTCAAATTTTATGTATGCTGATGTAATCTCATTTGCATATATTTTTAGCTGGCTTAGTGGTTTTATAAAGAATCTGAGTTCACCTGGAATAGGACACAGGGTTTGAGAATTTAAATGTTGTTCAATTGAATTTGCATATTTAGTGTGTTGCATTAGATTGATTCAATAATGCATCCATTTATATTTTAGATGAAAATGAATGGCTCGCCTCTGAAGGTAAAGAATTCCGGAACCCCCAAGAAAAGAGAAGGAGGGGCCTCTGTCCTCTCCTCTCCAAAATCCAGCAAAAAACCTGGGGACAAGAAATCTGCTGCTGGCAAAAAGACCCCCGGCAAGAGCAGTCAGAAGGCGTCCTCCAAAAAGGATGAAAAGGGTGGGGGCGCTAAGAAGCCCAAGATGAAGCAGATGACCCTGTTGGACTTGGCCAAGAGCCCTCCCTCTGCCGGAAGCCCCAAGAAGAGAGCCCGGAGCACTGGCCCAGGGACCCCCAAACTGGGCAAGCCCCTGCACCCCATGGCCCTGCACCTGCTGCGCTACTACAAGGAGAACAAGGGCAAGGAGGACAAGAGGAACGCCATGTCCTGTCTCATATCCAAGGCGGCCAAGGCCCTCTCGCCTGAGGACCGGGGCCGGCTGCCCGAGGAGCTCCGTGACCTGGTCCTGAAGCGCTGGGAGCTGCTGGAGCACAAGAAGAAATGGGCGGCCATGAGCGAGGAGGAGAAGCAGGACGTGATGAGGAAGAAACGTAAGGAGATCAAGGAGAAGCTCCGGGAGAAGACCAAGGAGCGGCGGGAGAAGGAGCTGCAGGTGCGCCGAGAGCAGCAGCGCCGCTATGAGGACCTGGAGATCGTGGGCGGCAAGGCACTGCCTGTCTTCAAGCTGGTCGACATGCCAGAGGGGCTGCCCAACTCCCTGTTCGGAGACGTGGCCATGGTGGCAGACTTCCTCAACTGCTACGCTGGCCTGCTGATGCCCGATGACCAGTACCCGGTGACGGCAGTGGCCCTGATGGAGGCTCTGGCCGGGGAGAAGGCAGGTTTCCTCTACCTGAACCGTGTGCTGGTGGTGCTGCTTCAGACCCTGCTGCAGGATGAGCTGGCCGAGGGCTACAGCGAGCTGGACATGCCCCTGTCGGAGATCCCCCTCACGCTCCACTCTGTCTCTGAGCTGGTGCGCCTGTGTCTGCGGCCGTGCGACGCCCACGGCGATGACTCGGGCCAGGGCTCTGGGGGGGATGACTGGGGCCCCCTAGGGGGCTTCGACCAGGTGGTAAGCAGCGAGTTCCTCGAGCGGCTGGAGGCGGTGGAGGTGTTTGAGCTGACGTCGACAGAGAAGGCCAGCCTGCTGGTGGCACTGTGCCACCGCATCCTCATGACCTACTCGGTGGAGGACCATGTGGACTCCATGCAGCAGCGCTCGGCCGAGCTGTGGAAGGAGAGGCTGGCCTCGCTCAAGGAGGTCAACGACCGCAAGCGGGCTGAGAAGCAGCGGCGCAAGGAACAAGCCGAGGTCAAAGGCGAGGAGGCTGCCAATGGCGATACGCCGTCAGCCACCGCCAAGATGGAGAAGAAGAAAGAGGGTAGTGCCAAGAAAGAGGTGAAGAAGGTGAAAGCAGAGCCGGTGGCCGCGGAGCCTGAAGACATGATCAGTACAGTGAAGAGTAGGAGGCTGATGTCCATCCAGGCCAAGAAGGAAAAGGAGGAGCAGGACAGACAGAACAAGGGTAAGGACAGCCGGAAGTGTTGTTGGTCATTAGGCTATCACTAGTCATAGAAAAATATTTCTTAACAAAGGCGTGAATGATGCAGCACCCCCCCCAATGCCAGATCTCTATGGCAAGATGCATCATTCACTCAAGTTTAGTCAAAATCGGGCCATTGGTTTTTGAGATCTCGTTGGTTAGCTAGACTCATCCCTGAGCATGTGTGCCAAATATCATCACTCTGAGTCAAACAGATTAAGAGATATAAACGTGTCCGTTATAGCGCCACCGTGTGGTCGATATGAATGTTCTTGCATATGTTGTCTTGACAATGTTTGCAACCTGTGTACCTAATGTTGTTACAATATGAATGTCCTTTGTGCCAGACCACATGAAAGTTTATTGGTCAATAGTCTGGAGAAGACTGCGTTGAGAAACCTTTGTCCATGGATGCCACATACGAAGTTTTGTGCAGATCGGTCATTCGGTGCCAGAAGAGTAGTGTTTAAGTGTTTTTCACAAATTCAAAATGCCAGAAATTCCATTTATGACAGACCTTATGAGTCCCTGAGGCAAATATGTTCCGTGTGAGGAGAGGGTCCTATGTACCACATTTCACGACTGTAGGTCAAACAGGGTGAGGGGCTTAACCTTTCAAAGTTTGCATTTTCAATCTCTTGTTACAGCGCCACCATCTGACCAATCAGTGTAATTTTGTTAATGCCAGATCTCTATGGTAAGACTCATCATTCACACAAGTTTAGTCAAAATGGGGCCAATGCGGTCTGAGATTGTGTGACTAACGTACTAACAGACGGAGACAGATCTACAGTCCTCTCCCCGATTTCATCGTGGGGGACAATTAGAAAGGATAAGATAACCATGGTTGAATTTGAGCCAAACAAGGCTGAGTGTCCATGATTGCTTAGGTCATTTATGCAATGGGAATGCTCTGTTATGAATGATGTGCCTATAAAAAGTGTCACAGGCTCAAATAATTGTTTCTCTCCCCTCAGAGCGCATGGAGAAGGAGGCGGAGGAGGAGCGTGTCCGCAAGCAGAAGGCTGCAGCCGAGAGGGCCTTCCAGGACGGCATCGCCAAAGCCAAACTGGTGCTGAGGAGAATCCCACTGGGAACTGATCGAAACCATAACAGGTCAGCCAGCATGCACACTTCAATGGTTCAGGTGTTTCATTTAAAGTTGACTCTTGATACATGCACATAAGTTGTATGGTTTAGTGCATGCATCCTCAACGGTCCCAAGACATTGGATATATTAGAAAATCGACAACTATGTAAAATGTAAACCGTTTTACCACATAGTTGATTTAATGTCACTGTTGGTTTATAATACCGTCGGTATTGACCATCCAACTCTTTGTGTCTGTGTGTTAGGTACTGGCTGTTCTCTGATGTGGTGCCTGGCCTGTACATAGAGAAGGGCTGGGTGCACGACAGCATTGACTACAGCTACACCCTCCCCCTGGAGGAGGCTGCAGCCGAGCCTGAGGACGAGGAGGCCACCAAAGAGGAGACTAATGGTGAGAACACTGTCATCACAGCTGAGAGTCTGCAAACCTTAGTACTAGTACAGCTTATGCTCTTCACTAGCTAGGTATAGTGCCTCATGTCCCTGAAGGGTAAAGAAATATAATTGATAAATATATCTATGAGCAACAATGAACTGGGCTCCCAGGATGACAGAAAGGACATGATCAGTTGAATAACAAAGCAAGCACTCTGTCATGTAGGAACTATCTTTATGTGCAATCATGAATCTAAATACAACATCAGGAGTGAATCTGACGTATGGTTCATGAGGATTTTGAGCATTAGCGTTACATATGCAAAGAATGAGTTGCTTATAGTTTCCTTGTTTTAGATATCAATCCCAAATTCAGTGTGGTTCATTTTAGGGACATTCATGATAGCGACAACAAGTTTCAAGTTGATAGACCACTGTGGAGTGGATTTACAGTGGTTTAAATGGACACAAGATCTGATTTGTCAATAACTCAGCCATATTTTGACCAAACCCTTAGCTGTTTTTAAACTAAGGTAAGACGTGTACCATGGGCCTACATGTTATTTGGTTCTTTGGTTCATGAGAAGATTTTTGAAGTATTTTTTGCATATTACTGTATGTGCTAATATGCATCTACTGGTATAGTGTGGCAATCTTTGAATACGTCAACATTATTTTCTTAAACTCTTTAGGGACTATTGTGATGAGTCAAAATACTACATTTGGAGTAAATCTGACTTTTAGTCCATGAGAAGATTTTTTAAAAATGATTATTTTGAGCATTAGCGTTACATAGTCAAAGTGAATTGTTACTAGTTTCCTTATTTTTTAACATATCAATGCCAAACTTAGTTTCAAGTTGATAAGGCATTGTGGAGTGGATTTACAAAGGATTTAAATGAACACGTAAAATCTGCTTTCCTTATTTATTAATAAATCAGCCATCTCTTAAACCTACGGGTTCCCAAACTTTTTTGGCCAACGACCCCATTTTCATATCTGAAAATGTTGGACTCCAACCATGTTGGGGGAAAAAGTATGTAATTATTAACAGCCAATGTTTATTTTTTCCTTTGGGGATATGGCAGTCAATTGAAAAACATTCTAACAGTATTTCTCAAATCACCATCACATACGTTTAATGTGGGGCTATGACAGTCAATTGCAAATTAGTCTGACATAATGTATCGCATCGCACCACTACTAATGAGATGGGTGTGCTTGATGCATGTCGCATCGGAGCTTTTCAAAGTCAGGGAGTGTGGTCGACAGTGTGCACCTCATCTCTGCTCTCACATCCAACCCGGATCAATGTTTGGTTTTAATGCAGACGAGAGCACTTAATCCAGCTTCACCCATGAGTTTTATGGTGCTTCAAGACAACTGGGAACTCAGAAAAATATGAGGTCAAATCATGACGTTAGTGATCTTCAGTTCAGAAAGTCTGAGTTCTAGAAAGAGACCCGAGCTCCCGAGTTGGAATTCTGAGTAGGATGACCGTTCAAAACAATTTTTCCCAGTCGGAGCTCGTTTTTTCCGATGTTCCCAGTTGTTTTGAACATGGCATTAATGCTCAGGGGGAGACGGCAGGGTATTCCCTTTGAGTCAGGAACCAAAACACCTGCAAGCTTGTGTTCAGTTCATTCAGTTTCCCAAATATGTCCGTTACATAAGCAAGGATACACATTTTATTTTCATTACACAGAAAGTCAACCAAGTCTTTTTGTAAAAAAAAAAAAAATTGGGATCCCATTGTGAAAGACAACAGTTCCTCTCTCAATGTGAAAAATCTTTCCAACACTCCCCCTCGATAACCACCAAGCCTCGGTATGAAATAGAACATTGTCATGCTCTGATCCCATATCTCCACATAGTTTTGCGAACAGGCGTGCGCACAGTGGGTTTGTTTAGTTTAGAATCTAAGTTACCTGCTGCAGTATATCTCTGAGTTCTGTGCTCGGCTTTTGTGCTGCCAGTTGCATGTATCATACATTGCGTCCGTATGGCAGAGGGAGACTCATTAAAACTAGAGTGCACAGGCCTGCCCGCCATCCCACCATAGATTGAACCCCATCGGTGCAAAAGCACATCATTCGATCCCATATGGAATCTGTTTTTCGTCAATATAGTGATGCAGCACACTGAACATCCCCTGTACCGTTTCATGCTTGGGAATCGTGAGATAGAACAATATGTCCTTGTGAATAGCATCCAACATGTATAGTGAACATAAGTCAATGAATGGGCATCTCGACCCTCACAGCTAACGTCCATTTGGAGAGCATAAGCTGGGGTGTTTGAGTCGTTCAGTCATTTTCCTCTTGATTGCTAGCAATAGCATACATTTTTCAATTCTCCCGCGACCCCATTTTTATATCCGGCAAGCCCTAGTTTGAGAACCGCTGTCTTAACCAATCCCTTAGCTTTTCTCAAACTAAGTTACGGGGTTCGTACGTCATGAAAATCCTGGAAAAGTCATGGAATTTTTAAATGTTTTCCAGGCCTGGAAAAGTTTGGAAAATGATGCAATTCGAAAGGTTTTGGAAAAGTCATGGGAATTAATTTAATAATTTCACTTAATGTAATTTATTTAGGCACTGTTAAATATTTTATAAATCAAATTAAAATCAACATATCAGCCAGGATCAGAATGACACTTTAGCGCGTCTGTTTGCGCGCATCACTTGCATGCCAGAGGAGTGGTCAGTTGCTCAAGGAAAGGGAGACGGTCAGACATTGCAGCAGCAGGTAGGCCTATATATAGCCTATAAAATATGATCGAGAACAGACTAATAATAGGTAGCCAATTTAAAACATATTTACCCTGTAGTTAACTGTTTAGCTATTATTAGCATGTATGTTTTCGTCATGTCCCAAAAAACTTTCCACCAACACTTGCGAACAAGGCCATACAAAGTTGATTCATTTAAACAATTATTGTTTATAACAAGCGATTCACTTCGCCATTGTATTAGTTGGGATTTGGTTCAATCACGATGAATCGAATGTGAATAAAAATTAAAATGTGTGAATCGCAAACAGTAATATTAGGTGGAAAAAAAGATTAGATGTAGCCTTTCTTTTGGATTATGTGGCTTCAAAACTTTTGTAGATACTTCCAGTTGATTTGGGCATCCAATGTATAGGACATTGTAACTCAATAAATTCTAGTCAGCCTGCAAAGTAAACACTTCTAAGGTATGACTAAACTAAAAAGGTAAATTTACTGAAGAAAATGTGTGGGCTTGCTTCAGCTGAATAAAAATATTTGTAGCCTAACATAGCCATTTTTGATCTTTGATGTATTAAATTAGTGAATTATTTCAAAAGGCGTAACGTATTTGGTTGCAATGTTATACAGGACAGCTAGTGGGTGTGTAGGCTTTTATTCCAGTCCCCCTCTGTTTGAGCAGAGCTTGATCAAAAGCCTGCACACCCAGAGTGTTGACCACGTGTTATACAGTTGCCTAACTGGTATTCTACTTTGTGGGGGGTTAAGTGCCTTGCACAACGACAGGAGATGGTACAGAGAGCAGCCTCTGTGTCAATACCACATTACGCATACTTTTGTTATACGCACATAGACTACGCTAACGGTTGGTCATGGAAATTTGGTTAAAAGTAATGAAATTCCATCTGTCAAAATGTGTATGAACCCTGAAGTTAAGAGAGGCCTACGGACCTTATGGGTCCTCGAAGCACGTTTGTTCAGCATGTAAAAGACGCCTACATACAAAGTTTAGTCTCTAGGTCAAACAGGGCGGCTGATATGAGGGTTTAAGTGACACCTCTTACAACAGTGCCACCTATAGGCCAGTCAGTGCCATTCTTTTTGACTACATTATAATAATAATAATAATATGCCATTTAGCAGACGCTTTTATCCAATGCGACTTACAGTCATGCGTGCATACATTATTTTTTTTTGTGTATGGGTGGTCCCGGGGATCGAACCCACTACCTTGGCGTTACAAGCGCCGTGCTCTACCAGCTGAGCTACAGAGGACCACATTACTCATGGCCCTGTGGTTTCTGTGTGCCAACTTAGAAACCAAGTTACCAATCTATGCTTGAGTTATTTGACCATGTCAAAAACATTTTTAGAATTTGCTGTGAACCCCAAAATATAATTTATTGGTATTATTAGTTGTAGATGGTTTTGTTGTAGTTGCATCGTTAAACTTGGGTCGTATTCATTAGGGCACACCATAGAAAAACGTAGTGCAACAGGAAAAACATTTAAACTTATTGGTCAAGTTCAGATAGTCCCTCACTTTCTTCGGTTTTGTGCCTACTGAACACTACCCTGTTCTGTTGCTGGTCCTGCAGATGTTGAGGAGGACGGTGGCAGTCTAGATGGTGCTCTGAGCGAGGGAGCCCACCAGGGGGCGCCAGCCGCTGTCTGCATCGAGACCACCACTCCCAATCAGGGACAGAACCTCTGGTAAGAAACTCACTAGCAGAGAATGGTCATTAGTTGACTTGATAACTAAAACAATTTGTGTGTCTTTCAATAACAATGTTGAAACAATACTTACACCAGAGAGCAGATGATTATATTTGTGCTTGGACATACTATGTGTTTACACCAAGCTTGTGTTTGTTGTGTTGAAGGTTTGTGTGTGATGCTCCACGGGACCTCGATGACCTGGTGGAGAGTCTCCATGCACAGGGTGTGAGAGAAAGCGAGCTGAAGACCAAGCTGCAAGTCAGGTGAGGAGACGTGAGCCTTACATTCTACAAACCATCCACGAATTCACTCACTCACCCAATGACTGCCTTGTGAGCGACTCCACACTTTTTAAAAGTTGTCCAATTTATGCAAATAGCCCAGAGTTTTTCCTGGTTAGGTCACATGGATCAGGTAAGTGTGACTGGGTGTTGTACGCTGACAGGTACCAGGACATCCTCCACTCTATCAACCTGGCCCGCAAGGGGAACCCGGGGCTGAGGAGCTGCGATGGCCACCAGGAGCTGCTCAAGTACCTGCGCAGCGACGTCATCGAGGTGGCCTCGCGCCTCCAGAAGGGCGGCCTGGGCTACATGGACGACAGCATGGATGAGTTTGAGAAGAAGGTAACTATTTATTCATACAATCAATTCACATGTTTTGAATCAGGAGTTTATCCTGATCACTTATCTGGTCAGGTCATATGGTCAGGAAAAACTAATGGCCGTACACATTATTTTGTATCTACCAACTTTTCAAGAGCTTCCTCAATGCCCATTTACCTGTATTTTTCTTTGTGTGTTGCACATTCAGCAAAGTATGACATCTGAAATTGACCTTTCCCCTCTGACCCCTGTCTCTTTCTCTTTGTGTGTTCAGGTGCGTGACCTGGAGAACCTGAAGGACTTTGGGGAGTGTGTCATCACCCTCCAGGCTTGCGTCATCAAGAAGTTCCTGCAGGGCTTCATGGCCCCCAAGCAGAAGAAGAAGAAGAAGCAGGAAGGGGAGGAGAGCAGGAAGACAGAGGAGGTGGATGAGGAGAAGAAGCTGGCGGAGGAGGCCAGGGTGAGTAATACCTATTTTAGACAGAACATGGTATGTTACCTATAATAAAAACAAGGCAACCCCCTTTCAAACAGCCCCTTATTTATCACTTTCTTGCAAGTATAACCCCTTTTATACATGTCAGTGTGTAATCGGCAATTTCGATGGGGGGGGGGTTAAACCATGGGGCCTGTTTGCAATTCAAATTAGGAAGGTGTCATTGAATTTACCTGCATAAAACAGATCTATTCTCACAGCCCATTACCAGTTTTTTGGTTACAGGGTCTGAAAATGAAGGTTTCATGACTAGGTCTCGAGGTGGGTTGTAATGTACCATGTTTTTTTTTTTTTTTTTTTACCCCCTACCCCTTTCAGATATAAACAAAAGATGGTATAAAGAAGATGGTATGGTAAAAAAGTGGGATTTGTCTATTTATGAAAGGGGTATTACTAATGACTGATCCAGAATCCAATGTTTCTTCTTCCTGCTAATGGTTAAGAATAGGATTGAAGCTAGGGTAATCTGATCCTTGATCTGGTTTTAAAGAGCTTATTCTATCCTAAGCTGTATTTGAGTTTAAGGAGGACTGTCTTTTCAAATCAAATACATGTTTATTTAAAGTGCATTTTAAACACATACTTTTCTGTAAAAGTCTATACAATAGAAGAGATTTTAAAAAACAAAAGTCAATAATAGTAATTTGTCTGCCGTGCAGGTGGCGACAGCAGTCGAGAAATGGAAGACGGCGATCCGCGAGGCCCAGACCTTTTCCCGGATGCACGTGCTGCTGGGCATGCTGGACGCCTGCATCAAGTGGGACATGTCGGCAGAGAACGCACGCTGCAAGGTCTGCCGCAAGAAAGGTGAGTGATCCTCAATGTCCTGGAGCTGTGTGAGGGAGTCCGAAAACTGAAGGGGGAATTTAAAATGGTGTCAATGGAAAGCGCATGCCAATTGATAAGAAACAATTGCAGAAATTATCCTAAAAGTGGATCTAATTTTAACACTAAAGTCAATTAGATGTAGAAAATATACACTACCGTTCAAAAGTTTGTGGTCACTTAGAAATGTCCTTCCATTTTTGTCCATTAAAATAACATCAAATTGATCAGAAATACAGCCTCCCGAGTGGCGCAGTGGTCTAAGGCACTACATCGCAGTGCTAGCTGTGCCACTAGAGATCCTGGTTCGAGTCCAGGCTCTGTCGCAGCCGGCCGCGACCGGGAGACCCATGGGGTGGCGCACAATTGGCCCAGCACCGTCCACGGTAGGGGAGGGTTTGGCCGGCAGGGATGTTCTTGTCCCATCGCGCACTAGTGACTCCTGTGGCGTGCCGGGCGCAGTGCGCGCTGACTCGGTCGCCAGGTGTACGGTGTTTCCTCATTGGTGAGGCTGGCTTCCGGGTTAAGCGGGCACTGTCTCAAGAAGCAGTTCGGTTGGGTTGTGTTTTGGGGGACGCACGGCTCTCGACCTTCGCCTCTCCCGTGTCCGTACGGGAGTTGCAGCGATGGGACAAGACTGTAACTACCAATTGGATACCACGAAATTGGGGCAAAAAAGGGGGTAAAATACCAATAATATATATTGTGCTAACATAATTGCAAAAGGGTTTTCTAATGATCAATTAGTCTTTTTAAAATGATAAACTTGTATTAGCAAACACAACGTGCCATTGGAACACAGGACTGATGGTTGCTGATAATGGGCCTCTGTACGCCTATGTAGATATTCCATTAAAAATCAGCCGTTTCCAGCTACAATAGTCATTTACAACATTAACAATGTCTACACTGTATTTCGCATCAATTTTATGTTCGTTTAATGGACAGAAATAGCTTTTCTTTCAAAAACAAGGACATTTCTAAGTGACCCCAAACTTTTGAACGGTAGTGTATATGTACAGTGGGGAGAACAAGTATTTGATACACTGCCGATTTTGAAGGTTTTCCTACTTACAAAGCATGTAGAGGTCTGTATTTTTATCATAGGTACACTTCAACTGTGAGAGACTGAATCTAAAACAAAAATCCAGAAAATCACATTGTATGATTTTTAAATAATTAATTTGCATTTTATTGCATGACATACGTATTTGATAAATCAGAAAAGCAGAACTTAATATTTGGTACAGAAACCTTTGTTTGCAATTACAGAGATCATACATTTCCTGTAGGTCTTGACCAGGTTTGCACACACTGCAGCAGGAATTTTGGCCCACTCCTCCATACAGACCTTCTCCAGATCCTTCAGGTTTCAGGGCTGTCGCTGGGCAATACGGACTTTCAGCTCCCTCCAAAGATTTTCGATTGGGTTCAGGTTTGGAGACTGGCTAGGCCACTCCAGGACCTTGAGATGCTTCTTACGGAGCCACTCCTTAGTTGCCCTGGCTGTGTGTTTCGGGTCGTTGTCATGCTGGAAGACCCAGCCACCACCCATCTTCAATGCTCTTACTGAGGGAAGGAGGTTGTTGGCCAAGATCTCGCGATACATGGCCCCATCCATCCTCCCCTCAATACGGTGCAGTCATCCAGTCCCCTTTGCAGAAAAGCATCCCCAAAGAATGATGTTTCCACCTCCATGCTTCACGGTTGGGATGGTGTTCTTGGGGTTGTACTCATCCTTCTTCCTCCAAACACGGCGAGTGGAGTTTAGACCAAAAAGCGCTATTTTTGTCTCATCAGAGCACATGACCTTCTCCCATTCCTCCTCTGGATCATCCAGATGGTCATTGGCAAACTTCAGACGGGCCTGGACATGCGCTGGCTTGAGCAGGGGGACCTTGCGTGCGCTGCAGGTTTTTAATCCATGACGGCGTAGTGTGTTACTAGTGGTTTTCTTTGAGACTGTGGTCCCAGCTCTCTTCAGGTCATTGACCAGGTCCTGCCGTGTAGTTCTGGGCTGATCCCTCACCTTCCTCATGATCATTGATGCCCCACGAGGTGAGATCTTGCATGGAGCCCCAGACCGAAGGTGATTGACCGTCATCTTGAACTTCTTCCATTTTCTAATAATTGCGCCAACAGTTGTTGCCTTCTCACCAAGCTGCTTGCCTATTGTCCTGTAGGCCATCCCAGCCTTGTGCAGGTCTACAATTTTATCCCTGATGTCCTTACACAGCTCTCTGGTCTTGGCCATTGTGGAGAGGTTGGCGTCTGTTTGTTTGAGTGTGTGGACAGGTGTCTTTTATAATAATAATAATATGCCATTTAGCAGACGCTTTTATCCAAAGCGACTTACAGTCATGCGTGCATAATTTTTTTTTTTTTTTGTGTATGGGTGGTCCCGGGGATCGAACCCACTACCCTGGCGTTACAAGCGCTGTGCTCTACCAGCTGAGCTACAGATGTAACTTGTTCAAACAGGTGCAGTTAATACAGGTAATGAGTGGAGAACAGGAGGGCTTCTTAAATAAAAACTAACAGGTCTGTGAGAGCCGGAATTCTTACTGGTTGGTAGGTGATCAAATACTTATGTCATGCAATAAAATGCTAATTAATTACTTAAAAATCATACAATGTGATTTTCTGGATTTTTGTTTTAGATTCAGTCTCTCACAGTTGAAGTGTACCTATGATAAAAATACAGACCTCTACATGCTTTGGAATTAGGAAAACCTGCAAAATCGGCAATGTATCAAATACTTATTCTCCCCACTGTATGTTGTGCTGAAATCTATCATTAGGTGGCGGTAGAGCACCGTGCCCCAAAGTTTCGTCAAGAAAACCTTTCACAGTATTGAGTCTACACCAGAGTTTCCCAAACTCGGTCCTAGGGCCCCCCGGGTGCAAGTTTTGGGTTTTGCCCTAGCACTACACAGCTGATTCAAATAATCTAAGCTTGATGGTGGGGGGGGCAGGACAGAGTTTGGGAAACCTGATCTACACTACAGCATTTGACTGTCATTTTCTGCCTGTTGGAGATGATCCGCCTGAGCAAGGTGCTGTGAAGACTCAGCGATCCACAAATCATCTTGCATTCCAAACAACTTGCCACTAAAGCAGGGGTGTCAAACAAGGCCTGCGAGCCCATCAAATCCGGCCCGCGAGGTGGTTTGAGTAATTTTTTTTTATTAACAAACCTTTCAGTGGAAATACGATCTTAATCGACATTGAAATGACTAAAACTAAATTGAAACTGTAGAAATAATCACCTACATTTAGTTTCTTTAAAAATATATATTTTATTGTCACATACACCCAATAGGTGCAGTGAAATGTGTTGTTTTGCTCAGTGCAGCTTGCTACAGTCATCGAAATCAAAGCTAGATAGTTGGGGAGCATAGAAAACTCTGAAAGCGATGGATAGAGGACAATATTTTTCACATTTTGGCCTTTGAGTCAGACCTCTCGAACAGGCAGAAATGCATAATTAATATAATAGAATCTTTGAATGACTGAAGTGAAGTTGCTAAGAGAAGTTATTATCAGCTATGTGTTGAGCTTTGCTCTAGTAAATGTATTACCTTGATTTAACCAGTTATGTTATTGGAACACATTCTCTCTTCCAATAACAACCTGTACTCTCTCCAGGGACAGGGCTGATGCCACCTGTCCTCGTGCTGCGGGACATGGTTAGTCCCAGGCAGGGCAGGGGGACGAGCCCAGAGCAGGGACAGGGTAGTGTCAGACAGGTGCAGGTGTACCACACACTGCCACACAGCCACGCTACAGGTGAACTAGCAGTAGGATACTACAGTATAAGGCCCTGTATAAGTATTGAAGTAATATAAGCACCAATTAGTAGAAGTACAATACGCAAGGTCCTGTATGAAAATACACCGCTCCCTCCTATCCATGTAGCAGATCTGACATTAGCAGAGTTGGTGTAGTGGAAACCTACCCAGTGATTTCAGGTCAGCCATGACTTGTAGCCTTATCTTGAACTACAAATATTTGGAAATGACAGATTTATATAGGTTATAAATTATTTTGATGAATGCTTGTTTTAGTAGATCTAATGGGTGAGCTAATGAGTGAAACAAAAGTCACTCTGGGACCCTTCTCCCTGGGGTTTTGACCAGCTGTCTCATTGTAAACGGAGCCCTAGCCAAATTACCCTGGATGTCTTGGGGCAGCTTTTGTGTACCACTCAGGGTTTTTTTCTCACATCTGTCCCTGTCAAAATAGTTCCTACACCTCTAATCATTAACCACCTCTGGCCCTAACTTGTAGCTGTGGGTCCTGGGCGGTGAAGGATGCAGCACGGGCGTTGTTCGTTTTCTCAGTTGTAGCTTTTGCACGCGCAGTCCGTTCAGAGAGGGTTCTCCTTATTTAATATTTTACATGAATAACTTTTGCTGATCTTAATGACTTTACACATTTCATTGTCTTGAGTTAATGACTACTTACTGAGTCTGTTTGTGATGATCTCTCCTCTCCCCTCCATCCTTTCTTCAGGTGAGGATGACAAGCTCATCCTGTGTGACGAGTGCAACAAGGCCTTCCACCTGTTCTGTCTGCGCCCCGCCCTCTACCGCATCCCTCAAGGGGAGTGGCTGTGCCCCGCCTGCCAGCCCGCCGTGCAAAGACGCTGCTCCCGCGAAAGGTAGTGGTCACACAATAACACACATCACCTCACTGGAGGATTAAAGACTTAGCTGTGTCTACACTTTCTGGTTCGTCGTCAAACACGACGAGCAAGCCGTTTCAATCTAAAGATGGTGCTGTATAAGCCACTTGGAAAATACTCTAGTGTTTTATTATTTTGACTCCACTGATGAGCCCCCCAAAATCATACAATTCTGTTCCATGTTTCAGATGTTCTTCCAAACCTACAGCGTGTAAAGAAAGAAGCGGGTTTTGCTAGAACACTGGTTATGTGGTTGTTGGGTACCAATTGGATGAACGCTCTTTAACATAGAATGCTAATGGCTACTTGTTGTTCCAGAAACTACAACGAGGACACTGAGGAAGAGGAGGATTCTGAGGATGAAGCGGAGTCTGAATCTGAGGACTCTGATGAAGAGGACGAGGAGGATAAGGATTACAAGGCCATGGGCCACAGCTGTGAGTATTATTGACTCCTGTAGGGACCCTTACTTACCATAACCCAATGTAACAGTACTGACGAGAGCAGGGTGGCCAACGTGCAGGGTTTTGTTCCAGCCTAGTGTCTATCATAAGTATTCACCCCCTTGGCGACATTTTCTTTTTAAAACAATTTTTTACAATTTAGTGGGAGTCTTGCCAATAGATTTTCAAGCAGATTTAAGTCAAAACTGTAACTTGGCCACTAAGGAACATTCACTGTCTTCTTGGTAAGAAACTCCAGTGTAGATTTGGCTGTGTGTTGTAGGTTATTGTCCTGCTGAAAGGTGAATTTCTCTCCCAGTGTCTGGTGTAAAGCAGACTGAAGAAGGTTTTCCTTTAGGATTTTGCCTGGTCTTAGCTCCATCCCGTTTTGTTTTTATCCTGAAAAACTCCCCAGTCTTTGCGGATGTCAAGCATACCCATACCATGACGCAACCACCACCATGCTTGAAAATAAGGAGGCGGTTACTCAATGACGTGTTTGATTTGCCCCAAACATGAGGCTTTTCATTTAGGCCAAACTTTGTATTCCTTTGCTGTGATAAAAGGAAGCATGTTTTGGAATATTTGTATTATGTATATTTGTATTATTTTCACTCTGTCATTTTGGTCTTTATTGTGGAGTCACTACGATGTTGATCCATCTTCAGTTTTCTCCCATCACCTACTGTCTCATGGTGGCATCCCTGAGCAGTTTCCTTCCTGTCCTTCAGCTCAGTTCAGAAGGACGACTGTATCTTTGTGTCTGGGTGGTTTAATACATCATCCACAGCATAATTATTAACTTGACCATGCTTAAAGATATATTTTAATGTCTGATTTGTTATTGTTACCCATTTACCTACCAATCACTGCCCATCTTTGAGGCTACTGAAATGCTCCCTGGTTTTTGTAGTTGAATCTGTGCTTGAAATGTAATACTTGACTGAGGGACCTTACAGAAAGTATATTCACACCCCTTGACCTCTTCCACATTTAGTTATTTTCACTTTGATATTATGGAGTATTTTGTGTAGATCAATGACAAATTCACAATGAAATATATTTCAATCCCAACTCATACTTATCTATGATACCCACTGTATATTTATTGAATTGGGTATAAGTGCTGACCCAGAAGCCCTTACACTCTGAAGTGAGTTTCTCCTATCCTGACCAGCAGACCAGGGAAAACTCTGAACAGCTTGAACAATGGACACTTTTCCATTTCACGGGTGCAGAGGGGGATGGGGATGGGGATGACAGAAATGTGGTGCAGTATTCGGAGCCCATTCTCTTCCTCCTTCATTGTCTGAGTGTTGTCCCCCCCTTTTTTGATCTGGCGGGCTTTTCACCCCCGGCTTGGCTGACAGTATGTGGCAGAGTGATCCTCTGTGATTTTTGGCCTGCACGTAAGGTAACCATACACAATTGGGTTTGGAAGAGAGTGGTGGTTGGTGGTTATAGTACTGCAATAACATTGCAAACCAAACAGAGAGGATACGGCTTAGTGCATTTTGAGGTCTCGTGACTAGACATGGCTCCCTCCCTCTGAGAAGTTGGGCTTGTTGATGAACCTAGTAGAACGGAGGAGATCTGTTTTAAGATGTCTATTGAGAGATTTAAAAAAGAATCTGAATGTTAACATTTTACTTGTGATTATAGCTTCATCACTATTCTTAGTTCATACAGGTACAACAAATGGGGCTGACTGAAATGTTTTCCTGATGGTCTGTGTATTTACCTAGACTCTTCTGCTTCCCAGTGAGATCAAGGAAGAAGACCAAGCACTCTAAAGCATCGAAGGCGTCTAGTAAGGGTGGCTCTAAGAAGCACTCTCCCCCCAGTAAACCCAGTAAACCGAGGGCCGCCCCTAGCAGCCCTGCAGAAATCGACGAGATGGTGAGAACACGCATGGTTAGAAAGACTTTGGTCTGGTGACTCAAAGACACACTGGTGCAAGCCAGCTTCTATGCAGATCATTTGACCCCTTCCCAACACTAATATGGTGTGTTTGGTTTGCTGCAGGTGCGTCAGAGCTCAAAGACAGGTGTGCGTCGGCAGGCCCTGGAGCTGGAGAGGAGTGAGGAGATCCTGCAGAAACTGGTCAAATTCCGCTACAGCTGGCCGTTCAGGTGAGACTGATGCACTACTAGTCTCTTAGTTAGACTGGCATGCAGTGAAACATTTGTGAAGCTAGGAAATGCCTCCTGAAAGTGTTTCAACTATGGCTTGACTGGCACAACTAACTTTGGACAGAGTCCCATCTCAATGTAACAACATACATTGACACAAACTATATAGATATCAGACAGTTGATTAGATGTTCAATGTAGGTGTCCATGTGAATTCCATGGCAATGGTAACAAGCTAACTAGATTTGACACAGTAGACCTGACCCCTAACCACGCCGTCCTCTCTCCAGAGAGCCGGTGTCAGTAGAGGAGGCGGAGGACTACTTTGACATCATCTCCAGCCCCATGGACTTCCAGACCATGCAGGCCAAGTTCAGCGAGGGCCAGTACCGGCACGCCCAGGACTTCCTGGAGGACGTCAAGCTGGTGTTCTCCAACGCAGAGGAGTACAACCAGCCGGGCAGCTCGGTGCTCTCCTGCATGGCCAAGACGGAGCAGTGCTTCACCGAGCTGCTCCACAAGCTGCTGCCCGGCCTCAGCTACCTGCGCCGCCGCCAGCGGAAGAGAGTCAGTCGGACCCCTCAGGTCTCGGATGATGAAGAGGAGGAGGAAGAAGAGGAGGAGGAGACGCCGAAGGGTCGGAAGATGCAGAATGCGAAAGGCAAGGTGGGTCGGCCCAGGAAAGCAGTGGTGGAGCAGAGGAGGAAAGGAAGGAGAAAGGAAGAGGAGGAGAGCGAGGAAGAGGGCGGAGCAAAGAGGAAGAGCAAGCGGGCGGTGGCCACGTCCAGCCGGAGGGACTACCGGGAGCAGGAGAGCGATGGCGAGGAGTGCGACAACCGGAGAACTGGGCAGCGGGGGGGCGATGGCGGGGATAGTGACGAGGAGAACCGGGCCAGCCACCGACATTCCAAGCGGCAAAAACGCTCATAATGAAGTCCAGGGTGCTTTTTCTGTTTTGTCTTTTCAAATTTCTGCCCCTAAATGAAAACAGAACCCATCTCCCAATTCTGAGGAAATGGTACTCAACTTCTCAGATGGAGTTTTTTGTGATTTTGGTTTTATGTTAATATTTTTTAGTAAAAAAAGAAACTGATTTATATTTGTAATGCGATTTAATATTATACTTTTTTCAAACCAAGACATTTACATTTAAGACGAGAGGATTTGTCAGAGCTCTTAGACTTTTTAATGTGAATTTATCCCCTTCCACACCTAACATTCTGGTCATCCTCCCAAGTTTAAACTTGTAATTTAGCTTCTGTGCGGCTTGGGCTGTGAGAGATGGGCTGGTAACCGTTGTCCAGGATATAACTAATTTATGTCGATGTACAGTGTCATCATTCTCTGGTTTTGCTTTTTGACGTGACTAAACAACTGGCCTTTGGGCAACCCAGCCGTGTGAGGGCACCAAAGCACTTGGCATATACGTCTGAATTCTTCCTTCAGGCTACACACAAGCACACTGCCTAGCCATCACTCTGCCTAAGCATTGAACCAGATAATCCAGGTTTTTACATATGCAATTCAGTTTCCAGTGTTATTGACAATGGAAAGACCTATTGTAAAAACAACAGTACATCTTAGCCTCCTCCTTCTCCACAGAGGACTCTGTTGTGGGTGCAGCAACACGTTTATCTGCAGTGTCTCATTCCTGGTCCACCACGTTGCCCAACCTTTCACCTCCTTAATGTCCTCCGGTTAAGTAGATGATTCCCCTTAAACTCAGCCCTGTAGTTCTCTCCCTGTAAAACTAGGCCTATGTTTTCATGTCTACTGTCTCATTGACATTATAGGCATTTATTATTTTAAACCACATACAAGCATAGCCATGTTCTAAATGCATGGAAACGTGTTTGACTTAAATGGGATTTTCATGTTTAGTGATTGTTTTGTTGCACATTTGGCTGAATTTGATTCAAAGGCAGTGTATGAAATACTTGTGAGCTGTAGCCACTTCCTTCACAAAGATTTGTCAGCGGTCACCTTTATTTATGTCATCCATACAAGGTCTGGTTGGGTTCTAGTCCGAGGTAGGTGGTCTGTGTGTGGAGGAGGGTTCATGGACCATGGGAAGTGTTAGGTTCAAATCCATTAGCACCAGGTGGCGCAATACTCCTGCACGTTTAACCAGCAAAGTGCAAGCCGTGGTCCCATGAGAACCTCTTGTGGTGTTCATATCGCCTTAAACAACCTCATGCACATTCTACTGTAGGATAGGTGTTAAAACACCCCTTCCCTCTCGCTAGAGTGTGTACCATACTGTGTATCATAATCACACCTTGGAGAGCGCTAAGGGCCTTGTAGTAATTCTCAGATGTGGTGTTGGGGTAGCTATGTACAGACCGCAGGTTAGGTAGTGATATACAATGCAGATGTCTTGATTATGGCCTGTTCTGTATGTACAGTTCTATGCGGTATGTTGGAGGTTTTCCAACACTGTCATTGAATCATCAATCCTACGATCTGATTTCATTTGGTTCTTATAATTTGGGCAGTTTTAAAAAGCGCTTTGAGGTTTTTGTTTGTACTACTCAACTCCTGTATCTGAGATGATTGAGATTTCATTGTTGGCTGTTCAATTACATTGAATATATAGATGGAAGAGCAAATCTAAACAATTGCAAAAGTGACTGCCCTCCTCAGTAGAATACCTGTCTGTTGTAAATGCTTTCTTTCTTTCCAGAGGAACTAAAGTATTTTACACAGCTTTTTTTTTTTATATTAGTAGTCTCAACTGGGGTCGGGATTGGTTGGACAGGTGTGGGGCTCACATGTAAAGATTTTCCAATAAAGGATATGGATTTGAAGTTTAGATCTTCTATTTTTTCTTTGTTTTGAGGTAAATAGTATTCCCCCAGCCATCACTGCCAATGGTAAACCTTCTGATCAATAATTGCTAGTGGGGAGGAGTTAGCCAGGCTGACGTATGTTTTCTTTACTTTTTAATAAAACATCATACAATGGTATCGCTTTTCTAGTGTCTTGCTTATTTCTGTCGTCTTTATACTTTGTGGTTGGTTTACCTTCCTTGGTTGAATGCACTGATTCTAAGTTGTCTGCTTAATGACTGAAATGTAAATGTTGATAAATGTCCTATGCATTGTAAAAGATGGTTACAACCCAGTACATGTATGCTTAGTTTGAAGATACCTTGCAGAATTAAAACTGCTTCCAGTCATCTGAGGGGGGACAAGACTTTCCCTGAAAGACTGTCCTATTAAGTCAAGTGTCGAGTCAAGTGAAACTCTGTGTCTGGGGTTTGTAGGGTTTTCGTTGTCTCGTTGGTACGGCTGGAATGCTGACGTGGGGCTTCATCAGTCTGTCTGCTGTCGGGCTCTCTGGTCTGGTCTCACCGGGCTTGCGCTCTCTCACCCAGAGAAGCATGCCATTCTTAATTACAGACACTCATGTTGTTCTTGGACCTCTCAGGTGGCACCAGGTAATTATCCCTAGTCACTCACGAGGCACACAGGCTCCAGACTTTCCACTGCTGCATGGAGGGAGAGGTCCTGCGGCAGAGAGGGGGGATAGTGGGGAGATATGGACTGGATAATGTGGTTAAGGAAGTGATAGGTTCAGTTTCTAGTTGGAGACTCAAGAATGGTTAACCATACAGGGAATTATCCAGACATAAGGTCATTTTGTACTCCTCATTGATACTAAATCCAAATTGAGTGTACTGCCAGTACCCATTATTTGACCTCACTGTCCCAGTGCTTATGAAGACCACTGTTGATATACTTCAAGTGTTCTGTATCTGGTATATCTCATCATGGCTTCTGTTTATATTCAAGATGGGTTGTCCAACCTCCCCAAATCCTTTGGGATGTGTCAGTGGATCTGAAAGACTCCCTTAAAGGTAAGAGCATTCCTCAGTCCTCATCCAGTGTACTGTGGTTCAGCCATGGAATAACTTCAGCCAAATTCACTCTAATCTCGGAAACCCCAGACATAGGGCAACAGAATACTGTAGGAGGCAACCCGTCTGTCTAGAGAGACTATACTCTGTTTGGTCAAGCCAGACCAAACGGTGTACACTTGAGTCTGCTTACTGGTGTGGGTCTACTCTACACATCTTCTGAGCATCTTGGTATGTCTGGTCAAGCCCTGTGATTCCTCAGAGCCAAACTGACCAAACTCAGATGGAATGTACTGTACCTGAATACACTGTAGTTTTTTGTAAATTAGCCAAGATGAAACTTGGAAAAGAAATGTATGCTCAGACAGACAGTATGCTCATTTCTAAACCCAGTGTCTTTCTAAATCCAGTGTCTTCTACAGACATCTTCCAGTAATGCGAGGAAGGAGCAAACAAACCCTGTAGCTTATAGCTCTCTGGTTCTAGGCCTTTATGTAGGTTGACCATGATGTGACCTCACCAGGAAAGACTTTAGGCTCTAATGTTATAGGCTATATAACTAGAATAGGGCCCAGAGTTTTTCTGTGTTACTGCAGGCCCTACCTGTAGCATATGTTTTGCTGTGGCCAGACTCTGCATAACATTCTAATGACCAGGTGCCCGGTAGGGATATTGTATCGGTTGGGGTTTCACTCTCCATAGGGTGTTATTAAACTGAGAATGGATGTCAATGTTATCTTCATTACAATAATGTGACCCCCTTATAAAGTACAGTCAGAACAATATTCTCCATCTGAAAGTGTGACTACACCATTAGGTCACCAGGGCAAAAGCTAAAGCAAACGGTACCTTTAAAGTATGTAAACACACTAGCAGGGCTTCAAGATGCAGACATCATGAAATCTAAAGTTTTACAGAGCAAGTTGTGTTCATTAGGGCACTCAACTGAAAATGTTTTAAAAACGTTTTGCAACAGGAAGAGAAAAACTTAGTGTTTCTTATTAGTCAAGACCAGGTAGTCCTTTCCTTTTTCAGTCCGTTTTCTTCCGTTTGGTGACTAATGAACAATACCCAGGTTTAACAAGAGGCAGATATCACCATCGGCAAGTAAACAGTCGCCACGTGCAGGGTCACCTTTGACTCAACATGCCTTGTGCAAACTGCCAATTGGAGCGAGCGAGCCACGGACTGTGCGTGTTGGGGGCAGTGTGGCGCCCAGCAAATATTGACCCACAACTTCTGTCCAAGGTCCTGCTCAGTGCAGAGGGCATTTGGCAGCAGCAAACAAAAATATTTCATAGGTGAATCCACAGGGGATTGTGTGTACATGTTTGTGTCTGTGCGTCATGTGGCTGTGGTTTGGTGGGTATAAATCTTCATATAAGGGCTGGTGATGAAACGTTTGCTGTGGAACAAAATAAACAGGCAAGAAAAATCCTGACAGCCTGACTGTGCAGACTGAAGGCAGACTGAGCCACAGAACCATACAGAAGGACAAAAATGACCTGAAAACGAGAGACCGAACCAACTCCCAAGACCTCTGTATCAGCAACATCCATGCACCCAATTAAATCCCCTTCTCCCTTTCAATGTGAGCTCAGAGGATTACTAATGCACCATTCACAAAACAGCCCTCTACTAGTTTCTCTATGTCCAGCAGTACTACTCAGTCTCTGATCAGAGACCTATGTACAGGTACTTGAGAAGTGTTCTCCCTGTTTCGTTATTTGTTTCAGTCGTAGGTAGTATTTCGTATTTTGGCTGTCAGCCGGTTTTTGGAGACTAATTTGCTCCACCTTTCTTTTATCGTGATATGTCCGTTATTTTGTATTCTGGCTTCGGGACCACCAGTAAAGATCCTTGTTTCACCATCTCTGCCTACTGCCTACTGTATATCCTGCACTGCACCTGGGTCACACCTCACACCAACCCTTACAGTATCCATTTGAAAAGTTGAACGGAGAAGTGGTCCACTCCTGTCTTGGAGGTGCTGTGGTGTTTTACTTGTTACATCCTTGCACTTTGATAATTTGGCTTTTTAGACATGTTACAGCTGTTGTATTGGCAGGATTAGAATAGCAGTTCAGGTTGCTATTGAAAGCCTGTCTAAGGTGTGAAAACAAATGACAATAGTTTCAATACAGTTTTTAGACCAGTCTCTTCACTTGTCAACTGGTTTCTGTTCTACAACATTTTCCTTGTGTTTCACTCATATGACAGTACACGTGTCATGAGAAACACATCTACTCTTCAACATAGTCTTCATCTTATTTGTCTGCTGATTTAGTTCCGCTAAGTCCTGAGTTAAACTAATCCTGAGTGTGCTCTTGGCAGATAGAATACTTCAATCAGAAAGAAAACCATTAAAGTGTGTAACAGCGTAATAACCACCCCCGGACTCTCACCTCCTACACAGCAGAAATAAACACTGTTGATTCATAAAAAAAACAGGCTGCAGCTGTTGTGTCCTGCAGGAGGTCAGATTCCTGTAAAATAAAAGGGAGGGATTTTTCAGAGGTGTGAGCATGTGCAACAGAGCCCTTCTGGTGTGTGCTTGTGTTTGTGTTTTAATAGGAACCAGTCAGAGGGGCTGCTGACGGCTCCATAAAGGACCCTTTGAATGGCGGGGCTCTGGCTAATACACAGCAGATGTGGAGGAAAGAATATCTGCCCAGGTTGAGTGGCCCTCCGCAGCCAAGCGACAGGAGCCCTGTCTAGGGGAGGCAGCCAGACAGCGCGCAGACACTCTGGTTCTCTGAACCCACCGAGTCTGGAGGTCTAGGCTTTATGTAGGTTTTATGCCACGTCTCCTGGCTCTGATGCCAGCGGGGGCTAGGATGGAGCCTCTTGGCCAATTAAAATCCTCTCAAGTCGTTAGCATGGCCAGGTAACACACGATACGTTCGCCATCTGAACTGAGCTGCTGCCGCGAAGGTGACATGGCCAGGTAAGATCATCTTTCAGACCATTCACTGAGCCATGTAACACAGAGGGCCTGTTCACTTTCACACACCTCATCTGTCAATGGGGCCACTTTGGCCAGGTGATCACAGGGGAGACAGGTGATTCAAACACCTTTGACTAGAGTACAATAAACACTGGCTGTACCTTACAACTAAGTACAAACAAACTGAAAGTATTTTAATCCTGTGATTCCTTTGATCTGGAAAAGCAGTGAAATATGGGACAAGCAGTGAAATACGGTACATTAGTAGTAATATTACAGGTCTCACTCCTGTGAAGATATCCCTAGTACAATGTTCAGTTACAGTTCATGAGGTTAGAATGGGAGTGCCATAATTCCAATTTAACACGATAGTAAGATATCCTACTCCCAGTGAGGGGGAGAGGAGAGGGGGGCGTTATTGGGCATTGTCTGTGACCCAAGGTGTTCCGCTTCGCCTGACCGATAATGAAAACAAACAACCAGGAGGGAAGTTTCACACCATCAGCACCTTCTGTGTATCACCCCCCCCCCCCCCCGTCCCCCCGTCCCCCCCCCCGTACCCCGTCCCTCACGACACACACACACACACACACACACACACACACAAACAACTTCTCTTCACGCCCCTCTGTCCCTCCACACAGATGGGACCCAGGGGGAAACAAAGACCCAGGGTACACCTCATCTCACTGCCGGGCATCACTTTCACTTTGAATTAAAACTTAACACCCAAAATAAATTTGGCCGAGCGGATCGCCACCCCACTACCCCCTCATTTCTGCCTCACAGAGAAAGTGGAGCCGGCAGGCCAGATGTTTGCCTTAGTTCGGATAAATATCCAAGTGCCAGCTTTCTCTGTAAGGCAATCTGCTCGCTGTCATTTGTCGGATTAACGAGGGTAAGGCAAACATGGGGATTGGATTGTGTTCCCGTGGCATTTCCCACTCTCTCTAACTGCTCTGTGTAAACACCCCAGGCGTCAGCCTCCCCTCACTTCAAGTTTCAAGTTTTATTAGTTGTATTTACGGGATATACATGGTATACAGCATCCAATGAAATGCTTATGTGCAGGTTCCTTCTCGACAATGCAACAACAATAAGAAATAATAAAAGATAAGAATACGAACATAAAGTAAATGGCTCAGTAGAATAGAATAAACATTTTTACATAAGTATAATACAGAAGGCCCAATTTAAAGTTCAATATTAACACGTGTTTTTGTGGAAGGAGGGATTTGGGGGCAAGTGTTTAAATTGTGCAGTATTTAGCAATCATAATAAGAGTCTGGTAGCAGCAGTTGTGATGTGTGTGTGTGTGTAGCATAAATGTAAATGTGTGTGTGTGTGTACATGAGTGCGTGCATACTGTATGTGCAAAGGTGCGGAGGATCAGAGCAGGTGGTCAGTCCAGTTCAAGTGTTCAGCAGTCTGATTGCATGTAGATAGAAACTGTCTCTGAGCCTGTTGGTATCAGACCTCATGCTCCGATACTCTCTGCCCGACGGTTAGGGAGTGAACAGGTCCTTGATGATGCTGCGGGCCTCCTTCAGGCACCGTTTCGAGTAGATGTCCTGGATGGGTGGGAGCACGGTCCCAGTGATGTACTGGGCTGTCTTCACTCCCTGCTGAAGGGCCTTGCGGCCGGGGACGGAGCATTTCCCGTACCAGGCCGTGATACAACCGGTCAGGACGCCCTCGATGGTGTAGCAGTAGTATTTGGAGAGGACCTGGGGTGGCATGCCAAATTTCATCAGCCGCCTTAGGAAGTAGAGTGGCGCTGTTGTGCCCTCTTGACAAGAGTGGTGGAGTTGTTGGTCCATGTCAAGTCCTCGGTGTGGACGCAGAGGAACTTAAAACTGCTGACTCTCTACTGCAGTCCCGTTTATGTGGATCGGGGCATGTTCCCTCCTCTGCTTCCTGAAGTCAACAATCAACTCCTTTGTTTTGCTGAAGTTGATGGAGAGGTTGTTGTCCTGGCACCACAATGCCAGTTCAATTACCTCCTCCCTATTGGCTGACTTGTCGTTGTTGGTTATCAGGCCTACAACCGTGGTGTTGTCAGCAAACTTGATGATGGAGTTGGTGTTTTGCAAAGCTACGCAGTCGTGGGTGAACGACAGAGGGCTGAGGACACACCCCTGGGGGGCCCCTGTGTTAAGTGTCAAACATGGGGATCACTTCCACCTCTGCTGCAGCATTCTGTGGCTGCAGAGTTCCCAGCTCCCCCGCGGCCGTTTGTTTTAGTAGCAGAGCCCCTGGAGGAGTGCTTGGTTGTGTTGTGTGTCACACACTCTGTGAGTGTTAGAAAGTGCTGTCGGTTACACTGTGTGTGTGTGTGAGCAGGACCGCAGCTCGTGAGAGCTCAGGGAGTACTGCTAATCCCTCCTTCCCTTCTGTCTCCCCCCAAGGAACTATTTTCAAATCAAATCAAATTTTATTTGTCACATGCCGAATACATCAGGTGTAGTCCTTACAGTGAAATGCTTACTTACAAGCCCTTAACCAACAATGCAGTTTTAACAACAAAAAAAAAAAAAATCACACAAAAATACAATAAAATAATACGAAATAAAAGTAACAAATAATTAAAGAGCAGCAGTAAAAATAACAATAGAGAGGCTATATACAGGGGGTACCGGTACTGAGTAATTTAGGTAATATGTACATAGAGGTAGGTAGATGTAGGTAGAGTTATTAAAGTGACTATGCATAAATAATAAACAGAGTAGCAGCAGCGTAAAAGTGGGGTGGTGGGAGGGGGGGGTGTAATGCAAATAGTCTGGGTAGCCATTTGATTAGATGTTCAGGAGTCTTATGGCTTGGGGATAGAAGCTGTTTAGAAGCCTCTTGGACCTAGACTTGGCGCTCAGGTACCGCTTGCCGTGCGGTAGCAGAGAGAACAGTCTATGACTAAGGCTGGAGTCTTTTACCATTTTTAGGGCCTTCCTCTGACACCGCCTGGTATAGAGGTCCTGGATGGCAGGAGGCTTGGCCCCAGTGATGTACTGGGCCGTACGCACTACCCTCTATAGTGCCTTGCGGTCGGAGGCCGAGCAGTTGCCATACCAGGCAGTGATGCAACCAGTCAGGATGCTCTCGATGGTGCAGCTGTAGAACCTTTTGAGGATCTGAGGACCCATGCCAAATATTTTCTTTTGTTGTGCCCTCTTCACGACTGTCTTGGTGTGCTTGGACCATGATAGTTTGTTGGTGATGTGGACACCAAGGAACTTGAAGCTCTCAACCTGCTCCACTACAGCCCCGTCGATGAGAATGGGGGCGTGCTCGGTCCTCTTATTTTTCCTGTAGTCCACAATCATCTCCTTTGTCTTGATCACGTTGAGGGAGAGGTTGTTGTCCTGGCACCACACGGCCAGGTCTCTGACCTCCTCCCTATAGGCTGTCTCGTCGTTGTCGGTGATCAGGCCTACCACTGTTGTGTCATCGGCAAACTTAATGATGGTGTTGGAGTCGTGCCTGGCCATGCAGTCATGAGTGAACAGGGAGTACAGGAGGGGACTGAGCACGCACCCCTGAGGGTCCCCGTGTTGAGGATCAGCGTGGCGGATGTGTTGTTACCTACCCTTACCACCTGGGGGCGGCCCCTCAGGAGTCGAGGATCCAGTTGCAGAGGGAGGTGTTTAGTCCCAGGGTCCTTAGCTTAGTGATGAGCTTTGAGGGCACTATGGTGTTGAACGCTGAGCTGTAGTCAATTAATAGCATTCTCAGATAGGTGTTCCTTTTGTCCAGGTGTGAAAGGGCAGTGTGGAGCGCAATAGAGATGGCATCATCTGTGGATCTGTTGGGGCGGTATGCAAATTGGAGTGGGTCTAGGGTTTCTGGGATAACGGTGTTGATGTGAGCCATGACCAGCCTTTCAAAGCACTTCATGGCTACAGACGTGAGTGCTACGGGTCGGTAGTCATTTAGGCAGGTTACCTTAGTGTTCTTGGGCACAGGGACTATGGTGGTCTTCTTGAAACATGTTGGTATTAAAGACTCAGACAGGGAGAGGTTGAAAATGTCAGTGAAGACGCTTGCCAGTTGGTCAGCGCATGCTCACATCGGCTACGGAGAGCGTGATCACACAGCCGTCAGGAACAGCTGAAGCTCTCATGCATGTTTCATTGTTACTTGCCTCAAAGCGAGCACAGAAGTAATTTAGCTCGTCTGGTAGGCTCGTGTCACTGGGCAGCTTGCGGCTGTGCTTCCCTTTGTAGTCTGTAATAGTTTGCAAGCCCTGACACATCCGACGAGCGTCGGAGCCGGTGTAGTACGATTCGATCTTAGTCCTGTATTGACGCTTTGCCTGTTTGATGGTTCGTCGGAGGGCATAGCGGGATTTCTTATAAGCTTCCAGGTTAGAGTCCCGCTCCTTGAAAGCGGCAGCTCTACCCTTTAGCTCAGTGCGGATGTTGCCTGTAATCCATGGCTTCTGGTTGGGCTATGTACGTACAGTCACTGTGGGGACGACGTCATCGATGCACTTATTGATGAAGCCAGTGACTGATGTGGTGTACTCCTCAATGCCATCGAAACATATTCCAGTCTGTGCTAGCAAAATAGTCCTGTAGCTTAGCATCTGCTTCATCTGACCACTTTTTTATTGACCGAGTCACTGGTGCTTCCTGCTTTAGTTTTTACTTGTAAGCAGGAATCAGGAGGTTAGAATTATGGTCAGATTTTCCAAACAGAGGGAGAACTTTGTAATCGTCAGTAAAGGTGGTCTAGAGTTTTTTCCCTCTGGTTGCACATTTAACATGCTGGTAGAAATGAGGTAAAACGGATTTAAGTTTCCCTGCATTAAAGTCTCCGGCCGCTAGGGCAGACCCGTCGCCAGACCTCAGTCTTAAGGGGGGCATATGAAATGCATGGGAGGGCAGGGCACAATTATTATTATTAGCCTACAGTACGTATATTTATAATAATCGTATACTCTATTTGCGCAGCACGTAATCATCACATTAAACATAACCAACAGCAATATGACCAGGTAGCCTATAGCCTACACCACATTACATAGAAGCAATGTTATGAATATCCATAAAACACTTGACTATACAACATATTAGATGTAACACCAGAAGCATCTCTCAAACATTGCATTTTAAAGCAGTCAACAGAGGGATACGCATTGCCATGAGACACACACACACACACGCACGCATATACACACACACACAGAGACTTTGAACCTACTGGTACTTTGAGTGGAGGCAGCGCTGTCCTCTCTCCAGTCCCTCCTGTCAGTACAGCGGGAGGCGGCGTTTCTCCGAGCAGAACCTCCTCATCAAAGTATCCTTCCACTCAGACTTAAACTTGTGAGTGAGGTCCTTTTCAAAAGCAAGCTGAATCAGCCGGGCCTTGCGTCTGTGCAGCATACTGCGCCGATGCTCTGAGAAGACGCATTGCTGTGGAAGCTCCTAAAGTTAGGGCAAGTGTGTAGGCTGTGAGAACAGTCGGCATAGCCTGGAGTGCACAGTTGAATGTGCTGAGGATGTTGGCTATTGTCCATTTTCCATCTTCGGGGGGAACCAGGGTGTCAGTCATTTTCTTCAACAAGAACTCACGAGCCACAGTATATTCAGATTCAACCACATCAGTTCCAGCTAATACCAGGAGAGGGGTTACCTTTGATGGGTCCAGGAAATTATCCTCTGCCTCTGGGTTCAAAGCAGCCAGTGCGCCAATGAGCTCGCTACTGCGCTCTCCAAAACGCGCATTAATCTCTCCTTGCACAGCATCGATAACACTGTAAAACAATCTCATGAACTCAGTCTTTTCATCTATGTCACTTTGTGGCTGACCAACTGTTTCTTCAACTGCAAATCCGCAGAGGTTCTTATTAATTGTGCGTCATTTCTTGCTTGGACCAGGGTCGATCACCGGCACAGCCTCGGTGGCCGATGCTGGAGGAGCGCAGAGATCCCACAGTGCAGAAAACTTCACGCAGCGTCTTCACGCAGTCAGAAGCGCTGTTCACAAGTGTCAACGCAGTGAACAAGTCCATATCTTCGGCCTGTAGTAGTCTGTTAGGCGGCTCGAAAAGTGACAACAGTTTCATAACAAGGTGCGCAATGAAAAGAAAACTGTGCTGCGTAATGGCACGAAGCAGCCCCGTAGCCTCGACGCGCACCTCTGCTCCAAGGCCTCGTGTGTTTTCCACCTCAGTCAGTAATGTGGATATGTCGTGAAAACTCTTCACCACAACTTTGACCGTTGCCAAGTGACCAGTCCATCTCTGGTTCAAGAGACGTTTCAGGGTATCGCCTTTGTACAGAATAGCCATGGTTGGCTTCCTGATGAAGTTGTACAGCATGTTGCATACTCCAAAAAATCATAGACAGCTGCTTCACTGGACATGGCATGAATCACAATCAGATGAAGTTGGTGATTAAAGCAGTGAATATATGGTATGTTACGATCCAGCTTGTTTTGGAGCAATTTCTGCACACCACCATGCCTGCCAGACATGAATGATGCGCCATCATAAACTTGACTCAGTATTTTGTCCGTGCTGAGTCCGGCGCTGGTGAGCTCATCAATGATGACACCTGTCAGAGCCTCTGCATCACTTTTCTCAGATGTGGCCATTACCAAGAGGCTCACACAGACCATAGTTTTTGTCAACAAAATGCACAACTACAGATATGTTTTCTTGGCCTAAAGGATCCCGTGTGCCATCCACTTTAATTGAATACCAGCTATCGCCAACTTGTCTCTCTATCTCCTCTGTCACGAGTTTGCTCATCATTTCGATAATCTCGTTTTGTATCTGTGGGCTGGTATAGCGTGCATTCTGTGGGATTGTTTTTGTAATCCGTGTCAGTTCAGGATCTTTGCGCATGGTGTACTCAAAGAGAGACAAAAACAGCCCCATTGAGCTATTATCATCTAGCACACTGGCAAAACCAGCATTATCTCCACGTAACGGCAATTGATTCACCACTAAAAACTCCAGCATATCAATTACAGCTGACATGTAGTATCTGTTGCGAGCCAGTTGCTATGAATTTAAGAGAGTGGAAATGTCTTTTCCTGTCTCTCTACGTTTTTCTGAATCTCTCCACATTGCTTCACAGGCTAAATGTTATTTTGAAGCTGCATGCTTATTTAAGCCCTTGCCTGTTCCAATTGCATGTCCAATCATTAAATCCCTTAATGGAGAAGGTCGCGTCCGATGATACAGATTTGAATTTCCTGCAAGCATAACAAAATGCGGAGTCCTTTTCCACCGAGTACTCAAGCCAGTCCCCTGTTCAATAGAGGAAAATGATCGTTTTTTTTTTACCAAACATTTTGACTGGATATTTCCTCAACACAACCTGTTTGGGTTTGTCCATGCCGAGGTCACTCACACCCACTGATTCAACAGGCAGTTGTGGCCCAAATGCTGCCCCAGTCGCGGTTGCACTTGACCTGCAGGTCCTGCCAGGCCCAGGGTCGGACTCCACGGAGCTACTAGCATCAGGCTCAGACTGTCGTCCAGGGTCTCCTTCTCCAACTACAACATCAGGAGGCGTTGGTGTCGTATCCAATTTGGCAGAGGAGACTGTTGGTGGGCTTTTCAACCACTTACGGATATCCATGACGAACTGAAGCGAGTAAGCCGGCGAAAACTCATCCAGCTTTCAAAAATGCGCGGTAACTGTTGAGCGGCTACACTGACGTAGGCTACGTCACGTACGTAGCCTAACTTTCTTTTTATTAAGGCCGTGATAGGCTGTTGCAGTGTAGATTCCCATCAATCAAACAAAATCACACCATTGTTTCTTTATATTTTTTATGTTTTAATGATAAAGAATGCAACATTAATGCAACACAAAATTAGCAACTATTATAATATAAAATTAAAGTACTTTTTTAAGAGATCTGTGCCTCAAGTGGGGGGGGCACAAGCATTTTTGGGGGTGGGCCCGGCCCCCCATGGCCCGCCCATAGCGACGGGTGTGCGCTAGGAGCGCCGCCTCTGGATGAGCATTTTCCTGTTTGCTAATGGGCGTATACAGTTCATTGAGTGCGGTCTTAGTGCCAGCATCGGTCTGTGGTGGTAAATAGACAGCTACGAAGAATATAATTGAAAACTCTCTTGGTTGATAGTGTGGTCTACATCTTATCATGAGATACTCTATCTCAGGTGAGAAAAACCTAGAGACTTCCTTAGATATCGTTCACCAGCTGTTGTTTACAAATATACATAGACTGCCACCCCTTGTCTTACCAGAGGCTGCTGTTCTATCCTGCTGATACAGTGTATAACCCACCAGCTGTATGTTACTCATGTCTTCGTTCAGCCATGACTCGGTGAAACATATGATATTACCGTTTTTAATGTCCCGTTGGTAGGATATTCGTGCCTGTAGTTCGTCCACTTTATTATCAAGTGATTGTAAATTGGCCAATAGTATCGAAGGCAGATTAGCCACTCGCCGCCAGCTCCTTACCAAGCACCCCGATCTCCTTCCGCTATATCTCCTTTTCTTTCTACTGCGAATGACGGGGATGAGGGCCCTGTCGGGTGTCTGGAGCAAATCCCTCTCGTCCGACTCATTAAAGAACAATTATTTGACCAGTTCAAGTGAGTAATCACTGTTCTGATGTCCAGAAGCTCTTTTTGGTCATTTTGTGACACTTCAAACTGAAAACACTTGTGGAATTCATCTCACAGGCTTCACTGAGGGCTTTGTCTCAGAGTGCCCTCTCTCTCTCTCTTTCTCAGGGTATCACTCGGAAATCTCTCTCACACACACACACACACACACACAAACACGCTTGACCTAACAATAGAAATGCAGTCCTATCCCTGACACCCTACAGCTGGACAACAATATTAGCCATGTTCCCTGTTGGTGCTGAATGGCCTGGCATGGTGTAATAGAGCTAGAGGCTGGCCCAGTGTGACTGTGGCTCTGGCCTGCAGTCTGGAGCCACTAATAGGTACTTTATGGACACATCCGCCCAGCGGTGTGTAAGCCTTAATGAGGCTCTTCTCTGGCCTGTAAACAAGGCCAGATGCAGAGCAGACCAAATACACAGGAAATGTTTTATTACCAGAACAACATGCCTCATGCCAACGCAGGATGAAGTGTGACGACAGAGAAATTGAAGACTGAGGTATCAAACTTAGTGATCGCAAGTGCTGCAGGTAGACTCGAAAACTCACCCAAGCATCACTTGCTGCCAAAATCATCACTGACCAACCACCTCACTGTTTCCAAAGCCTATATTGGCTGGCAGTTGATTTCAGTTCTACATTGAGCTGGCATGTAATGTTCGCCACGCCACAATGGAGAACCATGTTCGTCTTAACATAAAGAATAACCCTCATGCAATAACAGATTTTTCTTTAGGTTTGGGGTGGTCGAGCATTCCTTCATTTGCGGTACAAAAAAGGTCCAGTGTGTGTATGACTGACTGTGGCCTATAGGCAGTCAGCTGGTTCCTCTTAGTGCTGAGAAGTCTAATGTGCAGTGATCAGCCTAAGTCAACACCCCTGGCCGGAGAACGGGCTTAATTGAGCCAATATGTCTGAACTGCCTAAAGAACTGTCTCAATAGCCCCGTTTATACCTGGTTCTAAATTGCGTCCTTTGTCCTGATCTTGTCCACATTCTGATTGTGGCCACAATTTTAGACAGGTGTAGACAATCAAAAGACACATTGTGATCTGACAGTGATCAGATCATCCTGCCCACCTCCGGAAGTAGTCAGACACGCATTGTTTTAGACAGATCTGGACAGAGAAACCAGTAAATCATCATTATTCCGCCCCTCTTGACAGGTGGCACCATTGACTAATTACATCAATATGTGTCTTTACAATAAATATTATTCTGAAAGAATAGCTGTGAAATAATTTGCATAATCCAGGAAATCTGGTCACAATGCAGATACAGTGGACGGATAACAGAAACATTTTAATACCATGTGTAGACACATTTCTGGAAATGTGGGCTCAATCAGAATGTAGACAAGATCAGGACAAAGGACCCATGTTAGCACCAGGTATAAACGGGCTGTTGAATTCTCAGGTTCTCGTTGCCCATGAAACACAGACAGGTAAATTGGCAAGGGGAAGAGGCAGTGTGTTGGGCTAAAGCAATGTTTCCCAAACCTCCTCAAGCACCTCTAGCCGTTCCACTTTGATCTACTTCAGTACCACCAACACATCTGATTCAACTGCTCAACTAATCATCAAGCCCTTGATTAGTTGAATCAGGTGTGAAATAGACCAACTAGGTGAAATGGCTGGGGGTATTTAAGGAGAGGTTTTGGGCTAAAAGATGTAGGCCTACAGTTGAAGTCGGAAGTTTACATATACTTAGGTTGGTGTCATTAAAACTCGTTTTTTCAACCACTCCATAAATTTCTTGTTAACAAACTATAGTTTTGGCAAGTCGGTTAGGACATCTACTCTGTGCATGACACAAGTAATTTTTCCAACAATTGTTTACAGACAGATTATTTCACTTATAATTCACTGTATCACAATTCCAGTGGTCAGAAGTTTACATGCACCAAGTGTCATGGCGTGCTGAAGGTGGGTGTGGTGTAGGAATCATGCGCAGGACACAGAGGCTCAGTCCAAAGGCTTTAGTGCAATAAATATATATCCAACCGAAGCAAAATAAGCCCGAAGGCAAAATGCACGACGCACACAGGCGACAAAACGAATGACGCACAAACATGTGCAAACAACCCTCTCAAACACTGGAGGGAAAATGTAGCTCCAAAACACGAAACAGTAGTACAATCACACACAACGACAAGCACCCACAACGAGAACTAAATAGGGCACTAACGAGGACTAACAAGACACAGGTGTACAACATCCAGACAAAACCAATCGAACAGGAAACATAGATCGGTGGCAGCTAGTACTCCGGGGACGACGACCGCCGAAGCCTGCCCGAACCAGGAGGAGGAGCAGCCTCGGCCGAAACCGTGACACCAAGCTGACTGTGCCTTTAAAGAGCTTGGAAAATTCCAGAAAATGATGTCATGGTTTTAGAAGCTTCTGATAGGCTAATTGACATAATTTGAGTTAATTGGAGGTGTACCTGTGGATGTATTTCAAGGCCTACCTTCAAACTCAGTGCCTCTTTGCTTGACATCATGGGAAAATCAAAAGAAATCAGCCAAGACCTCAGAAAAGAAATTGTAGACCTCCACAAGTCTGGTTCATCCTTGGGACAATTTCCAAACGCCTGAAGGTACCACGTTCATCTGTACAAACAATAGTACAGAAGTATAAACACCATGGGACCACGCAGTCGTCATACCGCTCTGGAAGGAGACGCGTTCTGTCTCCTAGAGATGAACGTACTTTGGTGCGAAAAGTGCAAATCAATCCCAGAACAACAGCAAAGGACCTTGTGAAGATGCTGGAGGAAACAGGTACAAAAGTATCTATATCCACAGTAAATATATGTCCTATATCGACATAACCTGAAAGGCCGCTCAGCAAGGAAGAAGCCACTGCTCCAAAACCGCCATAAAAAAGCTAGACTACGGTTTGCAACTGCACATGGGGACAAAGATCGTACTTTTAGAGAAATGTCCTCTGGTCTGATGAAACAAAAATATAGCTGTTTGGCCATAATGACCATCGTTATGTTTGGAGGAAAAAGGGGGTGCTTGCAAGCCGAAGAACACCATCCCAACCACGGGGGTGGCAGCATCATGCTGTGGGGGTGCTTTGCTGCAGGAGGGACTGGTGCACTTCACAATATAGATGGCATCATGAGGAAGGAATATTATGTGGATATATTGAAGCAACATCTCAAAACATCAGTCAGGAAGTTAAAGCTTGGTCGCAAATGGGTCTTCCAAATGGACAATGACCCCAAGCATACTTCCAAAGTTGTGGCAAAATGGCTGAAGGACAACAGTCAAGGTATTGGAGTGGCCATCACAAAGCCCTGACCTCAATCCAATAGAACATTTGTGGGCAGAACTGAAAAAGCGCGTGCGAGCAAGGAGGCCTACAAACCTGACTCAGTTACACCAGCTCTGTCAGGAGGAATGGGCCAAAATTCACCCAAATTATTGTGGGAAGCTTGTGGAAGGCTACCCGAAACGTTTGACCCAAGTTAAACAATTTAAAGGCAATGCTACAAAATACTAGTTGAGTGTATGTAAAATAAATAAAAGCTTAAATAAATAATTCTCTCTCCTATTACCTCCAGGTCTAGGTCCCCTGTAGCTCAGTTGGTAGAGCATGGCGCTTGCAACGCCAGGGTTGTGGGTTCGTTTCCCACGGGGGGCCAGTATGAAAAATGTATACACTCACTAACTGTAAGTCGCTCTGGATAAGAGCGTCTGCTAAATGACTAAAATGTAATGTAAATATATTATTCGGACATTTCACATTCTTTAAAAAAGTATGAAAATGTATGCACTCACTAACTGTAAGTCGCTCTGGATAAGAGCATCTGCTAAATGACTAAATTGTAAATGTAAAATAAAGTGATGATCCTAACTGACCTAAAACAGGGAATTTTTACTAGGATTAAATGTCAGGAATTGTGAAAAACTGAGTTTAAATGTATTTGGCTAAGGTGTATTTAAACTTCCGACTTCAGCTGTGTATAGGGTGTTTACTGGTAGTGGCATAGAACAGAGAACATAACGCAGAGCATGTCTAGTGGAACAGTCATACTCCACTGGTTGGTTAGATTGGTACAGAGGGGCGACAATAAGGCCCCCCCCCCCACCATCCCGTCCCTCCTTCCTTCCACCTGGGGGTGTGCTTAATTAAGTAGGCCCCCCACCTCCCCAGTCCCCATTCTGCCCTCCCTGTGTTGGGGGGTTGGGGTTGGTATTGTTGAGGTGGGGGAGGTCGCTCTCATTACACCCCTCTATAAAGCTACCAGCCGCTTCACAATGGGCCAGAGAACACAATGGGTCTATAGGCCTCCAGGTCTAGTGGGCAAAATCACTCCTCTGTGTGTGTGCCCCATTGGGAGATCCCAATCAACCAACACACACCTCTGCTATGCTGAACATCAACACCACTGCTGAAAACCCTTCAGTACCCCTAAGTTCATTCATCTCAGTCACTCAATTGCAATGCATTGTTCTTTCTGGTTTGTTAGCGACACTGCTGGGTCAGCGTGCCAAGGCAACCTCACAAAATATGTAAAAATGTAGACCTTAGTTCTAAGGTGGTATTTCAGGTGGTTCTGAAAATGCTCTGACTAAAATAATGTTCCTTGGAGTCCATAAATATGAAACAACGCTCAGAGATTAAAAAAGTTCAAATCAAAGTGTGGAGTGAATTCAAAGGGAGAGGAACTTGGGCTCCCGAGTGGCGCAGCGGTCAAAGGCACTGCATCTCAGTGCTTGAGGCGTCACTACAGACCCCCTGGTTTGATTCCAGGTTGTATCACAACCGGCCGTGATTGGGAGTCCCATAGGGCAGCGCACAATTGGTCCGGGTTTGGCCAATGTAGGCCGTCATTGTAAATAAGAATTTGTTCTTAACTGACTTGCCTAGTTAAATAAAGAAAAAAAAGGAAGATTTTAGTCTACCCTGGGGAGAGGAGGAAAGCTGTGCTGGGCTGGCTTTCTAAGAGGAACACAGACCCGTGGGGCCAGCCTTTGATGGCTGAGCGTGACATGAGCACATTTTTGCCACACTTGCCAGCCAACAGAGATGCAAGCAGCTCTCCTCCTCTTCACCCACCTGTCAACACACACCTGCCAGCCATTTTGAAATGGTGTGTCATGTTGTTTCCTGGGATTAGGAGGTAAGAGTCAGTTAGTGTGACAGACGGGGTTGTGTTGTCGCATTTGAAAGTAATGGGGACAAACAGAGAGAGGCGTAAAGTGCAGGCAGACATACAAAGCAGAGCAGTGGAGAGAGGCATGCAGGGTGAAGACTCAGACTCACATCCTGTCCTTTACACTTCCCTTCTCCTTTTCAGTGTTTCAATAAAGCAAATCGTAATGCAGTATGGTTTTGTGTTCTTTGTTGCTGTTGTTGATTTTGTTGTCTTTTGTTGTTCCTGCTCTCTTTATCTCCTCTCAAAGGAGTCTATGGTACTGGCAATTAGAGAGGGGTGCTGCCTAGCAACCGATTCAAAATGGCAGCTACAAAAGGGGTGCTCTCTCTCTCTCAAACGCCTGACCTACATAATCCCAAGCCTCTGATCTATGGCGCAACACAACAACACGATGAAAGGGGCAAAATAATTTTTTTACCCTCAAACAAATGCTTGCCATTGCTAGCCTCCACCCCGAATCACTGCACCCCGGGTCATATCAAAGGATGAGTTTAAATCTAAATAGAGGATGAGTATAAGCAACACTGAAATGAAATGAACATGCAATGAAATGAACATGCAATGAAATCAATGTATCTGAGAAGACGGCAAAGACGATTATGATCCCAGCAATGCTGTTAGCTTATTAGCGGCTTCACAGCAAGAGAGGCGGAACCTCCCTCTCTTCTCTGACTCATCCACCAGTCCAGAGGCAGGAGAAAAAAGGATGAGATGCTTTTAGAGTTCTGTCTCTGATTTATTGATCAAAGACTGTGAAAAAAAAACATGCAAAACATTAAACTGGAAAACTGGAAAATTCGAACTAATTACAATAATGGAGTTGTCTGTCTGGAAAATTCCAACTAATTACAATAATGGAGTTGTCTGTTCCGAATCCAACTAAACTGCTATATGTGGTAAATGTTCCTGTATGCTCTTTGTACTGATCCTTATCGGCTCTAGAGTTAATTTCTCATATTGACATCAAATTTGACTGTTCCATTGGTATGCATGTCTCACGTGTTGATGATTGGGATGACAGGAATGAGGATCAGAGATGATGGTTGAGATTGAGGCTTCTCACAACGTGAAGATATCAGGGCTTTCAGATGTGTAAAGAAGACATTACATTATAATGAGTTATGATTGTTCATACCTATCGTGTTGTTGGAAAAACAGCATCATATTGTAAAGACATACACTACCGTTCAAAAGTTTGGGGTCACTTAGAAATGTCCTTGTTAGTTTGGGGTCACTTAGAAATAGCAATTTTTCTGTCCATTAAAATATCATCAAATTGATCAGAAATACAGTGTAGACATTGGTAATGTTGTAAATGGCTATTGTAGCTGGAAGCTGCTGATTTTTAATGGAATATCTACATAGGCGTACAGAGGCCCATTATCAGCAACCATCAGTCCTGTGTTCCAATGGCACGTTGTATTTGCTAATCCAAGTTTATCATTTTAAAAGGCTAATTGATCATTAGAAAACCCTTTTGCAATTATGTTAGCACAGCTGAAAACTGTTGTGCTGATTAAAGAATCAATAAAACTGGCCTTCTTGAGACTAGTTGAGTATCTGGAGAATCAGCAATTGTGGGTTCGATTACAGGTTCAAAATAGCCAGAAACAAATAACTTTCTTCTGAAACTCGTCAGTCTATTCTTGTTCTGAGAAATGAAGGCTATTCCATGCGAGAAATTGCCTAGAAACTGAAGATCTCGTACAACGCTGTGTACTACTCCCTTCACAGAACAGCGCAAACTGGCTCTAACCAGAATAGAAAGAGGAGTGGGAGTGTCTAGTTTGCCACACATTAGAGTGTCTAGTTTGAGAAACAGATGCCTCACAGGTCCTCAACTGGCAGCTTTATTAAATAGTACCCGCAAGTCTCAACATCAACAGTGAAGAGGCGATTCCGGGATGCTGACATTCTAGGCAGAGTTGCAAAGAAAAAGCCATATCTCAGACTGGCCAATAAAAATAAAAGATTAAGCTGGGCAGTCTGAGATATGGCTTGGTCTCTGAAATTATGCTATTTTTTCAACCCAGGCTACAGTAAGGTTCTTCTTTCACACTATTCTCTTTATCAGAAGTTTAGGATTGGATTTTGTTGGACGTTGTATGTACTGTATACAGTATATGAAAATGTTTATGTTTTTGTATGTGTATTACATAGTTACAACTGTGTGTGTGTGTGTGTGTGTGCTGGTTAGTGAATGTGTGTTGGTGAGAGAGAGCTAGAGAGACTGTGTTGAACTAGCAGACTGGGAGCCCAGTGGGAGGCCAGTAGTGAAGGGTCTGAGCTGTGTGAACTCTGCTGTGCTCAGACTGATGCATTTTCATGGAAAGCATCTCTTTGGGGCCTGCAGGTTTTCAATGCACTCATTTACACATCAAAACGGCCAAGGAAAGGGATAGTGCTGAGGGGGGAGTGGGGGAGGGCAGAGGAGGGAAGAGCAGCAGGGTAATGAAGGATGCTTTCTTTTCTCCCCCCCAGGGGTAGGCAGCGGTTTAGGGCAAGGAGGGATGAGCTTCGGTGCCATAACGATCGCCTCTCTAATCTGACGCATGACCAGACAGGCGGATTTCTATTCACACTGACCGCCCAGACAATCACATAAACACTGTCAGCTCAGTAGTCCCTTAACTTTCAATAAACCCACCTTGAAAATAAATCTTATTCACCCAGCATAAACAGTTAATGAAATACTCCACTGTGTGATAAATCAACCTCCTCCCACACAAAAACAAACCAGACACAGATCCCTATACCATGTTTCTGAGTCAATACACTGTAGCGTTCCAGAGAGTAGCTACATTTACATTTACAGCATTTAGCAGACACTCTTATCCAGAAATTGGTGCATTCAAATTGGTGCATTCAACTTTTTATTTTTATTTTTTATGGGGGGTGGGGGAAGAAGGATTACTTTTATACTATTCCAGGTATTCCTTAAAGAGGTAGGGTTTCAAGTGTCTCTGGAAGGTGGTCAGTGACTCCGCTGTCCTGGCGTCGTGGGGGAGCTTGTTCCACCATTGGGGTGCCAGAGCAGCGAATAGCTTTGACTGGGCTGAGCGGGAACTGTGCTTCCGTAGAGGTAGGGGAGCTAGCAGGCCAGAGGTGGATGAACGTAGTGCCCTCGTTTGGGTGTAGGACCTGATCAGAGCCTGAAGGTAAGGAGGTGCCGTTCCCCTCACAGCTCCATAGGCAAGCACCATGGTCTTGTAGTAGATGCGAGCCTCAACTGGAAGCCAGTGGAGTGTGCGGAGGAGCGGGGTGACATGAGAGAACTTGGGAAGGTTGAACACCAGACGGGCTGCAGCGTTCTGGATAAGTTGTAAGGGTTTAATTGGCACAGGCAGGGAGCCCAGCCAACAGCGAGTTGCAGTAATCCAGACGGGAGATGACAAGTGCCTGGATTAGGACCTGTGCCGCTTTCTGTGTAAGGTAGGGTCGTACTCTGCGAATGTTGTAGAGCATGAACCTGCAGGATCGGGTCACAGCTTTGATGTTAGCGGAGAACGACAGGGTGTTGTCCAGGGTCACGCCAAGGTTCCTTGCACTCTGGGAGGAGGACACAATGGAGTTGTCAACCGTGATGGCGAGATCATGGAGCAGGCAGTCCTTCCCCGGGAGGAAGAGCAGCTCCGTCTTGCCAAGGTTCAGCTTGAGGTGGTGATCCGACATCCACACTGATATGTCTGCCAGACATGCAGAGATGCGATTAGCCACCTGGTTATCAGAAGGGGGAAAGGAGAAAATTAATTGTGTGTTGTCTGCGTAGCAATGATAGGAGGGACCATGTGAGAATATGACAGAGCCAAGTGACTTGGTGTATAGAGAGAATAGGAGAGGGCCTAGAACTGAGCCCTGGGGGACACCAGTGGTGAGAGCACGTGATGCGGAGACAGATTCTCGCCACGCCACCTGGTAGGAGCGACCTGTCAGGTAGGACGCAATCCAAGAGTGAGCAGCGCTGGAGATGCCCAACTTGGAGAGGGTGGAGAGGAGGATCTGATGGTTCACAGTATCAAAGGCAGCGGATAGGTCTAGAAGGATAAGAGCAGAGGAGAGAGAGTTAGCTTTAGCAGTGCGGAGAGCCTCCGTGACACAAAGAAGAGCAGTCTCAGTTGAATGACCAGTCTTGAAACCTGACTGGTTTGGATCAAGAGTTTTGGAGAGAAAATAAAGAAGGGATACTGGACTGTAGTTGTTGACATCGGAAGGATCGAGTGAAGGTTTTTTGAGGAGGGGTGCAGCTCTCGCTCTCTTGAAGATGGAAGGGACATGGCCAGCGGTCAAGGATGAGTTGATGAGCGAGGTGAGGTAAGGGAGAAGGTCTCCGGAAATGGTCTGGAGAAGAGAGGAGGGGATAGGGTCAAGCGGGCAGGTTGTTGGGCGGCCGGCCGTCACAAGTCGCAAGAGTTCATCTGGAGAGAGAGGGGAGAAAGAAGTCAAAGCATAGGGTAGGGCAGTGTGAGCAGGACCAGCGGTCATTTGACTTAATAAATGAGGATCGGATGTCGTCAACCTCCTTTTCAAAATGGTTGACGAAGTCATCCACAGAGAGGGAGGAGGGAGGGGGAGGAGGAGGAGGATTCAGCAGGGAGGAGAATGTGGCAAAGAGCTTCCTAGGGTTAGAGGCAGAGGCTTGAAATTTAGAGTGGTAGAAAGTGGCTTTAGCAGCGGAAACAGAGGAAGAGAATGTAGAGAGGAGGGAGTGAAAAGATGACAGGTTCGCAGGGAGTCTAGTTTTCCTCGGCTGCCCAGAGCCCTCTTCTGTGAGCTCGCAATGAGTCGTCAAGCCACAGAGCAGGAGGGGAGGACCGAGCCGGCCGGGAGGATAGGGGACATAGAGAGTCAAAAGATGCAGAAAGGGAGGAGAGGAGGGTTGAGGAGGCAGAATCAGGAGATCGGAGGGAGAAGGATTTAGCAGAGGGAAGAGATGATAGGATGGAAGAGGAGAGAGTAGCGGGAGAGAGAGAGCGAAGGTTGCGACGGCACATTACCATCTGAGTAGGGGCAGAGTGAGTAGTGTTGGAGGAGAGTGAGAGAGAAAAGGATACAAAGTAGTGGTCAGAGACTTGGAGGGGAGTTACAGTGAGATTAGTAGAAGAACAGCATCTAGTAAAGATGAGGTCAAGCGTATTGCCTGCCTTGTGAGTAGGGGGGGACGGAGAGAGGGTGAGGTCAAAAGTGGAAAGGAGTGGAAAGAAGGAGGCAGAGAAAAATTAGTCAAAGGCAGACATAGGGAGGTTAAAGTCACCCTGAACTGTGAGGGGTGAGCCATCCTCAGGAAAGGAACTTATCAAGGCGTCAAGCTCATTGATGAACTCTCCAAGGGAACCTGGAGGGCGATAAATGACAAGAATGTTGAGCTTGAATGGGCTAGTGACTGTGACAGCATGGAATTAAAATGAGGAGATAGACAGATGGGTCAGGGGAAAAAGAGAGAATGTTCACTTGGGAGAGATGAGGATTCCTGTCCCACCGCCACGCTGACCAGATGCTCTCGGGGTATGCGAGAACACATGGTCAGACGAGGAAAGAGCAGTAGGAGTAGCAGTGTTTTCTGTGGTAATCCATTTTTCCGTCAGCGCCAAGAAGTTGAGGGACTGGAGGGTAGCATAGGCTGAGATGAACTCTGCCTTGTTGGCCGCAGAACGGCAGTTCCAGGGGCTGCCGGAGACCTGGAACTCCACGTGGGTCGTGCGCGCAGGGACCACCAGATTAGAGTGGCAGCAGCCACGGGTTGTGAAGCGTTTGTATGGCCTGTGCAGAGAGGAGAGAACAGGGATAGACAGACACATAGTTGACAGGCTACAGAAAAAGGCTCCAATAATGCAAAGGAGATAGGAATGAAATGAACTAAACATCTGGGAAAGCGAGAGAGCGGGGCCTCCCTCACTTACGTTTCACTGAAACACTCAAATATAACTCTCCCAACTTCCACTATAGAAATTATAATTGTTGTAAACTACAGCAGTTCAATGTTTTATAGGAATAGACTCTAACTTAGTTTATTCAGCTAGCTAACTTGGTACAGTATTCTTCCGTGAAAACCGCCCAGGGCACCGAATCCTATGACGCCATAGCCAACTAGCATGCCAGCCTCCAATAACACAGTTTAGCACCAATACTCAGTTACAACAAACCACCAGCGTGTTAACATGCCAAACAGATAATTTGTGTCCGTGTCTAACATGTAAAGTTTTGGGTTAGTTTTGACAGTTTGAGTGAGTACGTCGTCAACTTATTCAGCCAGTTAGTTATCTAGAATAGTTAGCATACTAGCTAGCCATTGCTCTCTGCCAACGAACCAACCCCTCCTCCCACGGCACGAAACACACAGAGCCAAGCTAACCTTAACTAGTCACCCATGTCCCGAATTCCCTTGAACGACTCTGGTTACCAGTATGTAAAAACAAAACAAAAATGAGTAGGGGCGGCAGGTAGCTTAGTGGGTGAGAGCGTTGTGCCAGTAACCGAAAGGTCGCTGGTTCTAATCCCCGAGCCGACTAGGTGAAAAATCTGTCAATGTGCCCTTGAGCAAGGCACTTAACCCTAATTGCTCCTGTAAGTCGCTCTGGATAAGAGCGTCTGCTAAATGACTAAAATGTAAATGTAAAATAAATGTAGGTTATAACTTACCCTTAGTAGCTACTGTTAGCCAGTTAAATGCAAAGCTAGCCACTGAATCGATTCAGCCAGTTTGCGTCTGTCCCAACAGAGAGAAAGCTAGAGACAAAGACAAGGTCCCCTCTAACTTTGGACTTTTTCAGATAGGTGCAGAGACAGTCACTGAGTCCGTTCTGTCCCACAGACTGCCGTTAGAGAAAGATGCTAACTCAGGTTAACCCCCTGAGCCTTGTGGTTGAAAAAAACACGGTGCCTTGGCCAAGCAAAATCTTTCGACCAAGGCCAAGCTTACTCACTCTTGAAATTGATCATTTCTGTAAAAAAAAGGGTGTGGGGATTCTTTCCAGGGTTGTGCTGATTGACTAGCACAGGTTATAGAGTGCTGACCTCAGGAGTGTGTGTGTGTGGAGGGCAGGTGTTACCAGAGGTGTGTGTTTTGAATTAGAGTTCGGAGCAGTCAGCACGTTGGATGCTTTTTTTTACTGGATTCCTCTGATGAATTTTAAATTCAGTTTTATACTGTTGACCACAGGTATGGCGCCCCACAGGACACACAGCTCAAACATTTACATTTACATTTTAATCATTTAGCAGACGCTCTTATCCAGACTGGTCCCCTGTTTTAGGTATTCTGGGCCCAGCCCCATACTCCCTTCCCCCTCACTTCCATCTACAGTGGGGAAAAAAAGTATTTAGTCAGCCACCAATTGTGCAAGTTCTCCCACCTAAAAAGATGCGAGAGGCCTGTAATTTTCATCATAGGTACACGTCAACTATGACAGACAAATTGAGAAAAAAAAATCCAGAAAATCACATTGTAGGATTTTTAATGAATTTATTTGCAAATGATGGTGGAAAATAAGTATTTGGTCACCTACAAACAAGCAAGATTTCTGGCTCTCACAGACCTGTAACTTCTTCTTTAAGAGGCTCCTCTGTCCTCCACTCGTTACCTGTATTAATGGCACCTGTTTGAACTTGTTATCAGTATAAAAGACACCTGTCTACAACCTCAAACAGTCACACTCCAAGCTCCACTATGGCCAAGACCAAAGAGCTGTCAAAGGACACCAGAAACAAAATTGTAGACCTGCACCAGGCTGGGAAGACTGAATCTGCAATAGGTAAGCAGCTTGGTTTGAAGAAATCAACTGTGGGAGCAATTATTAGGAAATGGAAGACATACAAGACCACTGATAATCTCCCTCGATCTGGGGCTCCAAGCAAGATCTCACCCCGTGGGGTCAAAATGATCACAAGAACGGTGAGCAAAAATTACAGAACCACACGGAGGGACCTAGTGAATGACCTGCAGAGAGCTGGGACCAAAGTAACAAAGCCTACTATCAGTAACACACTACGCCGCCAGGGACTCAAATCCTGCAGTGCAAGACGTGTCCCCCTGCTTAAGCCAGTACATGTCCAGGCCCGTCTGAAGTTTGCTAGAGTGCATTTGGATGACCAAGAAGAGGATTGGGATAATGTCATATGGTCAGATGAAACCAAAATAGACCTTTTTGGTAAAAACTCAACTTGTAGTGTTTGGAGGACAAAGAATGCTGAGTTGCATCCAAAGAACACCATACCTACTGTGAAGCATGGGAGTGGAAACATCATGCTTTGGGGCTGTTTTTCTGCAAAGGGACCAGGACGACTGATCCGTGTAAAGGAAAGAATGAATGGGGCCATGTATCGTGAGATTTTGAGTGAAAACCTCCTTCCATCAGCAAGGGCATTGAAGATGAAACGTGGCTGGGTCTTTCAGCATGACAATGATCCCAAACACACCGCCCGGGCAACGAAGGAGTGGCTTCGTAAGAAGCATTTCAAGGTCCTGGAGTGGCCTAGCCAGTCTCCAGATCTCAACCCCATAGAAAATCTTTGGAGGGAGTTGAAAGTCTGTGTTGCCCAGCGACAGCCCCAAAATATCACTGCTCTAGAGGAGATCTGCATGGAGGAATGGGCCAAAATACCAGCAACAGTGTGTGAAAACCTTGTGAAGACATACAGAAAACGTTTGACCTGTGTCATTGCCAACAAAGGGTATATAACAAAGTATTGAGAAACTTTTGTTATTGACCAAATACTTATTTTCCACCATAATTTGCAAATAAATTCATAAAAAATCCTACAATGTGATTTTCTGGATTTTTTTTTCTCATTTTGTCTGTCATAGTTGACGTGTACCTATGATGAAAATTACAGGCCTCTCTCATCTTTTTAAGTGGGAGAACTTGCACAATTGGTGGCTGACTAAATACTTTTTTCCCCCACTGTACATAGAAGTTCAGTAGTGTTATGAGTCTGAACAAGTTTTTCCTCTGGAGATAGAACAGAACAGCTAGAAAATACCCAAGCTACTGGCACTAAAATGTTCGGACAGCATTCAATCATTGAACAAGCCGCATTGAGCGAAGTTTATAAACAACAAACGTTTGCAAATGCTCCCTGTTCCTCCAATCACTGCATGTTGTCTTTGGGGATTTGTTTTCTCTATCCAGCCACACAAATAAATCAAGCACCTCCATATTTCCTTACTCAGCCCATGTCCTAAACAGACTGCAGTTCCCATCTAATCACAGAAAACACAGGTGGGACTCGCTTTCTTTGCTGTTTTTCACCTCACTGGGTCATGTCGCAGAGCGTAAACCAGAGAGGAAGCCAGCAGCTTGTTCAACTGTACGTGAACTGGTGCATGTGGCTTTAACTCCAGTTACTGTGTCCCAGCGACATGCTCCAAAGAAAACACACACTCATTTTTAATAGTTAATTGTGGTTGGCAATGTCAGACTTCAGCTCTCTCTGCCAAGCAATGGACAATGTCTACAATGGCAAAGCAAAGAAAACACAGAGGTTAACCCCCATCTACCTCTTCCTCCTTACATGTGCGCGCGCACACACACACACACACACTATAATACAATACTCTGTTCTGCAAAGACTGTGATAAGTAAATTCCTTTAGTTTTGACGCTCCACAATCTTCTGAATGTAAATGCTTTTGTTTAAATTGCGGTAATCACAAAGTTGATGGTGTCTAACAAAGGTTAAATTAAAAACCAAACACAACACAACCATCTTTAAAACTTGAAAAAATCTAAACGTTAAAGTGAGCAGCAGTCTGATGATGTAATGACACCACAAGTGAAATGTAACTCTTGGTCCTCACATCTATCTATGCCATCACCCCATATGTTGCCTGACACGGAACACAATTACACAGACATAATACACAATTACATTTTCTGTCAAACACCATACATCCCAGCAAGCCTGCTGTGAAACAAATGGTCTCTTATATTCGTGTGTGCTTATAACTGATATTGACACCCTAATTGTGTGTGTGTGTAATCTACTGAAAACAGTCTACTGTCAACATAAGGCTTGAATGTCCCAAATTCAAACTGAGACAAAACCATGCAACCAATGACCAATATATAGGATGTAGTATGACATTTGTGAAACTTTTTGGTCAAATACAAAACTTCAATTAATTTCCTCCCAATTTAGGTCTAAAGAGTTGGACTAGTGCTGAGATCTATTTGGCCTACTTCAAATTCGTCCTCCTGGATCAAAGTGCGTGTATTTGCATGTGGATCAAACAGAGAGGAGGAGAGGGAGAGGGCACAATAGTGTTTCGGGGAAAGGATTAGCACACCCATTAAATATATTTTTGGCAATGAAGCCCTATATCTACTTCCCCAGAGTCAGATTAACTCTTGGATAGGCCTAACATTTGTATGTCTATGCCTGCAGTTTGAAGAAAGTTGCTAACAAGCGTTAGCGCAATTGCTAACTAGCGTTAGCGCAATGGCTGGACGTCTATGGTAACTGCTAGCATGCTAGTAGATACCATAGACTTCCAGTTATTGCGCTAACACTAGTTAGCATTGGATCGCGAAACTGCCTGTAACTTATTTCATACTGGATGCAGAGACATAATGGTATCCATGAGTTCATCTGACTCTGGGGAAGTAGATAAAGGGCTTCATTGCCAAAACCACGAAGTATCTCATTAAAGATGATGACCCAAACCTTGAGACTATTTATCATGGATTGTCACTCTATTAATCTCCAATTCTCTTTGAGGAATAGTGTGTCGATGTTGCTTCCAGGATGTAGCCTATTGTATTGAGAAAAATGCTCGAAAGGATTACAGTTGATTTTTGCATGTTGGCATCACCATAGGAATCAGGCCACCTTTCATTTGCACATCTGATTTATTCCATAGATAATCTAACAAAGTTCTCATTTTGTGAGAATTGTATTTATTTATTATAGAGCCAAATTATTATCAAAGAGAACATAAAATGCTCTAAATATAATTTCCTCAATCAATGCAATGAAGCTAAACCATATTGAAACATGTATAGGATTCACACTCAATGTAATAATAGTAAATAAACCATTATCAAAAGCATACAATTAAAAGGCAGTTAAAAAATGTATACCCCATTTTATTATTCTTAAGAACTTGATAAGAGGCACTGTATTTTCCTTGATTCTCAAGAGTTTACACTTTAGCCTAATGGATGCACTCCAATCAAACTTGTGAGAAACCAAAGTAAACTTAAATTAAATATATATACAATAAATAGACTGTTTAACATTTAAACATATTTATGAAGTTATTTATACCTAGTTCAGGGGAGAACAATGCCTCTCCTTTAAAATGTCCATGCAAGTCATTTTCTGCATTGCAGTTGAGCATGTCTATGTAATACAGTCCACACATCTTGTGTGTCTATAAAGAGCAATACTGAACATTTCCCATCAACACTGAAATAAGGAAAGCTGCTTCCGCTTCCATACTGTAGCCTATGCTTTCTCCCTATGCACAGAAAAGCAACAATTGACAGTTGAATTATAACTTCTTCCTCTCAATCTTATTCCATATACTACAATGTCACCCCAGAAGCTTCATACATTTAGACAGAGCATTGAATGAACTGCATACTGGTAATATACTGTCTGTCAGTGTCAGACATGTGTGAGGCTGTCTGAGTAAGGGTCTGTCTTGGCCATGTGGAGCACCACGGCAGGGGCTTTGTAATGACAGTGTGTGCTGCTGCAGCTCACGCTGCCACAGGGCTTCCTGCTAGTCCTGTCTGATGCCAGCTTCCTGCTGCACAGGCCCTGCCAGGTCTGCAGGGTCTTGGAGCTCCACACCCACACACCACTGGTGATGCCCACCACCAGAGACATGAAGATCTTCAGCATGAACACTGCCACGGTGGGCACCGACGCCTCCAGGGAGCAGTCCTTGTTCCGGCGCCCGGGGAACGACCCGCACTTGCCCTCCAGACCCCTGAACTTCCAGTAGTCCATGTTGAGCCTCTCGTAGAAGTAGCAGATGATGACGCAGGTGGCGGGCACCGTGTACAAGATGGAGTAGATGCCGATCTTCACCATGAGCTTCTCCAGCTTCTCTGTGTTGGTGCCTTCGGTTTTCATCACCTTGCGGATGTGGAATAGAGCCACAAAGCCGGTGAGGACGAAGGACGTGCCAATGACCAGGTAGCAGGAGAGAGGGATGAGCACAAAGCCGGTGAGCGCGCCAGAGTCCATGCTGCCCACGTAGCACAGACCCGTCAGCTCATCCCCTGCTACCTTCCTCATGGTGAGGATGACGATGGTCTTCAGAGCTGGGATGCCCCAGGCGGCCATGTGGAAGTAGTTGCTGTGGGCCTCGATGGCCTCGTGGCCCCACTTCTTGCCAGCGGCCAGAAACCAGGTGAGGGTGAGGATGACCCACCAGATGGACGAGGCCATACCGAAGTAGTAGAGGATGAGGAAGACGATGGTGCAGCCTGTGGACTCCAGCCCCTCCTGGATGATGTAGAGCTCGCCATTCTCCCGGTCGCAGGCGATGTTCTCGGCCCCGGCCACCGAGCGGATGATGAAGGCCACAGAGTAGACGTTGTAGCACATGGAGAGGAAGATGATGGGCCGCTCGGGGTACTGGAAGCGGTGGGGGTCCAGGAGGAACGTGAGAACGGTGAAGGCCGTGGAGACAAAACAGAGCGTTGACCACACCGTCATCCAGATGAAGGCAAAGTCCTTGTCCCGTCTGGACCAGAACACGTCCACTGTAGAGGAGCAGCGGGAAGCACACGACTGGCTCTTCTCCACGTAATGGAACTTCTCTGGGTTCTCGCAGGAACCCAGACTGCCTGTGGAGCGCCCGTTACTGCTACCCGGTTGCCTGGGCCGAGGGGGAACAAAATGCAAGTCCTCTCCCTTCTTGCTCTCCGTCTTGACGTCGTTCTCTGGAGCCTCCATGCACAGCGCGTTGGGGTCGTTCCTGGTCGGGAGCCTGGAGCAATCCAGCGAGTCAGGCCATGCGTAGTTGAACTTCTCCATAATGGGAGAGCACTTCTGCCTGACCTGCTCACACATGGGCCTGCAGGCTGGGATGGAGGTAGACACTTTATCAGTGCACATCGGGGCGTAGAGGGAGCAGAGAAAGAAACGAAGGTGCACATCACAGCCGTAATCCAATAGAGGTGCAAACTCATTCAGCTTGATGGAAGCCTCCTTTTGGTTTTCATGGTCCATAAAATTGGGCATTCTGGTCATGTTGTAGCCAATGCCCTGGCACATGGGAATTACTATGGGTTCACATTTGGCTGGTCTGCCTCGTTCCAGGTCGTATGTTCCTAGCTCCACACTGTAGGCAGCAACCACTAGCTGACACCAGAGAGAAATCAGTATCTTCAAAGGAGACCCCTCCATGCTTATTTTCAGTCATATGTTTAGTGTTAGAAATAGTTGTATTTGTTCAGACCAAAAATGATATTTCCATATTGTTTTACCATTGTAAGCACAGTCCCAAAAAGTAGCGTTATAAATCCGTTGTTACAAATTCATTTCCTGCTGATACACAACGCAAATGCAGGTAAAATATAACACAAATAATTACAGTAAGTAAACACTAGTCTATAATATATTTTTTATATAAAGCTTCCCCGGAATTAGATGTTTAAATGTTCTTAGAAGGGAGGACTCCGAGCCAATTCGAGCAAGGCAGAGTTCAATCTTGAAAATGAAGTTCGCAATGAAATGAGAAAATAACGGTGGTGAGCTCAAATAACGTTCATTACAGAAAGTGTTTACTCCTTATCCTTGACTTCTTAGTTTTGAATAAAAACTGTTTAAAGCTGAATCCGTGCATCTGTTTGCAGCAGTAGATATATTTCACTCTACCTCCGACAACCGCACTCCATCCATCGTTTGAGAACACTGAACTTTCTCTTCTATCTACGGCTCTTACCCAGTGCGAGGGTGGGCATTTCCATGACACGACGCTTTCATCTCGCACCGCCCACTGACCTGAGAAGCGTCTTTAAGCGCATGCACAACTAAATTGATTCCACATTTCTTAATTTGGGAATTTGAAAGTGGTGAGTGAGGTTTGGATAAATGTTAATCTTATAATTGAACCTAGTGATCATGATCCTTAGGCTACTGTTTTCTTTTTACAATAGGCTATGTCCCATTCTGTCCAAATAGTTTATAAGGCATCTTGTGATAGGCTACAAATCTTCTGCTTCTGCAATGGTTTAAGTGAGTAGTGAAATGGTCACTATTTATCATACAGTATCACAATGTATATTATTCTCTTTGGTATCACTAACATGGCACAAGTTATGTGGCCAGTGATTGTGCCTAGGTAAAAGACTATTGTTACCATCTAGTGGCTGAATGGTAAGCTACAATTGCCCCCTTTGACAGCTCAAATAAGTGTTTGATCTTTTCATTCACTGTGATATAGCTGACTCTACTCATGCACTAAATCCCATTGACAAGGCTATGTTGGGAAAGGCCAAAGAGAGACCAGAAAATATCAAAGAGACAGTATTTTTTTAAATTTAAAATGTATTTAACCTTTATGTAACCAGGTAAGCCAGTTGAGAACAAGTTCTCATTTACAACTGCGACCTGGCCAAGATAAAGCAAAGCAGTGCGATAAAAACAACAACACAGAGTTACATATGGGGTAAAAAAATACAACAGAAAATATATATACAGTGTGTGCAAATGTAGCAAGTTATGGAGGTAAGGCAATAAATAGGCTATAGTGCAAAATAATTACAATTAGTATTAACACTGGAATGCTAGATGTGCAAGAGATTATGTGCAAATAGAGATACTGGGGTGCAAAAGAGCAAAATAAAAAACAATATAGGGATGAGGTAGTTGGGTGGGCTAATTTCAGATGGGCTGTGTACAGGTGCAGTGATCGGTAAGGTGCTCTGACAACTGATGCTTAAAGTTAGTGAGGGAGATAAGAGTCTCCAGCTTCAGAGATTTTTGCAATTCGTTCCAGTCATTGGCAGCAGAGAACTGGAAGGAATGGCGGCCAAAGGAGGTGTTGGCTTTGGGGATGACCAGTGAGATATACCTGCTGGAGCGCAGATTACGGGTGGGTGCTGCTATGGTGACCAATGAGCTAAGATAAGGCGGGGATTTGCCTAGCAGTGATTTATAGATGGCCTGGAGCCAGTGGGTTTGACGACGAACATGTAGTGAGGACCAGCCAACAAGAGCGTACAGGTCACAGTGGTGGGTAGTGTATGGGGCTTTGGAGACAAAACGGATGGCACTGTGATAGACTACATCCAATTTGCTGAGTAGAGTGTTGGAGGCTATTTTGTAAATGACATCGCCGAAGTCAAGGATCGGTAGGATAGTCAGTTTTACGAGGGCATGTTTGGCAGCATGAGTGAAGGAGGCTTTGTTGCGAAATAGGAAGCCGATTCTAGATTTAACTTTGGATTGGAGATTCTTAATGTGAGTCTGGAAGGAGAGTTTACAGTCTAACCAGACACCTAGGTATTTGTAGTATGATCCAACAGCTTATAATATGACAGTGACACACAGCATAATACATCATGGTCTTGGCAATAATATCAGACATGTTCAAAAACTAGGTGCACATTAGGCCCATGAACTAGGTGCACCTCCGACACATGATGCTAAATCTAAGATGTTTGAGCTTTCAAGGCTAAATGAAAGATATGTATAAAATGCATCAAATATTTAAATAGGCAGCTTCACCAACACTTGAGTTTATGAAAATGTTTCCTGAAATCAGCCGCATATATTTGAAAGAGATCTCACCAAGAAGTCATTTTAGATGTGAATGAATGCATTTTCATTGTTAGTCCATTGCAGCAGTGCTTTTTCTGCATCAAAGGCAATGTCCAAGCCTGGATTGTCTTTGAACTCCTCTTAATCGAGAGAGAGGGAAGAAAGCTTTTACTATTTTGCTTTCTTTTCTGACAAATGGTGGTGAAGGTAGGCAATAAAACCATGTAACCCCTGGTGTTATAATGTGGTGCTGTATCAGATTTGGCAGTTGGTAAATATGCTGTCACCTTGCCTTCAATTTCAAATTGGGGCTTGATACTCATCTAGCCAGAGAGGAAGTGCATTCCAGACACAGAGATGTTATCTTGCTCCACATCAGCATGATGCTTTTGGTAAATTTAGTATGATACTTCACAGTTCTTTCACGTCATTGTTTAGCTTATGCATTCACGTGTTAGCCCTTCTAAAAAGCCCAGGTTTCAAAGCCATGAGGCAAAGTGAGAGGGCCTAAGAGTCAAAATGGCTTAACAAAAAAATACTTATCTACATATAGCTTCTCAGGGGGTAAAGCGCACACAGTAGAACAGTTGTGAGTCCATTTGAAATACTAGGTCCATGGAACCCATTAGAAAGGCACAGTAACTGGAATGACCTATCAAGCAGGGAAACATGAGCGAGGTGGGGGGTGTCACCTAACCAGAGAATTGATTTCCCACTTCTTGGAAGAAAGTACAAATGTTGAGGTTAATTCTAGTCCCTCATACACACACGCACACACACACACACACACGCACACACACACACACACACACACACACACACACACACACACACACACACACACACACACACACAAACACACACACACACTACCCCAACCCCCACACACACACACACACACACTCCCCCTTTTCCAACATTGCAATATAACACAGCTTGCCATTGCCAGGTTTTTGTATGTCTTTATAATAACTAGCCTCAAACAAACCCGCCATCAGTAATCAGACGATCCAACGTGTGGGCCTTGTAATTATTACTCCTCTTACTTATTGATTATCATATATCAGACACCAAGCCATAAACACACTGTGGAGAACAATGGGAGAGCTTGCCACAGCTTAGGTTGACATTACTCTCCCAGAGACGCTGGCTGTCTGAGGTCGTTATGGGTGTAATAAGAGACAACTCTCACTTAAAGCACTACATTTGGACGGCCATACTGCTTTTGACAGGGAGCACAATGGCATATTGTTGGAGGTCAGATCATGCAATTAACTCTTTGCTCATTCAGTCCCAATCCTCTACTGCTCTGATACCCTGGCCTTAGCTAAGTCTCACCGTATAGAATAAGGGGCCATCCCTTGTAGGTGTGGGTGGGGTAGAGTGTTTACTGAATGTTTGGGCACGGCTCTCAGTTAGTTTCAGAACCATTTCAGTAGCAGGAAATATGTTACCTAATTTACTGCAGTGGGTGAGTGCAAAGGTGACGAACCAACTGTTATGCTCTACTGCACTACTGCACTATTAATATTGTGAACTCTCAAGAACTACAGTATTGCACTATTATTGTCATGCTATTCTTAAACTGGTTAAGAGAATTGTAAGGAACAAATTCTTTCATCATCACAACCCATCTGTGTTCTCCATCTCTCAGTGATGTGGAAATATAATGTTATTTATAGCTCTGGGGATGGCAGGTAGACAAAATGAGCAAAGGGCTTTCTATTCCTTGTCCTCTTCTCTCATATCCCTCGATCGGCGGGGAGGGAACACAGGCACTTAACGAGGTAGGCAAAACCCAGCACTTTTCCAAATCAAGGGACCCAGGCAGCACAGACAGGCTCCTCAGAAGCATTGATAGAATGCGAGGTGCCAAGCAAAGCAAATATTTTAGAAGGATTTCAAAAATAAACGGGGGTCTCAGTTCTGTATGAGGGATTCATTAAAAGGGTCCAAACAAAAGCATCCAACCACACTATGTCAAGATACGTGTGATATCAGATACTGTAGAGAAAACTAAAGGAGATTTAATATAATCTCTCTACAAACAGGGATTCCAATCCGCAACCCCTGACTCTCATCTATCCTTTAACCATGTCCAAAGTGAAAGGAAGAGAGAGAGAATGTGTGTGTGTGTGTGTGTGTTCGCGGAGTTATGCAATACATGTCTAATTGTGTGTGTCCATGCATTCATTAATTTTTGTGTGTTTGCGTGTGTGCATGTGTGTGTGTGTGTTTGCCTGTGTACGTGCGTGTGTGTAGTCTGTGACAGATATTTGTAATAAAGAGAGGTAGGAAAGGGAAGCCTGATGTTGAATAGCTCAATTTGTGAGCGTTAACCTTTTCCCCTTTGTTTTTAAAAGCGGAACTTTCTGGGCATACACACGTCTACTTTCACTGTTCCCGGGGGAGCAATGCAATGGAAAGCAATACTACTGTGTGGTCGCAGGCCTAGTGAAAGGGGAACGGGGGTGTTTTGAGTGATTGTATGGTTGTAATGCGGTAAAGTGGGGTTAGAAAGGCTTTGGAAGAGTGTAAAGATAACTCTTCGAAGGGGGGCATACAAATGATATCGCTTAGTTTGTTGTTGCAACTCGCAAACTTGGATTATTCACATTTCTGTGGACGGGTAACAGAAAAACAATGCCTGTTTGCCAAGGTCGTATAAATGGAGAATATATTATTTTCTGTTTTCCCGGAATATGAATTCTCAGCAGGCATTCTCCGTTATAGTGAATGCTAGGCTTGGTTAGATTTCACTATGGGTCAGAGTGCAGGAGTAAACTACTCCAGTGTTAAGGCTGAGGTGGAAGGACTAAAATTGGACTGGAAGGGAATGGAGCCAAGAGGGTCAGGTGTAGCTATTGAAGTAATAAGCAATATTCCTAAATCAATGTAAAACTAGCATTTTCCATCTCTTCACAAGACCTGTCACGCACTGCTTGAAAAACCCCAGACATAGTAAAAACGATACATCTCAAATGAACTTCTAGTTTCTAATATCCCCTCTAAATACCTTTCTCTCCTTTGTATTTTAGAATGAACCTGAGTTTGAGAGAAAAGGAGTAGAACACCTTCCTAATATTGATTTGCACCCCCTTTTGCCCTCAGAACAGCCTCAATTTGACTACAAGGTGTCGAAAGCGTTCCACAGGGACGCTGGCCCATGTTGACTCCAATGCCTCCTACAGTTGTGTCAAGTTGGCTGGATATCCTTTGGGTGGTGGATCATTCTTGATACACACGGGAAACTGTTGAGCATTAAAAACCAAGCAGCATTGCATTTCTTGACACACTCAAACCGGTGCGCCTGGCACCTACTACCATACCCCGTTCAAAGGCACTTAAATATCTTGCCCATTCACCATCTGCCCATTCAATCCATGTCTCAAGGCTTAAAAATCCTTTAACCTGTCTCCTCCCCTTCATCTATATTGATTTAAGTGGATTTAACAGGTGACATCAATAAGGGATCATTCACCTGGATTCACCTGGTCAGTCTATGTCATGGACAGAGCAGGTGTTCCTAATGTTTTGTACACTCAGTGTACTATCAGAGTGGCATGAAGCAGTAAGTAAGTTATTTCCTTATCTTGTCGCTAACAAAATGGAGGCTACATTTATTCGCCCTCCCAGCCTTGCTGTGCCCCAGTCACCTCTGAGGAGCCACGATCATCAGAGAGCCTGTTCTATCCCACTCTCTCTCACACTATTCTCTTAAATCACCTTCACGTCAAGGCTGTGAATAGCGGAACAATAAGTTCAATTAACACCCAAATACTCTGAATCCGTGCCCTTCTGGCCACCCGTCACCACCTTCCCGGGGTGGCTTCTCGGGTCTCAGCACATAAGAGAGCACCGCCAGCCCCCCTACCCTAGCCACAACTCCCCAGCCCCCTCCCCCATGTCACACACACAGCCCCCCTTGGCGCCCTGGTCACACACACTGACACAGCCCACCTATTTATACATCACAACCTGGCAGCGTACATGGGAAAACAAGGCCACTATCTGTGTGTGTCCAGTACTCCCTATTCAATCATACTTTCTCACTTTGATGTCTGGGGTGATAAAAGGACATCAGATGACTTCAACTATATCTGAGGATTTCTATATAGTGAAAGGTTGACAGACAGGCCAACAAGCCAATCATGTGGCGATTGAATGACAGAATTTGCCCCCACTCCCTTCCTATTGGTGTAAAAGTCTGGAGGACTAGGCCATGGCAATCAAAGCAATCAGTGTCCTCAAAGATCCTGTGAAGATCCTCAGAGTCTCCCTGAGTCTTACAGAAGAGGTACAATAGCATAGAGATAGATACTGTATCAGTGTAACCAACAGTGTAATATCTCATGGTTGTTGTTACCTGTGGCCTAGCACCATCTCCAGCTGGAGGAAAAGTGCAACAGTGAGGCAAGGGGGTAAAGGGGTAGCGGGCAGAGGGAGGGATCGGCTGGAGGACAAGCAGCGGGTGGGACGGCATCTATCTTTGAACCCCCTTCTCAGACCCCCCACCCCCACCCAGACCCCCTCTCACTCCTGCCCCCTAAGGATTACCAGCAAGTTTGACGGGCCAAACAAGGTCTATTAATAAACTGTGTGTGTGTGTGCTTGTGTGTGTTTGTGTGCACACGCATGTGTGTGAGGTGGAGGTTTGCATGTACATGTGCATGAGGAAGGGATTGGTTACATTGTACTAATGTGTTTCTATACTGGACAAGACTGTCCGGTCCTTACACAATCAATGGGGGTAGGGGCACCTGCCACCAACATCTCCCAGAGAGGAAAGTGGGCTGTTTCAATCCATATCTTAAACCTTGATAATTATTTGAGTATCAAGTATTATATTACAGAGTAACAACAGTAAGATAATCAACATGCATATGTGTGCATGACTGAATGACACATGCGCAGCATAGACTATTTGAATGAATATACACAGTTCCTTCACAAGGTATTCCTAAAGTTATTCATACCCGTTGACTTATTCCACATCATGTTGTGTTACAGCCTGAATTAAAAATGAATTACATGGATTTTTGTTTATCTCACCCATCTACACATAATACCCCATAATGACAAAATTGAAACAATATTTTAGAAAATGAAAAAATTAAATACAGAAATATCTCAATACATGCTAGAATCACCTTTGGCAGCGATTACTAATGTGTTATATTGGATTTGCCCCAAACATAAGGCTTTGTATTCAGGACAAAAAGTTAATTGCTATGCCAATTTTTTTGCAATATTACTTTAGTGTATTGTTGCAAACAGGATGCATGTTTTGGAATATATGTATTATGTACAGGCTTCCTTCTTTTCCCTCTGTCAATTAGGTTAGTATTGTGGAGTAACTGCAATGTTGTTGATCGATCCATCAGTTTTCTCCTATCACAGCCATTAAACTCCTGTTTTAAAGTCACCATTGGCCTCATGGTGAAATCCCTGAGCGGTTTCCTTCCTCTCAGGCAACTGTGTTAGGAAACAGGCCTGTATCTTTGTAGTGACTGGGTGTATTGATACACCATCCAAAGTGCAATTAATAACTTCTCCATGCTCAAAAATATATGAAATGTCTTCTTTTTCTTTCTTCTACCCATCTACCAATAGGTGCCCTTCTTTGCGAGGCATTGGAAAACCTCCCTGGTCTTTGTGGTTGAATCTGTTTGAAATTCACTGCTGAGGGACTTTACAGATAATTGTATGTGTGGGGTACAGAGATGAGGTAGTCATTCAAAAATAAAGTTAAACACTATTATTGCATACAGAGTGAGTCCATGCAACTTATTGTGTGACTTCTTTTTTGTAATTATAGTTTTTATTGTTTCCTTTCACTATATAACAACAATGCAATTGAATTACATTTGGCATTGAACAATAATTTGACAGACATGAATATACAGTGCACCTGGAAAGCACCCCGCCCCCCGCCCCCCACACGCCACAGCCCCACTCCAAAATGGACCAAATAAAAAAGCTACCTAATCCATTCTAGAACGCAGCAAAATACGGAAAACTTCAAAGGGAGTGAACTCCCCTGAACGCACCGCACACACAATAAAGATGGAAAAGGAAACAAACGTTTCATTTTTCACCCACAACCCCTCCCCCCTTCTCCCCATAACAACTATGACAACAAAATGAAAAACTAAACAAACCAAAATAATTATATTAATAATAATAATAAATAAATAAAATAACAACTAAAAACCTACCCCTACAAGTCGTCTATGTATGTCTGTAGTCTATCGGACCGTTACATATTGTTTTCACTTTCTATCTCTGAGAGAATATGTCCCCAGATGTCAAAAAAGGTATCGAGTTTACCATTCATTTTATAAATCAATCTTTCGTATGAAGCTGTATCTGCCAAGGCTACATACCATTCCTTATATGAGGGAGGGTCCTTCTCCCTCCAGTGTCTCAATATGACTCTTTTGGCTGTGGTTAGAGCAACTTTTAGCCAGTTTAAACATGAGCTTCTCAGTCTATCAATATCCTTAGTGATATTTAGTAATAATAAATCACGATTTGCTAGTATTGTGGTACCCTGCCTCCCTTCCTTGTTCGGGCAGGCTTCGGCATTCACCGGCCTTCTAGCCACTGCGCTCCATATCTCATCATTCCATTTGTCTTGTCTTGTCAATTACACACTGGTTCATATTCCCCTCATTAGTACATGTATAAGTGTTCCCTCTGCCCCCTTGTCCTTGCGGGCGATTGTTTCATGTGAGATGAGTGTAGCTCGGTGGAGCTACCTGTACTTTCTATTGCCGGGGTATATTTTCCCTGTGTGCCTATCCAGCGTAACTGTGTACTACGGAATAAACTCTGTATTCTGTGATTTACCCTCCTGCGCCTGACTCCTTCAAATCAAACTCTCACAGAATCACCCACCCGCTATGGAGTCAGTGGGAGAGGAGCGCATGCCTGGAGTCGTGGCACGGGTCCAGGAACTTTCAACGATGCTAGCCAGTTTGGGAGAAGCGATGGATCGTGTTCTTCAGATCGTCCAACGTCTGGAGAGGGGAGGGACCCGATCTGTCGAGACCAGCTGGGCAACCAGATCCAGCCACCCACACCCCAGCACCCAGAGGGATCCATATATCCCGACCACGGGAGTTCAACGGGACAGCTGCTCTCTGCCAAGGATTCCTCCTCCAACTGGAGCGCTACTTCTCCAGCATCAGGCCGGCCCCATCGGAGCGGGAGAAGGTGTCCGCCCTCGTCTCCTGCCTCTCGGGGAAAGCCCTGGAGTGGGCCAACGCGGTCTGGAACGAAGGAGGAGCCGCGTTGGACAACTACTGGGAGTTCGCTCGCCTCATTCGGGCTGTCTTCGATCACCCGCCCGAAGGACGAGAGGCGGGCGAACGGCTGGTCCACCTGAGGCAGGGGACGAGGACTGCGCAGGACTTCGCCTTGGAGTTTCGGACTCTAGCAGCTGGTTCCGGGTGGAACGAGCGGGCCCTTATCGACCACTTCCGGTGCCATCTGCGGGAGGACGTCCCTCCGGATAGACGCTGTGCCTCCCAGGAGTCATGTGTATCCCCTGTCACAGACTGAAATGGAGGCTATGGAAACATACGTCACCGAGTCCCTGCGCCAGGGGTATATACGTCCCTCCACTTCACCTGCCTCCTCAAGTTTCTTTTTTGTGAAGAAGAAAGACGGCGGTCTGCACCCTTGCATTGATTATCGACCACTGAACAAGGAGATGATAAGATGTAGTTATCCTCTCCCCCTCAGTGATCAAGTCAATGCATGGGGCGCGCTTCTTCACCAAATTAGATCTCAGGAGTGCGTACAACCTGTTGCGTGTCCGAGAGGGGGATGAGTGGAAGACAGCATTCAGCACAACCATGGGGCATTATGAATACCTGGTGATGCCCTACGGTTTGATGAATGCTCCATCCGTCTTCCAGTCCTTTGTGAACGAGGTGTTTCGGGACATGCTTGGTCACGGTGTAGTGGTCTACATCGATGACATTCTGGTGTATTCCGCTACGCGCGAGCATGTGTCCTTGGTTCGCAAAGTGCTGGCCCGACTGTTGGAAAATGACCTTTATGCCAAGGCAGAAAAGTGTCTGTTTTTCCAGGAGTCCGTCTCCTTCCTCGGATACCGCATTACCACCTCAGGTGTGGAGATGGAGGGAGATCGCATTTCAGCCATGCGTAATTGGCAGACTCCCACCACAGTTAAGGAGGTGCAGCGCTTTCTTGGCTTCGCCAACTACTCTCGGAGGATTATCCGGGGCATTGGCAAGGTTGCAGCTCCCATTACATCTCTGTTGAAGGGTGGGCCGTCCCGGCTCCGCTGGTCTGCTGAGGCTGACAGGGCCTTCAGTAACCTGAGGGGTCTGTTCACCTCAGCCCTGGTACTGGCCCAGCCCGATCCATCACTACCGTTCGTAGTGGAGGTGGATGCGTCTGAGGTAGGGATATGCGCTGTCCTATCTCAACGCTCGGGCACGCCACCCAAGCTCCGCCCCTGTGCCTTCTTCTCTAAGAAGCTCAGCCCGGCGGAGCAGAACTACGACGTTGGTGATCAGGAGCTGTTGGCTGTTGTCCGAGCCTTGACCGTGTGGAGGCATTGGCTCGAAGGGGCGAAACACCCTATCCTCGTCTGGACGGAACACCGTAACCTGGAGTACATCCGGGCAGTGAGGAGGCTGAATCCTCGCCAGGCCAGGTGGGCCCTATTCTTCACCCGGTTTGATTTCACACTATCATACATCCCGGGTACGAAGAACATGAAGGCAGACACATTGTCACGGCTGTATGACACAGAGGAGAGGCCCAGAGACAACACCCCTATACTCCCGTCCTCCTGTATTGTGGCGCTGGTAGTATGGGCGATGGACGCGGATATTGAGCAGGCGTTACGCACAGAGCCATCTCCACCTCAGTGTCCAGCTGGGCTGCAGTACGTGCCTGCTCTTATCTGTGATCGTCTGATCTACAGGGCACACACGTCACCCTCCTCTGGTCACCCAGGTATCGGTCGTATAGTGCGCTGCCTGACTGGAAAGTACTGGTGGCCTACCTTGTCTAAGGACGTGAGGGTGTATGTCTCCTCCTGCTCGGTGTGCGCCCAGAGTAAGGCACCTAGGCACCTCCCAGCGGGTAAGTTTTTTTTTGGGGGGGTAGATCAGCTTAATATTGCAGATAGATTGTAACTTCCATCAATGTAATTGTCTGCATCACTTCCAATCCCCCATGTTTTTATATACACTGCTAAAAAAATAAAGGGAACACTAAAATAACACATCCTAGATCTGAATGAATGAAATAATCTTATTAAATACTTTTTTCTTTACAAAGTTGAATGTGCTGACAACAAAATCACACAAAAATGATCAATGGAAATCAAATGTATCAACCCATGGAGGTCTGAATTTGGAGTCACCCTCAAAATTAAAGTGGAAAACCACACTACAGGCTGATCCAACTTTGATGTAATGTCCTTAAAACATGTCAAAATGAGGCTCAGTAGTGTGTGTGGCCTTCACGTGCCTCTATGACCTCCCTACAACGCCTGGGCATGCTCCTGATGAGGTGGCGGATGGTCTCCTGAGGGATCTCCTCCCAGACCTGAACTAAAGCATCCGCCAACTCCTGGACAGTCTGTGGTGCAACGTGGCATTGGTGGATGGAGCGAGACATGATGTCCCAGATGTGCTCAATTGGATTCAGGTCTGGGGAACGGGCGGGCCAGTCCATAGCATCAATGCCTTCCTCTTGCAGGAACTGCTGACACACTCCAGCCACATGAGGTCTAGCATTGTCTTGTATTAGGAGGAACCCAGGGCCAACCGCACCAGCATATGGTCTCACAAGGGGTCTGAGGATCTCATCTCGGTACCTAATGGCAGTCAGGCAACCTCTGGCGAGCACATGGAGGGCTGTGCGGCCCCCCAAAGAAATGCCACCCCACACCATGACTGATCCACCGCCAAACCGGTCATGCTGGAGGATGTTGCAGGCAGCAGAACGTTCTCCACGGCGTCTCCAGACTCTGTCACATGTGCTCAGTGTGAACCTGCTTTCATCTGTGAAGAGCACAGGGCGCCAGTGGCGAATTTGCCAATCTTGGTGTTCTCTGGCAAATGCCAAACGTCCTGCACGGTGTTGGGCTGTAAGCACAACCCCCACCTGTGGACGTCGGGCCCTCATACCACCCTCATGGAGTCTGTTTCTGACCGTTTGAGCAGACACATGCACATTTGTGGCCTGCTGGAGGTCATTTTGCAGGCTCTGGCAGTGCTCCTCCTGCTCCTCCTTCCACAAAGGCGGAGGTAGCAGTCCTGCTGCTGGGTTGTTGCCCTACTACGGCCTCCTCCACGTCTCCTGATGTACTGGCCTGTCTCCTGGTAGCGCCTCCATGCTCTGGACACTACGCTGACAGACACAGCAAACCTTCTTGCCACAGCTCACATTGATGTGCCATCCTGGATGAGCTGCACTACCTGAGCCACTTGTGTGGGTTGTAGACTCCGTCTCATGCTACCACTAGAGTGAAAGCACCGCCAGCATTCAAAAGTGACCAAAACATCAGCCAGGAAGCATAGGAACTGAGAAGTGGTCTGTGGTCACCACCTGCAAAACCAGTCCTTTATTGGGGGTGTCTTGCTAATTGCCTATAATGTCCACCTGTTGTCTATTCCATTTGCACAACAGCATGTGAAATGTATTGTCAATCAGTGTTGCTTCCTAAGTGGACAGTTTGATTTCACAGAAGTGTGATTGACTTGGAGTTACATTGTGTTGTTTAAGTGTTCCCTTTATTTTTTTGAGCAGTGTATATACATACACATACACATACATACACATACATATCCTTTAAAAATATATATATTCCCCTTTATTACTTTCCAACCCCGCCACCCTTTCCCCACTTGGAGTAAACTAGTGAACAACAACGCCTAGGCCTCTACTTCCAGCCCATACCCACTATCTACATTTTATGGACACAGTCAATTTTACAGTAATTACATTTTGTTTGTTCTTTCTCCTGAACTTATTCTACTTACCCAGCGGGTAAGTTACAGCCTTTACCAGTTCCACAATGACCATGGTCTCACCTGAGTGTTGATTTCCTGACTGATCTTCCCCTCTCCCAAGGTAATACCACTATCCTGATCGTTGTGGACCGCTTTCCAAGGCCTGCCGCCTCCTTCCTCTGCTCGGTCTCCCCACGGCCCCGCAAACTGCGGAGGCCCTGTTTACACACGTCTTCCGGCACTGTGGGGTACCAGAGGATATAGTGTCTGACCGAGGTCCCCAGTTCACATCCAAGGTCTGGAAGGCGTTCATGGAACGTCTGGGGGTCTCGGTCAGCCCGACCTCTGGTTTCCACCCCAAGTCTAATGGGCAGGTGGAACGGGTAAATCAGGATGTGGGTAGGTTCCTGCGGTCCTACTGCCAGGACCGGCCGGGGGAGTGGTCGGTGTTCTTGCCATGGGCCGAATATGCCCAGAACTCTCTCCGTCACTCCTCCACTAACCTAACGCCATTCCAATGTGTTTTAGGTTACCAACCGGTTCTGGCACCATGGCACCAGAGCCAGACCGAGGCTCCTGCGGTGGTTGACTGGTTTCGGCGCGCGGAGGAGACGTGGGACGCTGCCCACGTCCACCTCCAACGCGCTGTGCGTCGTCAGAAGGCCAACGCTGACCACCACCGCAGTGAGGCCCCCGTCTTCGTATGGTACATTGGATTCTGTAGTCCCAATTTCTGTTGACTCAAACAAATTGGCCTAGTTGAGTTCTCAATAAAGAGAGCCTATTTGGGCAGCTACAAAGTGTTCTTGATATAATTGGATGTTAGGGAGCTTTAATCCTCCCTTCTCAGTCTTTGCCTGTAATCTCGCTAGTTTCATCCTGGCCCTTTTACCAGCCCAAATAAACTCAATAATCATTTTGTCTATGGATTTAAAAGTATAGACAGGTATGGACAGTGGTAACATGCTGATGACGTAATTCAGTTTAGGAGCTATGACCATCTTTATAACCTGTATCCTACCCCATAATGAGATTTGTAGCTTATCCCAGCTCTTAAACTGGAGTTGAATTTTGTTCAATAGTGGGTCAAGGTTTTCAGAAATCATGTTCTCTAGACCAGGATTTAAAGCGATCCCCAGGGGGAGGGGCGAGAGACAGTCACCTTGTCTCCTGCCTCGTCCTACTGAAAATGGAGATGATCGTAGTCGGTTAGTGACTACTATGGATTTGGGGTGCCACGTTCGCTTACAGACGGGACGGACCAAGGCGCAGCGTGATATGCGTTTATTAAATATTAAACACAACAACAAAATAACAAACAAAACGAAACGTGAAGTCCAAGGCAGCACAACACAACATACCTTAACTGGAACAAGATCCCACAACCCACTAGTGCCAATAGGCTGCCTAAGTATGGTCCCCAATCAGAGACAACGAGCGACAGCTGCCTCTGATTGGGAACCACACAGGCCAACATAGATCTATACATACTAGAATGTACAACATGGACAAACACAGCAAGGAAAATACACACCAATGAAAGTCACACCCTAACTCAACAAATAAGAGTCCCCAGAGTCAGGGCGTGACAGTACCCCCCCCCCCCCCCAAAGGTGCGGACTCCGACCGCACAACCTTTACTTAACAGGGTAGGGGCCGGGTGGGCATTCCGCCTCGGAGACGGATCCGGCTCCGGGCGTGACCAACACCTATTCTCTGCCTCCCTGTTGCGCCCCTGGTCTGGTCTGGACCTCGGCGAGCTGCTTTCCCTCTCCTTCCTCCCACTATACTCCAAGCCCTGTCTGGACCCTGGTGTGGGAGACCCCGAACCTGGAGAGGGGCTGACGTCTGGGTCTGGACTGGAGCCGCTGACCGGAGCTGGACCAGGCACCGGTGGAGCGGACTGCTCAGACTCCGGACTGGAGCAGGTGACCGGAGCTGGACTAGGAACCGGTGGAGTGGACTACTCTGGCTCCGGAGTGGAGCCGCTGACCGGAGCTGGATCAGGCACCGGTGGAGCGGACTGCTCTGGCTCCGGAGTGGAGCCGCTGACCGGAGCTGGACTAGCCCCGGTGGAGTGGACTGCTCTGGCTCTGGAGTGGAGCAGCTGACCGGAGCTGGATCAGGCACCGGTGGAGTGGACTGCTCTGACTCCGGACTGGAGCTGCTGACTGGTGCCGGACCAGGCACCGGTGGAACGGGCACGGGTCGTGCCGGACTGGACACACTCACCACTGGTCTGGTGCGAGGAGCAGGCACGGGCCGAACCGGACTAGGAACATGCACCACTGGCTTGGTGCGAGGGGCAGGAATAGGCGGGGCCGGGCTGGCAACGCGCACCACTGGCTTGGTGCGAGGGACAGGAACAGGCCGGGCCGGGCTGGCGACGCGCACCACTGGCTTGGTGCGAGGGGCAGGAACAGGCCGGACCGGGCTGGCGACGCGCACCACTGGTTTGGTGCGAGGGACAGGAACAGGCCGGACCGGGCTGGCGACGCGCACCACTGGCTTGGTGCGAGGGGCAGGAACAGGCCGGGCCGGGCTGGTGACGCGCACCATTGGCTTGGTGCGAGGGGCAGGAACAGGCCGGGCAGGGCTGGCGACGTGCACCACTATCTTGGTGCGAGGGGCAGGAACAGGCCGGACCGGGCTGGCGACGCGCACCACTGGCTTGGTGCGAGGGACAGGAACAGGCTGGGCCGGGCTGGCGACGCGCACCACTGGCTTGGTGCGAGGGACAGGAACAGGCCGGACCGGGCTGGCGACGCGCACCACTGGCTTAGTGCGGGGAGCAGGAACGGGCCGGACCGGACTGGCGACGCGCACCACTGGCTTGGTGCGAGGGTCAGGAACAGGCCGGGCCGGGCTGGCGACGCGCACCACTGTCTTGGTGCGAGGGACAGGAACAGGCCGGACCGGGCTGGCGAAGCGCACCACTGGCTTAGTGCGGGGAGCAGGAACGGGCCGGACCGGACTGGCGACATGCACCACTTGCTTGGTGCGAGGGACAGGAACAGGCTGGGCCGGGCTGGCGACGCGCACCACTGGCTTGGTGCGAGGGACAGGAACAGGCCGGACCGGGCTGGCGACGCGCACCACTGGCTTAGTGCGGGGAGCAGGAACGGGCCGGACCGGACTGGCGACGCGCACCACTGGCTTGGTGCGAGGGACAGGAACAGGCCGGGCCGGACTGGCGACACGCACCACTTGCTTGGTGCGAGGAGCGGGACTGGGTTCCTTTATTAACCCCCGCTTCCTTCTGCTGCCTAACCAGCTCCTCTCGCCGTGCCTCTACACCTTCCTTCTCCCTTTTAGCCTCCTGTAGCCTCGTCATCCACCCCGTGTGCCCCCCAAATTTGTTTTATTGGGGTTGCCTCTCGGGTCTCCGTCGTCGGCACGGTTGGCACCGTTATTCCTCTACTGCCTGGGCATCTACCTTCGCCCATGGCCCTTTCCCCGCAAATATCTCCTCCCATGACCACCATTTGCCCACCTGTGACATCGCTGTTCGCTCAACAAATAAGAGTCCCCAGAGTCAGGGCGTGACATGGGGTCGTAAGTTTAATAATATTCTGAAAGCCCTGTCCAAATCCAAATGTATTTATTTCATAATGCTGGTAGTCCCAGCCCACCCTATCAAAGGCTTTCTCTGCATCTAGGGATAAGGCTGCCACTGAAGTATTCAAATATTTTGCCTTCCAGATGACATGCAATAGGCATCTAAGATTATCAGATGAAGTTCTGCCTTTTACAAATCCCACCTGGTCTGGATTTATGATTTTCATAATGATTTGATTTACCCTCATAGCCAGATGTTTTGTAAACAACTTTCCATCAAATGTTATCAAAGAAATTGGACGGTAGTTCCCACACTCATGGGGATCCTTTCCCTTTTTGAGGATTAGGGTGATTACTGCATCACTCATAGAAGGTGGGAGCTCACCTGTGTCAATCAATGTGTTAAATGTTTTCAATATTTCTGGGCTAAGCTGCTCTGCAAACCTTTTATAGAAATCACTGGGTATTCCATCCAACCCTGGAGTTTTACCACTGGGTGCTTGTATTATAGTTTTGGTCAATTCCTCTAAAGTAATAGGGCGGTCGAGCCAATTCCTGTCTTCCTCTGTTAGTTTAGCTTGCCTGTTATTTCTGATTCCACATACTTGCCAATCTGTTTCTCTAGATTTCAATTGACTGGCCAACAGTTTTCCTGCCTTTTCACCTGATTCGTACCATCTCTGCTTCAGCCTGTACAGTGACTATTCAGGTTTTTTACTGAATAAAGTATTCAGCTCGTATTTGGTTTTCGTCAGATTTACCAGAGAAATGTTGTTAGGATTGGACCAATATTCCCTCTCCAGCGTTTTGAGCTCTGTTTCAAGTTTCTCAATTTTCTGTTTATCTAGTTTCTTAATAGGAGCTGATCGTTGTATCCTTACTCCGCGTATGTAAGCTTTAAAAGCTTCCCATGTACCTGTTTTGTACTATTGTTGTTTGTTTCAAAGAATATCGTAAGGTGTGTTTTAAGGAATTCACAAAACGCCTTGTCCAGTAAGAGGCTGGTGTTCATTCGCCAACATTTACATGTTTCTCTTTCTTCTCCTATTCCAACAGCCAGATCAATGGGTGCATAATCTGTCATAGCTATCGTGCCTACACTGCAAGCACCCACTTTATCTATGAGAGAATGTGAGATCAGAAAGTAGTCGATGTGTGAATAAACAGTGTGCCTATTTGAAAAGAATGTGTAATCACGAGCGGTTGGATTGATCAATCTCCATATATCAAATCAAATCAAATCAGATTTGATTGGTCACATGCGCCGAAGACAACAGGTGCAGACATTACAGTGAAATGCTTACTTACAGCCCTTAACCAACAGTGCATTTATCTTTTACAAAAAAAGTAAAAATAAAACAACAACAAAAAAAGTGTTGAGAGAAAAAAGAGCAGAAGTAAAATAAAGTGACAGTAGGGAGGCTATATATACAGGGGGGTACCGTTGCAGAGTCAATGTGCGGGGGCACCGGCTAGTTGAGGTAGTTGAGGTAATATGTACATGTGGGTAGAGTTAAAGTGACTATGCATAAATAATTAACAGAGTAGCAGCAGCGTAAAAAGGATGGGGTGGGGGGGCAGTGCAAATAGTCCGGGTAGCCATGATTAGCTGTTCAGGAGTCTTATGGCTTGGGGGTAGAAGCTGTTGAGAAGTCTTTTGGACCTAGACTTGGCACTCCGGTACCGCTTGCCGTGCGGTAGCAGAGAGAACAGTCTATGACTAGGGTGGCTGGAGTCTTTGACAATTATGAGGGCCTTCCTCTGACACCGCCTGGTATAGAGGTCCTGGATGGCAGGAAGCTTGGCCCCAGTGATGTACTGGGCCGTACGCACTACCCTCTGTAGTGCCTTGCGGTCGGAGGCCAAGCAGTTGCCATACCAGGCGGTGATGCAACCAGTCAGGATGCTCTCGATGGTGCAGCTGTAGAATTTTTTGAGGATCTGAGGGGGAATAGGCTTTGTCGTGCCTTCTTCACGACTGTCTTGGTGTGTTTGGACCATGATAGTCCGTTGGTGATGTGGACACCAAGGAACTTGAAGCTCTCAACCTGTTCCACTACAGCCCCGTCGATGAGAATGGGGGCGTGCTCAGTCCTCTTTTTTTTCCTGTAGTCCACAATCATCTCCTTTGTCTTGGTCACGTTGAGGGAGAGGTTGTTGTCCTGGCACCACACGGCCAGGTCTCTGACCTCCTCCCTATAGGCTGTGGTCCTCTGTAGCTCAGCTGGTAGAGCACGGCGCTTGTAACGCCAAGGTAGTGGGTTCGATCCCCGGGACCACCCATACACAAAAAATGTATGCACGCATGACTGTAAGTCGCTTTGGATAAAAGCGTCTGCTAAATGGCATATTATATTATTATTATTATTATATCGTTGTCGGTGATCAGGCCTACCACTGTTGTGTCGTCGGCAAACTTAATGATGGTGTTGGAGTCGTGCCTGGCCATGCAGTCATCGGTGAACAGAGAGTACAGGAGGGGACTGAGCACGCACCCCTGAGGGGCCCCCGTGTTGAGGATCAGTGTGGCAGATGTGTTGTTACCTACCCTTACCACCTGGGGGCGGCCCGTCAGGAAGTCCAGGATCCAGTTGCAGAGGGAGGTGTTTAGTCCCAGGATCCTTAGCTTAGTGATTAGCTTAGAGGGCACTATGGTGTTGAATGTTGAGCTGTAGTCAATGAATAGCATTCTCACGTAGGTGTTCCTCTTGTCCAGGTGGGAAAGGGCAGTGTGGAGTGCAATAGAGATTGCATCATCTGTGGATCTGTTGGGGCGGTATGCAAATTAGAGTGGGTCTAGGGTTTCTGGGATAATGCTGTTGATGTGAGCCATGACCAGCCTTTCAAAGCACTTCATGGCTACAGACGTCAGTGCTACGGGTCGGTAGTCATTTAGGCAGGTTATCTTAGAGTCCTTGGGCACGGGGACTATGGTGGTCTGCTTGAAACATGTTGGTATTACAGACTCAGTCAGGGACATGTTGAAAATGTCAGTGAAGACACTTGCCAGTTGGTCAGCACATGCTCGGAGTACACGTCCTGGTAATCCGTCTGGCCCTGCGGCCTTGTGAATGTTGACCTGCTTAAAAGTCTTACTCACATCGGCTACGGAGAGCGTGATCACATAGTCATCCGGAACAGCTGGTGCTCTCATGCATGCTTCAGTGTTGCTTGCCTCGAAGCGAGCATAGAAGTGGTTTAGCTCGTCTGGTAGGCTTGTGTCACTGGGCAGCTCGCGGCTGTGCTTCCCTTTGTAGTCTGTAATAGTTTTCAAGCCCTGCCACATCTGACGAGCGTCAGAGCGAGTGTAGTACGATTCAATCTTAGTCCTGTATTGACTCTTTGCCTGTTTGATGGTTCGTCGGAGGTCATAGCGGGATTTCTTATAAGCGTCCGGGTTAGAGTCCCGTTCCTTGAAAGCGGCAGCTCTACCCTTTAGCTCAGTGCGGATGTTTCCTGTAATCCATGGCTTCTGGTTGGGGTATGTACGTACGGTCACTGTGGGGACGACATCATCGATGCACTTATTGATGAAGCCAGTGACTGATGTGGTGTACTCCTCAATGCTGTCTGAAGAATCCCGGAACATGTTCCAGTCTGTGCTAGCAAAACAGTCCTGTAGCTTAGCATCTGCGTCATCTGACCACTTTTTTATTAACCGAGTCACTGGTGCTTCCTGCTTTAGTTTTTGCTTATAAGCAGGAATCAGGAGGATAGAGTTATGGTCAGATTTGCCAAATGGAGGGCGAGGGAGAGCTTTGTATGCGTCTCTGTGTGTGGAGTAAAGGTGGTCTAGAGTATTTTTTCCTCTGGTTGCACATTTAACATGCTGGTAGAAATTAGGTAGAACGGATTTAAGTTTCCCTGCATTAAAGTCCCCGGCCACTAGAAGCGCTGCATCTGGATGAGCGTTTTCCTGTTGATTTATGGCCTTGTACAACTCATTCAGTGCAATCTTAATGCCAGCATTGGTTTGTGGTGGTAAATAGACAGCTATGAAAAATATAGATGAAAACTCTCTTGGTAAATAGTGTGGTCTACAGCTTATCATAAGATACTCTACCTCAGGCGAGCAAAACCTTGAGACTTCCTTAGTATTTGATTTTGTGCACCAGCTGTTGTTTACAAATATACACAGACCGCCACCCCTTGTCTTACCGGAGTCAGCCGTTCTATCCTGCCGATGTAGCGTATAGCCCGCTAGCTGTATGAAATCCATGTCGTCGTTCAGCCACGACTCGGTGAAACATAAGATATTACAGTTTTTAATGTCCCGTTGGTAGGATAACCGTAATCTTAAGTCGTCCAATTTATTTTCAAATGATTGAACGTTGGCTAATAGGATTGATAGAAGAGGCAGTTTACTCGCTCGCCGTCGGATCCTTACAAGGCACCCCGATCTACGTCCACGATATCTCCGTCTCTTCCTCACGCGAATGACGGGGATTTTGGCCTTGTCGGGTGTCTGTATGATATCCTTCGCGGCCGCCTCGTTGAAGAAAAAATCTTCGTCCAATACGAGGTGAGTAATCGCTGTTGTCACGATCGTCAGAGTGAGTGGACCAAGGCGCAGCGTGATGAACGAACATACTTCTTTATTTAATGAATGCACGAACAACAAAACAATAAACGATACCGTGACGTCCTATGTAAACCAAAAGGAACACACCGAAAGGAACAAGATCCCACAACTAATGTGGGAAAACAGCCTCTATAAGTATGGCTCCCAATCAGAGACAACCAGCAACAGCTGACACTCGTTGCCTCTGATTGGGAACCACTCTGGCCAACACAGAAATACAACACATAGAATATACACACCCTGGCTCAACATATAGAGTCCCAGAGCCAGGGTGTGACAGCTGTCCTGATATCCAGAAGCTCTTTTTGGTTATAAGAGACGATGGCAGAAACATTGTATACAAAATAAATTACAAATAACGTGGAAAAACACACATAATAGTACAATTGGTTAGAGGGCTGTAAAACGGCAGCCATCTTCTCCGGCGCTGTTCTTCAATTTCATAAAGACCAGCATCTTTACACAGTGTTTTAACTGCTTCTTGAGTTTTTGAGGTCCTGGTTAGACCAGTTTTGGATTTATCAAAAAAAGCATCAGTGACCTGATTGTAATCCCCCCCTAGTACCAGAGGAAAATCACAGAAATCCAGTATTATTTTGTTAAATTGAAGGAAGAAGTCTGGGTCCTCCTCATTTGGAGCATAAATATTTCCCAATATTATGTTTTGTCCTGAAATCTTTACAAGTAAAATCAACATTCGTCCCTCTTTGTCCTTAAACTCTTTTTCCACTTGAACATGTATACTTTTGGAAAATAGAATAGACACCTCTTTTTTTTGGTTGAATGTATTATGGGAAGCACTGCCCACCCATCTGTCTCCCACACTAGGAGCATCCTTTTCCAGCAGGTGGGTCTCTTGGAGCATAATCACGTCTGAATTGTTTTGTTTAAGATAATTCAATACCTTACGTCTTTTTAAATATGAACCTAATCCGTTCACATTCCACGACGTAACTTTAATCACATTGGTCATTATATCTGAAAGGTTGTAAATATATTATTACCAAAACGTGCGAGCATTAGAATATTTTAAATCAATGCGTTTCTGATAGCCACTGCTTAGCGAATCAATGAAAGTGAATGACTGGTAATGCCCCCCACCTAGAACACTAAACTTCCCATAGAACAATATGTCATAAACATATCCCAACCCCACACGGTACAAAAAAAAGAAAATACAAAAGAAAAATCTCCCTCCCCCCTAAACCAGGCCTTCATCCGTGTGAAGTGTCCTGAGGTCTTCCAAGCACTGACGCTCCATCTAGAATAAGAACGTTTTACCAACACCAAATATAAGCATGACCATTTACATTTTGAAATTACAGAGATGACATGTCATAGAGATGACATAGATCAACCAAAAACATTGAACATAAAGACAGGCTGATTATTATTCTCGCAAAGAGAAGAGATGACCTTTCTCATGTAGACTGATACATGAACTGTCTAATTCCAAAAGACAGGGATGTAAGGTGAGGTCAAACACAAGGGAGACCGGTATAGGTCATAATAATGATAAAATAAACTGACTAACACTTTGGGTTGTGCTCATCACGCATGGCACAAACACGCCTGTTATGGCCTATATTGACCCACTATTGCTGTTATTAGAGTGAAAACTTAAAATAATATATGTTTATCCCTACTATAACCATAATACAGAATGATATGCTTGGACTATATTCCTGCTTAATCTAGTACTATAATGATGTCAACTGTAAACCAGAAAAATAAATTATAGGCAGCATTTGTAGCATAAACACTCAATGAGACTATTACTCACAACATGGGAGGTTCTATCCCCTTAAAGAAAAATGGTTGTCCATCCGTAATGAACCACTGCCACCATGCGGATCTTCCATAGCCTTCCACGCTACTCAATTTGTTCGGCCTCATTGACGTCCATGACACACTTCTTTGCCTCCTTTGGGTCTATGAAACGACGTAGTGATCCTCTCACAGTAACCCAGAACACGGCAAGATATTGCAACAAGTATTTCAGTTCCCGTTTCATGCACATATGCCTCACCTCCGTGAACCCATTTCTCTTGTCCTGAACCTCCTTGGAAAAGTCAGTGAAAAACTCCACCCTTGACCCTTTCCAGTGAAAAGACCTGAGCTCTTTAGTTCTGAGCTGGACCTTCTCCCTGTCGGTGTATCGTAAGAATTTCACCAGTATAGGCCCGGGGTTGCGTGGGGCTGGTCCTGGGTGCAGTGTCCGATGTGTTCTCTCGATGGTCATGTTGTTAACATCCTCCGGTGTGTTATCAAATAGGTTGCGTAAAATGTCTTTCACACAATCTCCCGTATTTATGTGGATTTCGGGAACCCCTCTGATCCGAAGTGTGTTTCTCTGACTGTAACTTTCCTGGTATTGAAGTCGTTCTTCGAGTTTTTCGATCACAGTCTCCATTTTTTCAACAGTGTCGTTTAGGCGGGTGTTCTTGTCCTCCAGGGTTGATATCCTCTTTTCTGCGTTTGTAACTTGGTTGTCGAGTTTCCACTTTTGTTTTCAGTGCACCCACTCTATGTTTTATTTCAGCCATATCTTCGCCCACTTTCGGAATTTTCTCTTCGAGATTTTTGTTCATTTTGCGAATCTCATTTAGAACTGGGTCATCAGGCTGTTCTTCTCCACCATTTTCCTTGCTAGCTGCAGTTAGAGACGACATTTTGTGGTTTTCGTCAAAGGTGTCTGTTTTTGTGCGTTTCTAAGTCGTTTTTCCATGTAACTGATATTTTGGACAATTAGTTAACAAAATGTGTAACTAGGCGTTGAATAATTAGTTAAAATATAGTTGGAGCTACACAGCCTCTATAGTTAGCTGCTGCTCCTCACCACATCGTCGCTGGAAGTCATTATGTGACATTATTAAGGAAATTGTTACACCTGAACTTATTTAGGCTTGCCATAACGAAGGGGTTGAATACTTATTGACTGAAGATATTTCAGCTTTTCATTTTTTATTAATTTGTAACAGTTTCCAAAAACATAATTCCACTCTGACATTATGGGGTATGTGTGTTGGCTAGTGACACAAAATATCATTTAAAATTCGGGCTGTAACAACAAAATGTGGATAAAGTCAAGGGGTGTGAGTACTTTCTGAAGGCACTGTAGTAGAATATAGAATCTGTTTAGTTGGGTCTGTTTGTCATATGTCACACCGGACTGAAGGGCTCTCCCAATCTTAGTATAAAAGCCAACCATTTTGCATTGTCCAAACCTCCAGAACCACTGAATTCATCCTCCATTCATTTCACCTGCCATAATCAACACATATCTGTCACGAGGCGCTGGTTGTGAGGTGTAAGGCTAAACCTGGACTTACTCCGAACAGCTAATAGGCTCATCCATCATGGAGAAATGAGACAGGCTCCCCTTCTCTCCTCTCCACCACTAGTCCTCTCCATCTCATATATACCAGCCACTAGTCCTACTGCAACCAACTAGTGTGCCCAAAAGTACATGCTTCAGGGGAATTTATTTGGAACTTCTGGAACTTCTGTTACCAGACCAGGGTGTCTTTCTTTCTTTCTTATTTTGAGTGAACAAGGAGGCCTTCATACTGAACATAATTTATCCAGTGTCTCGTTTCGGGGGGAAAAACTCCAGAAATTAAGCAGAGGGAGAAAAAAGGTCACTGTGGTTTTGAAACCTCAAGCCTCCCTGAGCGCTGTATGCACGAAGCTGAGGCGGGCTGAGGCGAGAGGGTCATGAGGGCTCCTATTCATTTCTTCGACTGCTTCGACGTGAATGAAAACATAAATCAATCAGTGGAGCCATTAAGGGAATGTCTTGTTGTTACACATTGTTCCCCTACGCGATAATTTGTTGGCGGTGGAATTTGAACATTTTGAGGTGGTGACAGCTTCCTGTGAGATTATACAGGGCTTTTGTACTGTAAATCCTATTTGCACTGTCAGTAGGCATGAATATGCTGAACTTGAAAAATATATCTAATCTTTTACATATGTTGGGCTGTAAGCAAAATACAAATTGGGTTGTGAGCAAAATACACATTTCTGTTGTCTGCAAGATAATAGAAAACAAAATAATTTTCTTCAGTGCAGCTGAACATGGGTCAGAACATTTTCACTTTAGCGAGGGACACAACGTGATTATGCTGGGATAAAAACACTCAGATTTATTAACATTTTCCAAGCAGTTTGTGTGAACCTCTCATGACTCAAAGAACTGTGGTACAGTACATGCTTACATTTTGATGTATCAAGACCAGGGGACCCAGATGAACATGATAATGGGAGTCTTGAGTTTTTCATGCTTCCACACTCTTTGACAAAGTGTTTAATCTCTTTGAGTACACACACATCACACAAATGCATCGGCAGACACATGCATGTACACACACCCCGAGCGCACGCACAGTCGCACACACACACACACACACACACAAGCACACACATAGACAGGAGATGTAAAACCCTTGCACACAAAATCTGACGAGGAAAAAGGCCCATTTGATTTAGTCCGAAGTGCTGTACCAAGAACTGCATGTTTTCCTTAAAGCAGGAAAGTCATAAAAAGCCCAGGTTCCTAAATTACTGTCACTCAAAGGTTTCCTTTCTCTCTCTCCATCTTCCACCTCTACTCCCCAGCCCCCAGACTCCAAGTCTTTCCCTCTTCTACCGGCAGCAATGGGGTCTTTCTCTTGTTCCTGGTGCTGGCGCTGTTGTATAAACACAGAACTTCCCTCATACAAAGGCTCAATTCTTCTCCTTAATGTTTAAAAGTGGATACAAAGAGAAACTTGTATGATCATTTTTGGCATATGGTGGTGGGGGCCAGGTCAGACAGGGTTATGCCTTGTTCTTAAAAAGTGTCAAAAAGTTTGGAGCAGAAAGAAATGGTGTTTTATTCAAGACCAGGCCTATGCTATCTGAATAGAATCTGAGCGGCAGTTTGTGTTTCAACGTGCCTGGATATTTCAGGTTTGGGAAACTCTGCATCTCAGAGTCATATTCTTTGATTTGTGTTGACAGGGAATGCTAGATAGCGCTGCTACATCTAGTTTGGGTGGCATGGAGGGAGGGAAACTTAGAGAAACAAAAAGCAACTACAAAACACAAAGATGAACAGAGTCACTCTCCTGATGGGCAGTCTGACAGTCTACATGAATGTCTTCATCTTTGATTCTATGATATTTACCCTGGTCCGATTTTGAGTTGTAGTATCGTAACGTTACCCAAGATATAGTATAATGTAATGGAGAGAATGCAGCCCAACCCAGGAGTTGGAACATGCCTGAGATGGCACTGATATCCCTTCTTCTATCTGATCGCCTGCTGATAGCTTGTGGATCACTTTACTGCCGCTGTGCCTGCGAGCATTACCTCAGAGTCAACACAGGCTTCCTCAGAGAGAGAGCTAGCAGAGAGCTAGCATCAACCATGGCTGCAGAGGTTAAGCGTAGGGCCAGGAGTTTTTCCAGACCACATGACAGCATTATAAGGCTGCGCTGAGACAATGATTTATCAATGACCAAAGCCCAGCTCATTTAATCCCTACCGTTATGTCGGTGAGTTGTCATAATGCTTCAGCAAATGTACATTATCCCAGGAGCGTTGGAAGACACAATGTAAGCAACCTAATTTATGTCCCTCTTACTGCCCTGAATACCTTTGCTGATCCTACAGCTATTGTATGCAGTAATGTGCCTATGAACCAGAGTTATGCTGTTAGCACTGAGGCGGTGTGCCCTAGCACTGACATAAATAACTTGAGCATTTCTACCTCTGTTAAGCTTCCCAGTAAAGCAAGAAAAACAATCAAGAATCCCAGAAAAGTGTTAAAAATATCCACGTCAACATATGTAGCTTAAGAAACAAGGTTCATGAAATCAATAATTTGCTAGTAAAAGATGACATTGATATTCTGACAATCTTTGAAACTCACTTAGATAATACCTTTGATGATACAGTGGTAGCAATACATGGTTATACAATCTACAGAAAATACAGTAATGCCAAAGGTGGAGGTGTGGCTGTTTATATTCAGAACCACATTCCTGTAAAGCTCAGAGCGGATCTCATGTCAAATACTGTTGAAGTAATATGGCTACAGGTTCATCTGCCTCACCTAAAGGCCATTCTGGTGGGAAGCTGCTATAGACCACCAAGTGCTAACAGTCAGTATCTGGATAACATGTGTGAAATGCTTGATAATTTATGTGATATCAATAGAGATATATATTTTCTGGGTGATTTAAATATTGACTGGCTTTCATCAGGCTGCCAACTCAAGAGAAAGCTTCAAACTGTAACTAGTGCCTGCAACCTGGTTCAGGTTATCAATCAACCTACCAGGATAGATCCAAACAGCACAGGAATTAAATCATCAACATGTATTGATCACATCTTTACTTATGCTGCAGAAATTTGTTTGAAAGCAGTATCCAAATCCACCAGATGTAGTGATCACAATATAGTAGCCATATCTAGGAAAACCAAAGTTCCAAAGGCTGGGCCTAATATAGTGTACAGGGTGGAACGAGCGGGCACTGATCGACCATTTCCGGTGCCATCTGCGGGAGGACGTCCGACGGGAGCTAGCCTGCCGGGACACCATGTTGTCTTTCACGCAACTGGTGGACATGGCCATTCGTTTGGACAACCTGCTGGCAGCCAGAGGACGTCCTGTTAGGGGTCTGCCCATTTCCACCCCGGTTGACTCGGATCCTGAGCTGATGAAGCTGGTTGGAGCCGCCATCCGAGAGAGCGGAGGACGACAGCGACAGTGCCACTCTGGTGGCACGAAGGGAAAGTACACCACACGTAGTCGTCAACGCTCTTTTGGGTCTGGAGGCGGCAGGCAGGGCACTCTCACATCACCCCAGGTATCGAACACCCACACTCGTTCAGAGCCCTCTGCTGTACACTGTACCCTACCTATCTACAGTGGGGGAAAAAGGTATTTAGTCAGCCACCAATTGTGCAAGTTCTCCCACTTAAAAAGATGAGAGAGGCCTGTAATTTTCATCATAGGTACACATCAACTATGACAGACAAAATGAGAAAAAAAAATCCAGAAAATCACATTGTAGGATTTTTTATGAATTTATTTGCAAATGATGGTGGAAAATAAGTATTTGGTCAATAACAAAAGTTTCTCAATACTTTGTTATATACCCTTTGTTGGCAATGACACAGGTCAAACGTTTTCTGTAAGTCTTCACAAGGTTTTCACACACTGTTGCTGGTATTTTGGCCCATTCCTCCATGCAGATCTCCTCTAGAGCAGTGATGTTTTGGGGCTGTCGCTGGGCAACACGGAATTTCAACTCCCTCCAAAGATGTTCTATGGGGTTGAGATCTGGAGACTGGCTAGGCCACTCCAGGACCTTGAAATGCTTCTTACGAAGCCACTCCTTCGTTGCCCGGGCAGTGTGTTTGGGATCATTGTCATGCTGAAAGACCCAGCCACGTTTCATCTTCAATGCCCTTGCTGATGGAAGGAGGTTTTCACTCAAAATCTCACGATACATGGCCCCATTCATTCTTCCCTTTACACGGATCAGTCGTCCTGGTCCCTTTGCAGAAAAACAGTAGTCAAATACTCGACCAGAGGGGTCAAATACTTATTTCCCTCATTAAAATGCAAATCAATTTATAACATTTTTGACATGTGTTTTTCTGGATTTTTGTTGTTGTTATTCTTTCTCTCACTGTTCAAATAAACCTACCATTAAAATGATAGACTGATCATGTATTTGTCAGTGGTCAAATGTACAAAATCAGCAGGGGATCAAATACTTTTTTCCCTCACTCTACTTATATTTGTGAGAGGTATTGACATGTTGAATGCCCCGAGCTGTCTGTTTGAACTACTGGCACACAGCTTGGACACCCATGCATACCCCACAAGACATGTCACCAGAGGTCTCTTCACAGTCCCCAAGTCCAGAACAGACTATGGGAGGCACACAGTACTACATAGAGCCACGACTACATGGAACTCTATTCCACATCATGTAACTCATGCAAGCAGTAAAATTAGATTTAAAAAACACCTTATGGACCAGCGGGGACAGTATGAAACAACACAAACATAGGCACAGACACATGCATACAAACACACGATAACATATGCACTATACACACACGTACACATGGATTTTGTGGATGTGTGGTAGTAGAGTAGGGGCCTGAGGGCACACACTTAATATGTTGTGAAATCTGTTGTGAATGTATTGTAATGTTTAAAAAAATGTATAACCTAATTTTGCTGGACACCAGGAAGAGTAGTCCCATAATAAATACAAATACCTGACCAGGAAAGACTCCTAAACGTAGCCGAATACAGGCTGCTACTTCTTGAGCTCTAACAAACATCCAAAATCAGGATGAGATTAAAGATGGGCTGACACGAAAAGAGGGTTGGAACAACAATAATGTGAGACGAAATCAGTTAATTATCTGAAGAGGAAAAATCCCTTGTTGACACACCACAATTGATATCTCTACCTTTGCAAGTATCCCAGATGAATCTATCCCAATATTCTGAATGTGGAGCAATACACAGCGTTAACTGACGACTTGTGTGTTCGTTCCAAAGTATGGACACCTATGATTGGCAGTACACCCCCACCATTAATAAATGGTTCATTCTTCAAGGTGTGAGAGTATGAAGCACACATTCAATGGCAGCCAAAGGACACAGGGTTTTTCGGTTGCATTGGGACATATAAAATCTGCTTTAGACTGTTTCTTTTGTCCCAAAGCCTGCTGGATGCTTTCGCACCTCATCCTTGTCCTTCAACCTGCTCCTGGAAAAACTACACCTCAAGTTTAATATGTGTACCTGAATCTCTTTCCTCTGACTTGTTCCAGCAAGTGTTTGTATGACTGATTATTGAAACCTCCACATCAAACCCACATCCAAAGGAACTATTGACAACCACAGTTACAATCTCCATACATACAGGATTGCCAAACATATATTGCTAAACAGACAGTCTTTATTCAAGAATGTGTTTCCCTATGGCTTGTTATGCCGTAGTCCACTTATCTGCAGGACACCATACAGTGGGGAAAAAAGTATTTAGTCAGCCACCAATTGTGCAGGTTCTCCCACTTAAAAAGATGAGAGAGGCCTGTAATTTTCATCATAGGTACACGTCAACTATGACAGACAAATTGAGAAAAACTCCACTATGGCCAAGACCAAAGAGGTGTCAAAGGACACCAGAAACAAAATTGTAGACCTGCACCAGGCTGGGAAGACTGAATCTGCAATAGGTAAGCAGCTTGGTTTGAAGAAATCAACTGTGGGAGCAATTATTAGGAAATGGAAGACATACAAGACCACTGATAATCTCCCTCGATCTGGGGCTCCACGCAAGATCTCACCCCGTGGGGTCAAAATGATCACAAGAACGATGAGCAAAAATCCCAGAACCACACGGGGGGACCTAGTGAATGACCTGCAGAGAGCTGGGACCAAAATAACAAAGCCTACCATCAGTAACACACTACGCCGCCAGGGACTCAAATCCTGCAGTGCCAGACGTGTCACCCTGCTTAAGCCAGTACATGTCCAGGCCCGTCTGAAGTTTGCTAGAGTGCATTTGGATGATCCAGAAGAGGATTGGGAGAATGTCATATGGTCAGATGAAACCAAAATAGAACATTTTGGTAAAAACTCAACTCGTTGTGTTTGGAGGACAAAGAATGCTGAGTTGCATCCAAAGAACACCATACCTACTGTGAAGCATGGGGGTGGAAACATCATGCTTTGGGGCTGTTTTTCTGCAAAGGGACCAGGACGACTGATCCGTGTAAAGGAAAGAATGAATGGGGCCATGTATCGTGAGATTTTGAGTGAAAACCTCCTTCCATCAGCAAGGGCATTGAAGATGAAACGTGGCTGGGTCTTTCAGCATGACAATGAACCCAAACACACCGCCCGGGCAACGAAGGAGTGGCTTCGTAAGAAGCATTTCAAGGTCCTGGAGTGGCCTAGCCAGTCTCCAGATCTCAACCCCATAGAAAATCTTTGGAGGGAGTTGAAAGTCCGTGTTGCCCAGCGACAGCCCCAAAACATCACTGCTCTAGAGGAGATCTGCATGGAGGAATGGGCCAAAATACCAGCAACAGTGTGTGAAAACCTTGTGAAGACTTACAGAAAACGTTTGACCTGTGTCATTGTCAACAAAGGGTATATAACAAAGTATTGAGAAACTTTTGTTATTGACCAAATACTTATTTTCCACCATAATTTGCAAATAAATTCATTAAAAATCCTACAATGTGATTTTCTGGATTTTTTTCCCTCATTTTGTCTGTCATAGTTGACGTGTACCTATGATGAAATTACAGGCCTCTCTCATCTTTTTAAGTGGGAGAACTTGCACAATTGGTGGCTGACTAAATACTTTTTTCCCCCATTGTATATACAGTTGAAGTCGGAAGTTTACATACACTTAGGTTGGAGTCATTAAAACTTGTTTTTCAACCACTCCACAAATTTCTTGTTAACAAACTATAGTTTTGGCAAGTCGGTTAGGACATCTACTTTGTGCATGACACAAGTAATTTTTCCAACAATTGTTTACAGAGAGATTAATTCACTGTATCACAATTCCAGTGGGTCAGAAGTTTACATACACTAAGTTGACTGTGCCTTTAAACAGCTTGGAAAATTCCAGAAAATGATGTCATGGCTTTAGATGCTTATGATAGGCTAATTGACATCATTTGAGTCAATTGGAGGTGTACCTGTGGATGTATTTCAAGGCCTACCTTCAAACTCAGTGCCTCTTTGCTTGACATCATGGGAAAATCAAAAGAAATCAGCCAAGACCTCAGAATTAAAAATTGTAGACCTCCACAAGTCTGGTTCATCCTTGGGAGCAATTTCCAAATGCCTGAAGGTACCACGTTCATCTGTACAAACAATAGTACGCAAGTATAAACACCATGGGACAACGCAGCTGTCATACCGCTCATGAAGGAGACGCGTTCTGTCTCCTAGAGATTAACGTACTTTGGTGCTAAAAGTGCAAATCAATCCCAGAACAACAGCACCTTGTGAAGATGCTGGAGGAAAAAGGTACAGAAGTATCTATATCTACAGTAAAACGAGTCCTGTATCGACATAACCTGAAAGGCCGCTCAGCAAGGAAGAAGCCACTGCTCCAAAACGGCCATAAAAAAAGCCAGACTACGGTTTGCAACTTCACATGGGGACAAAGATCGTACTTTTTGGAGAAATGTCCTCTGGTCTGATGAAACAAAAATAAAACTGTTTGGCCATAATGACCATCGTTATGTTTGGAGGAAAAAGAGGGCAGCTTGCAAGCCAAAGAACACCATCCAAACCGTGAAGCACGGGGGTGGCAGCATCATGCTGTGGGGGTGCTTTGCTGCAGGAGGGAGTGGTGCACTTCAAAATAGATGGCATCATGAGGAAGGAAAATTATGTGGATATATTGAAGCAACATCTCAAGACATCAGTCAGGAAGTTAAAGCTTGGTTGCAAATGGGTCTTCCAAATGGACAATGACCCCAAGCATACTGTCATGACTTGCCCTCATAGGCTGAGGATCAAAGATTCCTGCTAGGCAAAGGTTTGAACACCCCCTTTCCTGGGGGACAGTTTTATGACCGGTCATAAATTCCTTGCAGAGACTTTCTCTTCCTTGCCATGAAGTATTGGGAGAAAGGACCCCTTTGTTAACAAAGGAAGTCTTCCCGCCAAAACTCCAACATCCAAAAGTGGATAATGAAACAACATTCCTACTTAAAAGTATGTGGGAAATGGTTGGTGGGGACTTAAAGAACAATCATGTCAAATTCGTTACTATGTTGTGATGTCATTAAAGACGGTGGAACAACATAACTGTTTCTCTGGGGGGGTAAACTTCCCAGTTATGAGGTTTGCATCTATTTGTTGTATAAAACGAATGATTAAGTATAATAATAATTTTGTGAAGATAACAATGTGATTTTAGCATTCTAGATAAGATGATTGTTTTCCATATTGATTTGTTCTCAGTCAGTGGCCACGCCCAGATGAGCACAAACATGATGGAATGCCCCTTTTACCCCGAGTGCATAAAAAGCCATGTGACGAAATTCACCTCAGACCAGCAGACGTGAAGCGTGAGCTAAACGTTGCAAAAGGTTTAATTTCTACCAGACCAGCAAGCCCCACGGCTCAAAATGGTTGACACTCTACAAGACCAAGAAGCGTGAAGCTACACGTTACAAAATGGTTAGATTAGAAAGACCAGAAAACGTGAGATGTTAGTCCACACGTTTGAAATGGAGAAACTCTGAAACTCTCAACCTCTACACGAGGTGAAGAAGAAGAAATGCACAAGACCTTATCATTTCAGTCTGCAGCTGGTATGTATAGTCGTCTAGAGAACTTTCACTAAAGACACGAGTTGGAAAGGACAATCCCTCTCCGACAACTGCTGGTACGTCTGAAGTATCCATTCTAACTACCACTATGACCAGAAACTCTACCAAGGACATTGAGATCTCTGGTGGGCAAACCAGAGTCCTACATAATCAACTCAACTATCGAAGACAGCAACACATAAATACATGTTGCATTTCTAATCCGAATTAGCGTTATTCGGGTGCATAGGTATTATGATTACTGTGAGCATAGTCTCCAAAGTAACCACGATAGTTTGAATCTCTCTCTCCCTTCCACTCTGTCCCTCCTTCTACCCAAGCATTGATTACTGTCCAGTCCACTAGGGACCAGTTTTCATTGTATTACGTTAGTAATCAATAACCTATGTGTGTATTGTGTTATTATTTAGTTAGTTAGTAAATAAATAATTAATTTGTGTATTGCTGATTCATCAATAAGGTTAGGGTTCTTGCAGGTTCAACAATTATGCGACGTTAAGAATGAGACTGATAAGAGGTAATTATTTAACAAGTGACTGTTATCGATATATAACATGTATATCTTCTAAGAGTTTAATTCGGGAGATGATAACTCCCGAAAAACGTATTCTGTGGTGTCCCAAATTCCTAATGAGTTAATTGTTACATGATTAATTTAATCGAGTAACAATTAAACATAGTTAGGTGATTTGATAAATAACAGTCACGTCACGACAATACTTCCAAAGTTGTGGCAAAATGGCTGAAGGACAACAAAGTCAAGGTATTGGAGTGGCCATCACAAAGCCCTAACCTCAATCCTATAGAAAATGTGTGGGCAGAACTGAAAAAGCGTGTGCGAGCAAGGAGGCCTACAAACCTGACTCAGTTACACCAGCTCTGTCAGGAGGAATGGGCCAAAATTCACCCAATTTATTGTGGGAAGCTTGTGGAAAGCTACCCGAAACATTTGACCCAAGTTAAACAATTTAAAGACAATGCTACCAAATACTAATTGAGTGTATGTAAACTTCTGACCCACTGGGAATGTGATTAAATAAATAAAAGCTGAACTAAATCATTCTCTCTACTATTATTCTGACATTTCACATTCTTAAAATAAAGTGGTGATCCTAACTGACCTAAGACAGGGAATCTTTATTCGGATTAAATGTCAGGAATTGTGAAAAACTGAGTTTAAATGGATTTGGCTAAGGTGTATGTAAACTTCCGACTTCAACTGTACATCAATCTCTCATGCTTATAGAACATGCAGCACCCCTCGTCCCTCCACACACACACACACACACGCACGCACGCACGCACGCACGCACGCACACACACACACACACACACACACACACACACACACACACACACACACACACACACACAGAGACACACACAGAAACACACACCTTCATCAAAGGAGAGGAAACTGCTGCACCGGCACAGTCAAAGCCCACAACGTGGCTTTGACTGTTCCTAAAACATATCCATCATAAGCCATTGTAATTCAAAGGTGTCTTAATTTGGAAAGGCCCTTGAACAGTGACCCCTCATGTGTTCAATCTGTTAGTAACTATGTAACTAACTGCACAGAGAACAGAACAGTGCTTTTTAAGCTTTGTGTGTGCAGCGAGGGAGGTCTAGCGTGACGCATGTAAGAAAGTTCCTCAGACCCTCATCCCCTCCTCCCATATGCACCACCATAGGGGGGTAGAGCGAGATAGAGCACCCCTATAACATACTGTACAACACAGGAAGCAGATCTCAGAGATAACAGTGGGCTAAAAGCTGCAGTTTCAGGTTTCCTTGGCAGACAAATCTCATAGCATTGCATATCATGGTCTGGTTTTCTACACCCATATGATACAGTAGACCTACAGTATACAAAGAGAGTCTGGATACATGACAGAGTCAATGAGAGAGGAAGGGAAGGAAGACTTGCTCACATCCTGACCACTCTGTGTGTTACTGTAGCTTCCATTGTGACTCACCAGAGGTTCCGGAACAGAAGTTACCATCTGATGGACCACAGATCCTGGTAAGGTGACAGAGATCAAGCTTCTGACCGTAGAGATCCTATAAAAGTATTATTGTATAAGCATAATTCTATTCTTATGACAGACTAAAGTGTCTATCCAATAGATATCTCACTCTGTGGTCTATCCTGTTTAGGTGAGTGGGCCCTACAGCTCAGTGTGTCGGTGTTAAACCTTCCTGTCAGAGATAGGATCATATCAACGCTGCCCAATAATCAGTCATGGCTCAGGTTGTCATCAGGCCAGACACCCACTTCAGTGTAGATTGGCTAAACCCTCCTAACAGTACGGCTATACCAGAAGCTATACTTTGTAGCAAGGAACCTCCAAGATCTCCCTTTGTGGGTACAGGATAAAAAACAGCATGGTGGTTGTAAGCCTTTCCAGCATGGTGTCAAAGCTAATTTGCAAGACCTTCCTTCCTCCGATTGGTTATCAAGTGTTCAGCTTTGACAATCTGTGGTCGCCTGGTCTCGTCGCCAACGGTTCAATCGCTCAATGTCTCCTTGCGTCTCCGTCTTCCATTGAAATTGACTGATTTCCGGTAGTTTGATCACTCAAAGTAGTTTCTGGCATAGCTGTACTGTAAGTGCTACAGTATGGCTGAGAGAGACCTCCATACAGAGACCTCTGTGTATCTCAGTTAAGGAGATGATATGCTGCTGCGCAGACTGATTACCTCATTTGCTTCCTTGGGTGTTTTGTCCTGGCTGGAAGTACACCCAGGACCGTCTGATTTACTGCACATGTATCCTACCCGTTTCCTCTGCCGCGGGATTGGCTGTGCCCACGGCCGGGATAGCCCCTGACCAATCAGAGCCATGGGCGGGAGAGCGTCAGGGGCCGTCAGCCAATCAAGAGCCAAGAGTGGAGCAGGTCATGCTGGGAAACGCGGTTCCTCTGGGGGAGATTGGAGTTCTAATAAAGCTTGAGTATGTCTGAGAGCAGGGAGGTTGAGCTCCAGAGGGGGACTCAATCTGTCAGGGCCTATCTGCGGCGCCCTAAAGCATGGCGATGGCTGTATTCCTAATGGCCCACAGGGGCAACATTTGCTACAGATTGATGCTGACAGGAGATCTGCTACTGCCTCTCCTGGGTTGCTCTCCTCCACTCAGAGGAAGGCCTGCAGCTCCTTCCACAAACAGCATGGAGATGTGTTAATACAAATGTGTCTATTTTGTTAAGGGTTGGGTGAATGACTAATCAGTATGACTCAGCAAAATGATATAACATTGATTGATGTCCTATCATGTAATTCTAAACCAAACTGACTAACCCTAATCACTACAATGAAATGTCATATCGATTTACATTGTATACAGGCCATAGGGTTGCCACATGAGTAATGTGAACTCTCAAAATGGTAAACAAGGCAACAATAAACAAGTATTTCCCCACGAATGATGCAGCGCCCCCCTTAGGCCAATCAGTGTAATTTTGTAAACGATGGATCTCTATGCCAAGACGCATCATTCATCAGTTTCGTCAAAATCAGGCCAGTGCTGTCTGAGATTTCGAGTGTGACGAACAAACGTACAAACGTATTAACGGACGGCGACAGATCCACAGTCCCCTCCCCAATTTCATCGTGGGGAACAATAACTTGTGAAAGAGGGAATATTTTGATAATATGTATGGTGGTAATTTACAGTATTACATACAGTCACACAACACTACCCTGAGGGTGATAACAGACTGACATCAGACAAGTCTCTCCATAATGTGCCACACCCACTCCTTCAATGTGGTATGTTCCTCTAGGGAACCAATATCCTTCAATGGGTTCCACTATGCTCTATACACTATATGTAAAGAGGAGCCTATCAGCTTACCCGGATCTCACAGAGTTCTTCCTTATACAGCTGTGAAGCCTTGACCCTTTGCAGTGGAAATATCACACACTTTATGCTCTCAGCACAGCACACATGCATGCTCTGCCTGGCCGGTGTGTGTGTGTGTGTGTGTGTGTGTGTGTGCGTGCGTGCGTGCGTGCACGCCCTCCCTCATGCCCTCCCTGGCCATAAGGGACACAGGCCCTCTCACACATTCCCACCACACAGAGATCTATGGGAGGCCTGGTAGTCCCCTCTAATGGATGCTAATACATTCAGAATGGAACAGTGTTTCAGGAAGCAGATTTTCTGGAACTTTTGACCTAATCTACTGTATGTACCATGATACTAATGTTAAAACTAAGCGTTCAACCTCTAAATCTTCATAAAATTGCCCTGAGATGAGTTAAAGCTAGGATGGTGAGACCTCCGCAGCATATGTGCCGCCCCGTCACACAATCTATTTGTACAGGATTACCACGATGATCTGCGATAAAGTGCTCAACTGTTTTCCACACACTGCACATTCTGCCCACAAGGGCATTAGGAAAGGACAGAGAGAGAGAGTGAATGAGAGAGAGTAACAGAAAGACAGCGAGTAAGAGAGAGGGAGAGAGAGTGACACAGCGAGAGAGAGGGGCAGACAGTGCGAGAAGCGAGCGTGAGGGCAGTGAAAACGAGTGAGATAGGGAAGGAGAACAAAGAGCATATTGTCAGCGAGGGGTGCTAATCGTCTCCCCTTGGGCTGCCAGAGACAACAGGTGAGAGCAGTTTGACTCCCTGCAGGCTCCATTAATCTTTCAGAGGGGGGCCGGAGGGGCCTTGGGCCCACAAGGGATGGGAGAGGAGAGCCTGTCCGATGCCAACCCAAACGGCAAATGAGAAGCCACGGCATCGAAAGGCTGCTTTCAGAGGTGCCAGGGCCGTGGCATATGTGTGTGTGTGTATGTGTAGTGAGCAGGGAAGGGAAGTTTGTGTGTGTGTGCTTGTGTGTACATGCATACATGTGTGTGTGACCATGCCAAACTGATCCATCCAGTACACCTTTTATTCCAACTTCTCAGCCAAGCAACCCATGAAGATGTCCTTGTCACAACAATACCTGGAATATTGCAGTGAAGGAATGGTGTTATGTTATAAATGGCTGTGAAAGTACATATCTATTATATGATAATGGCTTGACAAAGCATGTGACTAGAGCTGCTGTTTGGAGAATGCCCTCTTCTAAGAGGGCTGGATGGTGACCTGATGGGAGTTGTAGTTTAAAACAGGTACAGTGGAAAAGTGCACAGGGCCGAATAATGTTCTGCAGGACATGAAGAGTCAACTATGCATGCTGCGATAAACATAGGAAGTCCAGTAACATCTGGGCTCAGTGTGTGTGTGTGTGTGTGTGTGTGTGTGTGTGTGTGTGTGTGTGTGGTGTGGTTTCTCATATAAAATGGTCTGTCTAGTTCATTAATCTGTAGAGCACACTACTGTATCTTTGCTTGCCTTTGCATGTAAAATGTCATTCAACAGAACTATAAATATGACAGATTGAGTTACACATAGTTTAGATATGTGGTATTGGTATGTTACCAGTTAAAGTATTTACAACAGGCGTTCGGCTACAGTGATTGAAAAGGCAACTTGAGCTCAGACGGACCTAAATACCAACTGATTGACAGTCTAGCGAGACGGGGCCACAGAGCCCAAAGTAGTGATTCTTAAATGAGTGTGTCTGTCAAAATAAGACAGAGTACCCCTGAGGGCATTGTACTGCTCCTGACCTCTCAACTGTAAACTTAACAGGGGACTGAGGATTATACCTTGGTTCAAATACAATTTCAAATCATTTCAAATACTTTATCTGAGCTTTATTGAGCATTTCTGGCTTAACAGACCAATAGATTATTCCCAAAATGGCAAACCCTGGCCACATGGCACTAATGGAAAGGTAAAGTGGGTTATCTATTCAGTTGTACAGCTGAATGCATTCAACTGAAATGTGTCTTCCGCATTTAACCCAACCCCTCTGAATCAGAGAGGTGCGGGGGGCTGCCTTAATCGACATCCACGTCATCGCCGTCGTAATGGCCGGCTAGAGTAAATGCTCAAAGTATTTGAAAGGTTTCAAATAGTTTTTGAATTCAGGTCTGGGGCACGGTACTGCACTGTAAAGCCTTAAAGGGTGGTTGAGGATCATCAACTTTGGCCTACTTGTTTTCACCCATGGACATGGAAAACAGCTCCTAGATGGGATGAAATCTATTTAAGCACAGAAAATGATCTGTAGTTACAGATTAACACTTTTTTAAAATTCATTAATTTAATTTCCATCAAATTTCCTGAATGGACTGTGATTGAAATTAAATTAAAATAGATCTGTGTATTTCAACTGTGAGGCTGCCTGGGTCAATTGGTATACAGTGTTAGGTTAAGTGAGGAATAGACAGGTGAGGGGACAGGATCTGAGTACACACACACACACACACACACACATGCACACACACTGTGAAGTTAAGTGAGGTAGAGACAGGTGAGGGGACAGGATCTGAGTACACACACTGCGATGGCCTTGGAACCAGTCCAGACCGCCTGCTGTGCCAACCATCAGTCATATTACTACCGCAACAAAGAATGCATAATTAAAATACAACTGGAGAGGCATGGTACCTGACAACTTATATTACTGTGTGTAATGGTTATGGGAGACAGATCCGACAGGGAGGAATCTTACCTGCGTCCAAGACACTATTACTATCTCTCATGCACGCACGCACAAGCGCGCACACACACACACGCACGTACACACACACACTTAACTGGCAAGGAATGCTCTGCTAGTAACCCCAGAGGCAGCATGCTGCCTTTAAGTACATTAACACATGCATCATCATTTCTCAGCACTCAGGAAAAGGAGTATATGTCGTAAAATGTTTCCTCAATACCGTATCTCTATCATTATATATCCTCTCTCACTCTTTTGATGTGTTGTTCCTCTGCCACCCTACAGTCTGGAGGCAAGACACGGCAGTAAGCAGTACACTGCCGTTCAATAACTTTTGATGAGCTCCAACCAACCAGTTTCTTTGGGATTTGGTGTTTGACGGAAAGGTCTCTATTGTAAGTGACAGGTGATGGTGGCAGAGGGAGGATGTAATTTGGGACCATGGTAGAGAGAGGATGCAGTGTGTGTGTACTGTACTGTATGTGTGTGTGTACGCGCATTCGCATGGTTTTGTGTGTCTCCCAGGCCTGCTACTCCTACCTCCTCTCCACCCTGGCTCTGAGGTCTGGCTCCATGGATACAGCACACTGGGCCTCAGAGGGTGAAGCACATCAAACACAGACACCATGTTTCTGTTGGACGGCACAGAGGAATTCACTTATTTGTGGAAATGTGAAAAATTCAAGTAATGAAGCTGGAGAAATTGAATGTAAACCAAAAGCTAAACAGTTCCCCTGTGGTAAAGTAAACTGCCTGGAGTGGAGTGTCAGACAGGGAGCAATGACCAGCCCTCCTCCTCATCCTCCCACACGCTTGGCTTGGGCTCTCCCTCTGGACAGACAACATGCTCTGTGTCTACTGTTTACCCATTTCTCACCTATACTACACGCTCATGTGCATATTATAAACACACGCATGCGCACACACACGGGGCAAACACACACACACACACGCAAACACACTGATTCCTCAGGAGGAGAAGGGGGTGATACTACCCTGGCATGAAGTGTGCTGCAGCCCTTTGAAGTTAATCCTGAGCATAAGCATGTAACAAACACACATCCCAAATTACACCCTGTCCCGCTTTGATCTCTAATACCCACTCCCACAACAGAGGTAACAAGTGTATGTGTGTGTGTGTGTGTGTGTGTGTGTGTGTAGGACAGGAGTGTGTATATGTGGGGGCCGAGGTTGCAGCAGGGCCGTTTTGGAAGGCCACAGTTGCACTCCTTGCTCCAAAAGGCCCTGGGACTAAACATTGGCTGAAGGTCATAGGCGCCTGGTAAAACCATGTTCCACAAGACCTGACAACGGGTTGATTTTGTCAACACGTCGTCCACAGATGACTCCCTCATCTGCCATTACGTGTGATGAGGCTCCGGTTGTGTCTTGGGTTTCCATCTAAACCACTTCTAATCCCACGGCAGACACACACCAACAGAACACCTCAGTCCTGTTAGGTCGCTTCTCTCAGGACTTAGCACCGCAAATGTTTATGTCCCACACATTAAAAACCTGTTCACAAATGTGTCTGTGTTTCGCCAAACTGTAAGACTTACACGCCAGAGTTTGGGTTTCAATACATTAGTAAAGGATATCTATCGGATACAAAATGGAGCCCTGGCAGTAATATGTTATGAAAACATACACTGCTTGACATCTGATCTGAGTGTTGAATGGGGGAAGATAGATGCAATTAGCATGGGTAGATTATATCTGTATTGTGAGAATTGAGGCGGTTGGAGATTAATTCGCTAGGGCAAAAGACTGTGACATTAAGCATACCGGCTCTCAAATCAAGTGGGAGAAATTCAGGCAGAGAAAAGGGTACTTGAGGTTAAATTTAAACAGATTTTACACAGATTATACAGGGATATAAAAAGAACATTCACAAAGATAAATATACAAAAAACATTCATTATTTCTTTGATTTTCAACAATGTCCTATTGCGCATATCACCTTTCCATTCAGCATACACATACCACAAGCATCCCCAATCCTTTAAAAAAAAATGCAAATCAAATGTCACTTCAAGAAGCTCAATGTAACAAAGACACAAGCACAAAACAGGACCAGCTTTTGATTTGACATTCTTGTGAGATCCATTCAACTCATACACAGACTATAATAAACCTTCCATACAGACACCAAAATCCTCTATGATCATCTCAGTCTCTTAATTAAATTAACATACTTAATTAGTAAGGTGCATTATGGTACGCACACATTCTTAAAGACCCAGTGCAGTCAAAATTATGTTTTTCCTGTGTTTTGTATCATATCGTACAACAGCTGATGAAACTAACACAATTTGATCAGTGTTATTTCCTGATAGTTGCTTGTTGAAAATACAATCTACACAGGAACTAATCAGCAGGTTTGCATGGGCGGGAGTATTGGCTTGCCTGGTGATATCACCAGGTGATACATTAATTAATAGACCAATAACAAAGAGAGTTACAAACCTCTCTGCCAATAACAGCTAGTTTTCAGTTTTCCCCTCCCCACTCAGACCACTCCCATACAGTCCTAGCAACATTCTTGCTTGAGAAATAGTTATTTGCAAAAAAAGCTATTTTTGTCAATTTCAATGGAATACTATTACAGTAAGGTACATAATTGTTACCCAGAAATTATTTGATATTGATATAAACACAGCTGCATTGGGCCTTTAAATGTAATTAATGGGTGAAAATAAGTTAGCATATACATTGACATAGTGCACTTGAAAGAAACCCTACATAATACTATTACAAATAGCTTATAAGACTGAACACAGTAAGATCCATTTTATAGGTATTTTATACATTTATTAAAATGTAGTTTGGGCGTTTGTTGGTCATTGGGATATACTTGTGAAGGAGTGAGAGTTCATGCTCTCTAAGGCTTTAAGAGTTAAAGCTTTGCAATCCAATAAAACCACATCTCACTCAAAAATGAACAGGTGATCTTCCCATATGCATTTAAAAAAAAGGCAAGATGTTACACGCATGTCAATATTGAGAAGACTGTCTTGTGAATATTCACATATCTAGATATCTGGGGACACCTTGTGGTAGAAGCCTGCTACTGCAACTCTGCCAGTGCCTGTAAAGCACAGTCCCCATTCTAGCTCTAGTCTAGCTTTTTCCTGTTGATTCTACCACAGACACTGACCCTGCCCAATGATATAGGCAAAATGACCTATATCACCTTATCGATTCCTGATATCATCGTAAGTGCTGTGGTTTATCATGATCATTACAATGTAGGAGAGCAGGAATAATCATATCCACAAAAAAGGTGGAAATATGTGTCTTACATTTACATTTTAGTCATTTAGCAGAAGCTCTTATCCAGAGCGACTTACAGTTAGTGAGTGCATACATTCTTTTTTTATTTTTCATACTGGCCCCCCGTAGGACCCGTCTTGACCTGTTCCTGGATTTTACTACCACTTCACATCTTTTTTTGTGGATATGATTATCGTTACAATGTTCTTAATGAGATTGGACTTTTGTCATTTTCAAAGCTAACTATAGTATAGGGGGGCTTTTATAAAAGTGTGCAGGATTTTGATTTCTTCTCCTCGTCGTCCAATCCAGCGGCCGACTCTTTCCTGTTGGGGTCGTTCAGCTCCTCAAAAAGTCCGCTGTCAATCATTTCCTGTTGCCATGCAATGGGTACCGCCCCCGTGTTGAACTCCTTGAAGAATTTGTCATCTTTGTCGTCAAACACGATGCCCTTGATCTCTGAGAAATCTTTGATGTCCCCCGTGTCCTTGGCATAGACCACGTTGGGCTTGGGAACCCAGGGTGGGTCGATCAGCCCCGCCTCCAGTCGAGGGAAGTTAATGCCCTTGAACCACTCATGCTTCCTTGGGTCCTCGTTCCTGGATGACAGAGAAACACACTGAAGTCAGAGAAATATACATTCCCCCCAAAACCACCTTATGTGATACCTAGAACCTACAACCAGGTGTTTTTCCTGAACATGTGACCAGACCAGGAAAACCTCTAGAGGGCCCTAGAGTTGTTTCTGGTCTGGCCATGTAGTCAGGAATATCTCTGGGCTGAAACTGTGGTCAGCTCTTACTTGGTCCTGCATCCCAGACGCTCTTCAATTTTCTTCTTGAGGAAGAGGTCTATGATGGCTTTGGTGCCCTCGTCAAAGTTCTTGTGCTCGTACTTGCATTCATCCTCGAGGGTGCGCCGTGCCACCTCCTCCTTCTGCACCTTCTCCTTATAGTCCTTGAAGGGCAGGCGAGCTGCCACCATCTCGTAGATACTGCAGCCCAGTGCCCACCAGTCCACTGACATCCGGTAAGGCTCTTTCTTCAGGATCTCTGGGGCCATGTAGCCACTTGTGCCAGCCTGAGGAGAGGGAGGAGGGGAGGAGGAGAGGAGGAGAGGACAGAGGTGTGATGACAGAGAAGGAAACAGAGAAAAAGAAGTGAGGGGTTAGGCCTAGTTCTAGGGTTCCATACCATAGCAACAAAATGTTCAGTGTTAAATCAACTGTGGACTAGAGCACAATACTTCACTTAGTTGAGCTAACCAGTGGCAAATTGGTTGTGGCATAGCACAACTGTTGATTGATTGATTGATTCCACCCTTACATACGTGAATCTACCCTTATGCTCACCATAGCTAGACCTAATATCCCTGAATTCTACCAAAGCTCTTTTGTTACATCAGCACCACATGCTTGCACCAGGTTTCCCCTGCACTAGCCTCCAGTAAGCCCTCTATCCTGGCCATGTCCTGACCTAAGCCCCCCCTGGGCTGCACCACTCTCCATTGAGTGGATACCTACTGGGACTGAGCCTCTCCTCGCAGACAGATCCCAGCCACCTCTGAGTAATGCTAAGATTAGTGGGCTGGGGGCTAACGCTCTGAGCCCCTGGTCAAGGGCAATCCCCAATGGGACAAGCCTGTTTTAGGGCCCAATGTTTCACTCAACAGTGAGTGAGTGACTGCAGGTAAATGAGAGTGAAGTGTGTTGTAGTTCACGGACCAGTTTCAATTCAAATATAGGCTAACCTTTTTATTGGCTTCTCAGATATTTGGAGGTCATTGCATTAATCAGGAGTCGACTGTATATGAGTGTGGATAGAAGTGTCCCTCCTATGGCTCAATAGGGAGCCTGAGTCGTAGAGGGTGACAGAGAGGTCAATGTCATGGACGGTAATTAATGTGGAACAGGTCACATCCCACTGGCCACCCAACGTCATTTCAATGTTGATAATTGGGTAATATTTGGTTGAGACGTTGATCAATGAGATTACAACCTATATTCACCCACTCAAAAAGACAGGCAAAAGTTCGTTGAATTTCCAATGTGTTATCACTATGCTTTCTTTCAACCACCTAAAAGCACAACCAAAATCCAATGGAAAAACAATGTCTGAATTTTGGTTTAGTTGTCACCCAAATGTCACTGCGCTTTCAACCACATAAAAGCACAGCAAAATTCACCTGGGAAAACAATGTCAGATATTTAGTTTATTTATACATCAGACTAATGTGTTATCACTGTGCTTAATCTAATAGCAGAACCAAATGACCTGGATTGCAGTAGAAATAACATTAAAATTACATTGTGCAAATGATCAATTCCGTTTGAGATTCTTCACAGATTATTACAGCAATTGTGAAGATCTCCACAGATCTGCGACGACCTATGCATGCTATCTTCAACATGCACGCTTTATACTATTACATTTAAAGGATAGTTCCTGCTTGGATAGTTCCATCTGAGCCACTGGCTTAAACCCATTCTTTAACTTGTATTTTTCGTTGAGTTGGAGACGTGAATTCAACATATTATTTGTCGACAAGTTAACAGGCTATTTGTTGTATTTCAGAGATGTATCTTCTTATTGGATAGTTTCATCTGTGCCACTGAATTTAATTGCAGTTTGTTGACAAATGAATAATTTATATATGTTGGATTCACGTCTCCATCTCAATCAAACATCTAAGTTAAAGAAGAAGACTAAATCAATTCAAACTTTAAATGCACTTTAAATAGTTTGATTTGATTTAGTCCAATTCTTTAATTTAGATTTTTGTTTGAGAATTCAACATGTCAATTATTATTTTGTAGACAAACTGGAATTACAGCCAGACTAAAATCAGTGGCACAGATGGAACTCTCCAAGCAGAAGATACATATCTTTCAAATGTTGATATTTGGTTGTGTTGGCAACAAAACACAATTCAATATAACTAAATAACATAACATTTGAAATCAACCAGAGCCTGAAACACTAGGCCTACTGTATTGTCTATTTATAGTTGAATTATGGGTTGAATTGAATCAATAGTTGTTGATGACTTTGCAAATTCTATATAGGCCTAAATAGCATGATTAATGATATATGAGTGATAAAGTATGGTCACATTTCATTTGCTCTGTTAAATCTATACCTTTTGGAATGACTTCAATAGCAACAGTGAATCTATCTAGTTTTTAAGAGGAGATCTCTCAACAATCACTCAAGATAGCACATTGGTAATAGTCAGTGACAAATGTCATAGCTGGGCTTGGTTAAAACCCTGGATGGGAGACCAAAGGGTAGCTGTAGATAGATCAATTCTCCAGTAGGAGGTGTGGCCCAGCCTATTTTTTTTGTCTGATAATGGATATAACGTTGAAGATCTGACGTTGTTTTAAAGGTACAAATTCAACATATTTATACATGGTTTGTCTATGTTGATAGTTGGTTACCATGATGACATAATCATGTGGTTGAAATTTCAGCCTCAAAACAACAGTTGATGACTTTTTCCACGTAGATTCCACATCACAATACGTTGACAAATTATTTTGAAACAACGTTGATTCAACCAGTTTGTGCCCAGTGGGATGGTAATGATGTAAAACCCTGGTATTATGGATAGATCCCTATCCATACAGTGAGGGAAAAAAGTATTTGATCCCATGCTGATTTTGTACGTTTGCCCACTGACAAAGAAATTATCAGTCTATAATTTTAAATGGTAGGTTTATTTGAACAGTGAGAGACAGAATAACAAAAAAAAAATCCAGAAGAACGCATGTCAAAAATGTTATCAATTGATTTGCATTTTAATGAGGGAAATAAGTATTTGACCCCCTCTCAATCAGAAAGATTTCTGGCTCCCAGGTGTCTTTTATACAGGTAACAAGCTGAGATTAGGAGCACACTCTTAAAAAGCAATCAATCAATCAGATTCCAAACTCTCCAACATGGCCAAGACCAAAGAGCTCTCCAAGGATGTCAGGGACAAGATTGTAGACCTACACAAGGCTGGAATGGGCTACAAGACCATCGCCAAGCAGCTTGGTGCGATTATTCACAAATGGAAGAAACACAAAAGAACTGTCAATCTCCCTCGGCCTGGGGCTCCATGCAAGATCTCACCTCGTGGAGTTGCAATGATCATGAGAATGGTGAGGAATCAGCCCAGAACTACACGGGAGGATCTTGTCAATGATCTCAAGGCAGCTGGGACCATAGTCACCAAAAAACAATTGGTAACACACTATGCCGTGAAGGACTGAAATCCTGCAGCGCCCGCAAGGTCCCCCTGCTCAAGAAAGCACAAATACAGGCCCGTCTGAAGTTTGCCAATGAACATCTGAATGATTCAGAGGAGAACTGGGTGAAAGTGTTGTGGGTCAGATGAGACCAAAATCGAGCTATTTGGCATCAACTCGCCGTGTTTGGAGTAGGAGGAATGCTGCCTATGACCCCAAGAACACCACCCCCACCGTCAAACATGGAGGTGGAAACATTATGCTTTGGGGGTGTTTTTCTGCTAAGGGGACAGGACAACTTCACCGCATCAAAGGGACGATGGACGGGGCCATGTACCGTCAGATCTTGGGTGAGAACCTCCTTCCCTCAGCCAGGGCATTGAAAATGGGTTGTGGATGGGTATTCCAGCATGACAATGACCCAAAACACACGGCCAAGGCAACAAAGGAGTGGCTCAAGAAGGGGCACATTAAGGTCCTGGAGTGGCCTAGCCAGTCTCCAGACCTTAATCCCATAGAAAATCTGTGGAGGGAGCTGAAGGTTCGAGTTGCCAAACGTCAGCCTTGAAACCTTAATGACTTGGAGAACATCTGCAGAGAGGAGTGGGACAAAATCCCTCCTGAGATGTGTGCAAACCTGGTGGCCAACTACAAGAAACGTCTGACCTCTCTGATTGCCAACAAGGGTTTTGCCACCAAGTACTAAGTAATGTTTTGCAGAGGGGTCAAATACTTATTTCCCTCATTCAAATGCAAATCAATTTATAACATTTTTGACATGCGTTTTTCTGGATTTTTTGGTTGTTATTCTGTCTCTCACTGTTCAAATAAAACTACCATTAAAATTATAGACTGATCATTTCTTTGTCAGTGGGCAAACGTACAAAATCAGCAGGGGATCAAATACTTTTTCCCCCTCACTGTAGATATATCCCTATCCATAATTGTCACGCCCTGGCTCTGGGGACTATGTTATGTTGAGCCAGGGTGTGTAAGTCTATGTTTAATTTTCTATGTTGGGCTGAGTGACTCCCAATCAGAGGCAACGAGTGTCAGCTGGGTGTCTCTGATTGGGAGCCATATTTAACTGTTTGTCTTGCACTTTGTGTTTTGTGGTTTCTTGTTCCTTTTGGTTGTGTATCGAAGGACTTCACGTTTCGTTCTTTGTTTTGATCGTGTGATCAGTTGAATAAATATAATATGTTCACCCGCAACGCTGCGCCTTGGTCCTCTCTGTTCGACGATCGTGACAGAAGAAACCACCTTAACCGGACCAAGCAGCGTGTTCAGGAGCCATCGCTGGCAGATCTCCGTGGCAACCTCGACTGGATCAAGCAGCGGGACGAGGAGAGAGGATGGACGTGGGAGGAGATGATTGCGAGTCTGGCAAGAGGGAGGAGAGACCCCCAGGAAATTTTTAGGGGGGGGCTCACGACGTCGGGCCAGCAGGTGTACGGGTTAGAGCGGTGCAAAGCGTTGGCAGAGAAGGCCGCCAGGTTAGGGGGGCCACTGGGCACAGAGGAGAGGGAAGGTGTGGAGGCACGGCGAGAGGTACTGGGGTGTGTTACCAGTCCGGTCCGGCCCGTTCCTGATCCCTGCGTGGGGCCAGTGGTGTGTGTCCCCAGTACGGTCCGGCCTGTTCCTGCCATTCCCACCAAGTCAGTGGTGCGCGTCGTCAGCCCAGCCCGGCCTGTTCCTGCCATTCCCACCAAGTCAGTGGTGCGCGTCGTCAGCCCGGCCCGGCCTGTTCCTGCCATTCCCACCAAGTCAGTGGTGCGCGTCGTCAGCCCAGCCCGGCCTGTTCCTGCCATTCCCACCAAGTCAGTGGTGTGCGTCGACAGCCCAGCCCGGCCTGTCCCTGCTCCACGCACAAAGCCTACGGTGTGCGTCGACAGCCCAGCCCGGCCCGTTCCTGCTCTCCGCACCAAGTCTGTGGTGCGCGTCGCCAGCCCAGTCCGGCCCATCCAAGCTTCCCGCACCAAGCCAGTGGTGTGCGTCGTCAGTCCGGCACGGCCCGTTCCTGCTCTCCGCACCAAGTCTGTGGTGCGCGTCGCCAGCCCAGTCCGGCCCATCCAAGCTTCCCGCACCAAGCCAGTGGTGTGCGTCGTCAGCCCTGTCCGGCCCGTTCCTGCTCTCCGCACCAAGTCTGTGGTGCGCGTCGCCAGCCCAGTCCGGCCCATCCAAGCTTCCCGCACTAAGCCAGTGGTGTGCGTCGTCAGCCCGGTCCGGCTCATTCCTGCTCCCCGCACCAAGTCAGGGGTGCGCTTCGTCAGCCCGGTCCGGCCCGTTCCTCCTCCACGCATCAAGCCAGGGGTGTGCGTCGTCAGTCCAGCACAACCCGTGCCTGGGTCATGTCCGGAGCCGGATCCGCCGCCGAGGCGGAGTGCCCACCCGGTCCCTCCCCTGTTGTGGTTGTTTGGCGCGGCCGGAGTCCGCGCATTTGGGGGGGGGTACTGTCACGCCCTGGCTCTGGGGACTATGTTATGTTGAGCCAGGGTGTGTAAGTCTATGTTTAATTTTCTATGTTGGGCTGAGTGACTCCCAATCAGAGGCAACGAGTGTCAGCTGGGTGTCTCTGATTGGGAGCCATATTTAACTGTTTGTCTTGCACTTTGTGTTTTGTGGTTTCTTGTTCCTTTTGGTTGTGTACCGAAGGACTTCACGTTTCGTTCTTTGTTTTGATCGTGTGATCAGTTGAATAAATATAATATGTTCACCCGCAACGCTGCGCCTTGGTCCTCTCTGTTCGACGATCGTGACAATAATACCATGTCATCTCACTTGAAATACCATGTAATCTCACCCTAGCTCTAATAACAACTCAGAATCATTGTTGTTAACATACAGTCATTAAACAACAAGGATGGAGTTCATCTCAGCCTATCAGAGCACTTACCTTTTGATTGATGGTCTTTTCGCCAGGCAGCTCCACGGCCAACCCCAGATCCGAGAGTCGACATTGGCCGAAGCTGTCCAGTAGCACGTTCTCCGGCTTCATGTCTCGGTACGCTATATCCATGGCGTGTAGGTGGAGGATTCCTGTGGTGACCTGTGCAATGTAGTAATTGATGCGGTCTATTTCAAGGCCTTTTTCGCCAATGTTGTAGATGTGGTACCTGAGGTCGCCGCCATTCATCAGGGTCATGACGAGGCACAGGTGGGTCTTGGTGTCGTAGGCATAGGACAGGTTGACCAGGAACAGGCTGTTGACCTTCTCCAGGATCTGCTTCTCCAGTAGCGCCATGCCTTCACCATTCTTCTGCTTCAGACGCTTCTTGCACAGCTTTTTGCAGGCGTACATCTGGCCTGAGTTTTTCACCTGCACGGCACACACCTATGCAGAGAGAGATAGAGAGAGACTAAAACGAATATGTTTGATAAATGCATGATAAGATCACCCAGCTAGCACATAACACAGCTAGCACAAAACGTTCTGAGAACCACATGTTTCTTAGAGCTTGGTGAGAGCGTGGTTGTTCTATGGTTATTTTGCATACAACCTTTACACAACTTTCTGGGAATGGTGCAGGATAGTTGCTTAGCTTTGGAACATTCTCAGCACATTTAATGGTAGTCTTTGGGCACGGAAAATGATCTGCCCCTTTCTCAATTTTTCAACAAGAAATGGGGTGTGTCTTTGGTGGTTCGTCGATGTGCCATTCTGGTCATGCACGCCGCGACCAACATAGCTAGTTCGTTAGCTAAGCTAGCCACTTTAGCTAGCCAGGAATTCCTCCAGTATGTGTTGACGTCATTTCACTGGGTTTGTTTTTGGACGGAAGCTGTAGAGATCGGTAAGAAATGGCACTTCTGTAGCCAAATATCTTATTCATCCATTTTGTTTTTGTTTTTAAGCATTAAATGACCTGGTATGATGGTGCATTGATCAGTTATACAGTTTAAAGCCATTCTTTTTGCATTTTTTAACCGAAGTCAACCTTTAAGGAACTTGACACAAAACAAATATTTTCTAGGTATTTCATTAATTTAACAGAACGTTTCCTAAAAGTTAAAACATGGTTACATTTAATTAAAATGTTGGAAATGTTCTAGGAACATTGTCCAACTGGTTTGACATTGGGAATGTTCTCAAATAGTTCAGAGAATGTTAAGAAACAACATTCTTTTGTGGAAATTTTTGTACTTCAGCATAATGTTTCTTACAGATTTCCTCATGGTTGTACTTCAAGTCATGTTCTCACATTGTTCTGAGAACGTTTAGAAACAACGTTCTTCTGTGGGAGTTTCAGTATTACAGCATAACATTTCCTACAGGTTTCCCGCGCCCACATGTGATCTTAATGAGTGCCTGTTTCCTTTGAAATGGGGTCTGTTTGAATAGACTAAAATGAACAGCTTTGTATGAGTTAGAAAAAAAACATGGCATGCTAGCTCCATCCTGGTGGCACAGTGGACTAATTCCATCGATAGAGAACAGAAGAACAAAATAATCTCACTGACGCCGTGCCACAACAAAAAATAAACGTGTTTGCATGATTAATGCCTAAGCAAAGGAATTTCCATGTGTCCTATCTGTGTTTGGAGTTCAAAACAGTTAACCCAAACTAAGCTAGCACTGTTATTAAAAGTCTTATTGAAACATGTTCTCAGAACGTTAATAAAACCTCCCAGGAATACGTTTAGGGAACTATAGTAAAATTTTCTCTGAACCTCCCTGCAACCTAAAAATGTAAGTTCCCAGAATAGGTGACATTTTAAATTCTGTTCTCAGAACGTAAAAAAAAAAACATTCTGTTTTACTGGTCAGGAAACGTATGGCTTCGTTCTCAGAACCAATTGGAAACCAAAAACGTAACATTCCCACAACTTCCAAGGAACCAAATGTGTTAGCTGGGCAGTATGTAGTTAGATGAGGTACAAACAATTATCAATTTTAGTGACTTCTTTATCATCCCTTATCATTTGTGTTTGTACCATCCCCATTCTCACTGTAACTGTTGCATACCCTTAGAAACAGTGCTAAAACAGTTTTTAAGTTTACATTTTAGAACTATAATATTTCACTACCGTTTTCAGTTAGGCAGCTGCACTGTAAACGTTACTTACCTCTCCAAAGCCTCCCTTTCCCAAGGTCCTGAACTCATAGAAATACTTATCAGTGATTTTCTGTTTCTCGTACTCTTTCCACTGCAGGAACTTGTCAAAGTTAGGGCTGGTCTGGTACTCTGTGAAGGGCTTTTCCTTCAGGTACTCCCGCGTGGCATCTTTCACCTTGCCCATCATCACGTCTTCAAAGTCCTTGTCCGACACTGCTTTGCACTTGTCCGCTACCTCTCCCGTCAGGTAGGACAGAAAGCTCTTGGAGTCAGCCTTGCAGAACTTGTTGATGATGTTCATCCTCGCTTTATCTTTGCCAGCGCCTTCCGCCAGATCCCAGTCGATTAGCTCGTCCAGGAACTCTGCGGCCGCCACGTACTGCGGGTTGGACTCCAGGAGGAACTGCCGGAAAAACTTTTTCCCTATGGGCTGCCTCTCGCAGAGCATCTCAAAATCTTTCCCCACCGCGGCGCGGATGGACGTGCACTGTTCTGGTTTGGGCAGGGACAGGCTGCGCCGCCTCTTCCGCATCTCTTTTTCATCACCCCCCTTAAGGTAGGCCGTGTTCGCCACCAGATTATCCAATCCCCCCATGTCACACATGTTGGCGGCTGCTGTGTTGGGTTGTCCCTACTACACAGTGTGGCTGAGCAGGGAGCTAAGGTTGCGGTAAAGTGATGCTGAGACTGTGTTCTTTCCCTGTAGTGTGTCCAATTCTCTCCAGGTCACTGGTGTGACTGAGCAGCTCCGACACCTGCGCCACACGAGAAGACACTCTCTCTAACTCAATCACGTAATGCCTCATCTAGAATTAAATAGCACATGTGGGATTTTCTCTTAAGTGTATGTGTGCTCATTCATGGACGCTGCTCACGGAAAGGAACTTATGTAGTTTCTTACTTAAGAAGCTTTGGTCGGTCTATATTTAGCAGGATACCAACTTAGATAGGGACAATGCCAGCGTAACTGTAGTGAGGTGCTGACCTGGGTGTCATAATATTATGGATAGAAAGATGTAAACTAAGAGTTCAAATCAATTTGGCTACACATCGAGGTGATAAAATACTACGTTTCTGAAGACAATGTTTGGTTTAGGAGATCAATGGATTTAATGACATAGACATAGGCCTACTGTGTCTTCAATTCTCTCAAGAAGTAGTGAAAGATCTCTTTAGAATAACCACTTCAGCTATAGGCTATTTCTATTCTGTTATGAGAAGAGAACACATTCATTTACTCCACCAGACTTTTAATATAAAAGCATTTTTCATTATATTCATATTCTGCCTATTCTTTATGTCAATATGCCAAAAAGCATGAGGAACATTCTAAACACCTACAAATGATGTAATCGTAGGAGAACACATTCGGATTAATCAAGTTTTAAACTAGATCACAATCATCTCTGATGTAATCAAATCAAGGCAAATACATAGCCTTGATCAGGCCAGGGTCTAGGGTCAAACGTGTCTGAGACCCACTAATTCTCTCAGGTGTAGGCTAGTAGGCTAGGGTGTGTAGTAATCGGTTGTTAGGTGTAGCCTAAACATAACTGTAAGATCCTCTCCAGCACCCTGTGGCTGCTAGTGCCCAGTGGAGTGGCTCTCTCACCTTCAGGTTATCAGGTTAAATAACATGTCACTCAAGCTTAATAGGTCTACTCTGAACTGTTCTGAGGGAAGTGTTCTTACTGAAACTCAAAGATGAGCTCACTCAACCATTATAGCACACCATGTAATCTGTGCATCTGTGTACTGCTAACCTCTGGGGTATTGACATAGGTATTCTTTGTCTTACCAGGAAAAGGCAGTCAGAAAGATACTCCTTTTGGTAACATTTTACCGAGATGTATAATGCATTATTACTTGTTACAGGCATGTACTCTATGTCTAATAATAGGGTTTATAATAAATTGTCTCTATGTAGCACATTTTCAACATATAAAAAAGTATGTTATTTAGTCAGGATCATTATTTGATGATACCAATACATTTTAAGGGGAACATACACATACTGTACTTATGATAAGTCTTACAATGCATTACAACCACATCATAATGCATTGGCTTCATAATGCATTGGCTCCTGTTGGCTTCAGGTACACATATTAGCATTTGCGTGCCCAGTTTATTGTCTAGGCTTATTACCATTTTAACCTACAGTACAGTATACAACATTACTGTATGCAATCTGTGATTGGCACATACATTTTTTGACTTTCTAATTGATACTGTACAATACCCGTTGAGTATTGAAGAATGTAAATGCATCATGATCTTAGTTCAACTGTCATACAACATCAGAACCCATATAAGCTTGTTTTACTCAATTGTTTGTAAACAATGTAATTGTAAACAAACATTGTATCTCAATGATGGTCAGTCCTCGCATTCATAGCTTTGTCTATGAATTTAAGTGGTTACATTTCTACAGCCCCATCCCTCGGCTGTTTACCGAAACAGTGGCAGGTGTTTTACTTTGTTGTTATTTGAACTGCAGATTGCTCGTGTTTAGGCTATACTGCTCCTGTTATTTAGTGATGATGATGGTGAAGTATAGATTATTCAAGTGCTTTCTGAGAGGTCTAGTAAAGGTTAGCCACAGGTCAGGAGTCAGGCAGAAGTCATGGATGACTTCCACAAATCCTGACCTGGGACTAAAAAAGGAACAGAGAGCTGCATTTAGAGATCGCTGCCATTCTGCTAAGCCCTAAAGATAGACAGCACTATAGGCAAGATCAATGCCAAGTATAATAGCCTAAAACCATGAGGAGTAGCCAAGTTTGATAAAACATGTAGGTAAGCTGGGTCTATTTAAAGCTCTGTTGTGCCAAAACAGGTGTGCTTTGGCTGAAGAGCAGAAAACAGGCAGGATTATGACTATATATTATACTGTAAAATGTGTATATATGTACAGTATCAAAGTGAAACACAAATGCTTATTTTCCTTCATGTTTTTGCACTGGATATACATCATCTCAGCTATTACGCAACACAGGTATTGTGTCATATCTTCTTGCCAACTCAGTCAAAATCAGCACAACTACAGGAGCTGTTTTGAATGCAAGGAGTTGTGCATGTATACACAAAGTGAATTAAATCGTTTTTATCTATGAAATGTTACATGAAGTTGCTGAAGAAGCAGAGCATGGCATGTTCAGTCATAGGAAAAGGTGTGTTGTACAGAGTGGGCATTGCTACAGGTCTAATTTGAATTGTTTCCCACATGGAAGCTACTGGGTGTTTCATTCCTACACAACATACATGGCTGCTTGTTACCATAGACAAGATCAGGAAGGAAAATGCTTCCAAACTTTGGCTATAGGCATGCAAATATCCATCAAAATGAAATGCATGTTATGATATAAGCGGAATATATAGTATTTAAAGTTTAACTCATCATTATTTCATCAGTTGAATTTGACTATTCTTATAGACATGTGTGACATGTATGATTGGCATGTATTAGGCAATTATAATGCCCCAATTATGGAATCTGGGAAGTTCTCTGATTGGTTGACTGACTCTGAGTGCTCCTCTCCTGCTGGTTGCGTCTGCCGGGACTAAATACAGTCCCTGCAGCACCATGGATCCAAACCCCAATAGCCTACACACGATGCAGAGGCAATAGTAGATATTCTGTAAACATTGTCTTGATAAGTAGGTGAGGTTTCAAATGGGCTCTTCCGGGTAGCAAGGAAAGCAGACACCTCATGGTCTGAGTTCAGACTTCTGAGGGGATGCAACCATAACAATAAAACATCACATTAAAATGCTAAAGGAAGAAATAACAACACTAAACTTAGATTATTTATTTTAATAACTACTTTCTCACAAAAACATCTTGGACGACACAAAAAAGTTAAAGACACCAAGCGCAGCACCTATCCTCAGAGTTCTTCAGCATTGCCCTGCACCTGCCAACGTTTCCATCAAACAGTGGGGCAAGGACATCTTCACCAGGATATTGGCCATTCATTCTATATCTTAACGTCGAAGGAATGACAGCAGCATGCACAGACATGTACATAGAAGGTTCCGGTTTCCTGTCCAAACTTGCAGTGGGATGGGGAAGTTAGAGGGACTTCATTTGCCGATTCTCTGCACGACCCAGTCCTGCTGGCACAGTGGACAGCGATTGTTCTGCTTCACCCAGAGAGACATGCAGCAATTGTGGAAAGAGTGGTTGCACTCTCCCCATACCACTGTGAAAGAGAGAGGGGATACAGAAGCACACTATGAAATTGTGTGCTACATGGTATTTTCAAATTCAGCATGTCAGCAGAAGAGCAGAATACATGGTAAAGCATGTTGGTACACACACACAACCAATATTTGTATCCAAACATGCTGACTAGATCGGGTACGCGCGGGCGTGCGCCATAGCACGCATGCTAATTTTGTCCATCCACACCAGACGCGATCAGGACACGCAGGTTGAAATATCAAAACAAACTCTGAACCAACTATATTAATTTGGGAGAAGGTTTGTTAAAGAAGAATGGTAGAAAATGTAAGCAAAGTAAGCTGAAGACAGGAGGAGAAATGGAAGTGAATGAGGGTGAAGTATTGGAGGTGGTAGGTGTGGTGAAGTACTCGGAGCCCGAGGCTTGCACAGAGGGTCAGGATAAAGATGAGTCTGTGACAGTAGGAGTGAAGTTTTTGGAAAAATGGACCCTTGGCTTTTGGCTGATCCATTTGTGATTTCAGGATGGGTGAAAAAAGCGTTGGGTATAGTGGAATCGGTGAGGGTAACCAGAAGTGGTCTAGTGATAATTGTTTGTGTTTCTGTTGGTCATAGGGAGAAGGCGCTCAGAGTTAAACAAATGGGGGAAAGAATTGTGAATTGTTTCGCGCTCAAGAAAAGGGTGCCATTTAAAGGAGTGATTACTGGGCTAGCAGTAAATGTAAAAGTTGACCAACTGAAGGGGAAGATTCCCGGTGTTTGTGATGCTCGTCGTTTGGTGCGTGACTTTGCCTGACAAAGTGAAGTTAGGATATATAAGTTATCCTGTACGAGCTTATGTGCCGAATGGATTACGATGTTACAGGTGTCAAACTTATGGGCATGTGGCAGCAGTGTGTAGGAGGGAGGTTCCAAGGTGTGAGAAGTGTGCAGAAGGGCATGAGACAAAGGAATGTGTAGCATTGGGGAAAGTAGTGGTATGTGCTAATTGTAGGGGTGCCCATGGGGCTGGGGATCAGAAATGTCCTGTGCGAAAGAGGCAGGTTGAGGTTTCCAGAGTAAGAGTAGTGAAGAAGTCATATGCTGAGGCAGTGAAGAAAGTAGAGAAAGATGGGTCAAGGGGGAGGAGTGGTGAGAGTAGTGGCTATGTACCAGTACAGAGGGATAGGCAACAAGTGATATATGTTTCAGTAAGATTGGATTTTTAGCATTTTTAGCAATGGTTATTAATTGTACTGCAGGGATGGAACATAAGTCAAAGAAAATTGAGGTTGTGGTGGCAGCTGCAGAGAGGTATTTGGGTGTGCGAGACTTGACATCAGAAGAGTTACAGGGAGTGTTAAGTGGTGATGTCCCATCATTTCAGGTTGAGGGCATGAGGTAGGAATGAATATATTTAAATAGTGGAGTAGGGTGGTGTTAATTATTAATAATATTTTTGCATTTGTGAGTGTAGTGTTATTTCTTAATTTTATTTTTCAATCAAAATATAAGGGAGTTGTACTCCAGTATAGTAGGTGGCGGTAATGCAACAAATTGATGCCAACCGCCGTTAAACCTCATCGAATAAACATATATTTTGCAAGGCGAGCGCACTTAACGCTAGCGTTGTGTTCAGCATACACAGGACAAACTCTGCTTTACCAATGTTAAGATAGCTTGCCGTTTTCAAATTGTAACCCCATATACCAGACTAGGAACCCAGGTATATCTGTCACATACACATCTCCTGCTGTGAGACCAGTAGGAGTTGTGGCCAGGTTCAGGATCTATAACATTAGTATCCAGGTTTCCCAAACACTGGAGCAGACCCAGGGTCATACCTACCGCTGGTCTGATAACACAAAATTATACTGTCTGGTGTCTTTGGGGCTTTATTAATGTTGGGCTAAGACGTTTAAAGTGGCTTACCGACACAGTCCTCTTGTTTATTTTCAGCCTGACACCGCAAACATGCATCTGTGGAGAGAAGGTACATATCAAGGAAACTTTGCTAACTAAACTAGCGCACAGCTGTCGCTGACCATTCCTGTATGGTGACAAATGGACTGATACAGCTGTCTAATTTGATAGCAATTCCGTCCTCCCAGGCGAGGTTAGCTAGTTACTGTAGCTAACTTGACTCCTTGCAATGACTTGAGCCATGTTTTCTGAATTCTAACGTTAACCTCCTAACGTTAGCTATATTAGTTAGGTAGCTAGCTAACGTTAGTTTTCTATTTGGTAGCTAGCAAGCTAAGCTATCCAACTAGGAAGCATTCTCGGTCTGCCCATGATGACGGTCATCTCTTAATCAGCTTAGGTGACTGTCTGACCACTAAGCTACTGTATCTTGTTGTTGTTCGCTAGCTTAATGCACATCAAGAGTTGGCTATGGGTATACTACTGTTACGGTAGCTGACTAGCTAAATCACTGATTCAAACAAACTTACCCATAACTTGCACCCTACAAATGGCGCATGTATCGCACTCCACATCCCAGCTCCACATTGCCACAGCATTCCATTTCTTGAGAGAAAACATCTTGTCACTACTCGATTTTGACCCAGAAGTAGAGCTGTGAGAGTGAACTAAACCCGGCTCTTCACCGTCTTCCATCTCTGCCATAGAATAGGCTAGCTAACAGCTAAACAAAATGGACGAAAGAAGCTAGCTAGTCCGTGGTGTTAGCATTTAGCTACGATTTTGTAGCCAGCCCAGCAGAGCAAACAAACCAGCGTGCGCTAAAACACATCTGCAGTACTACCAAACAAACAGATGGCGGAGCCAAAGATTAAAAGGTAGCCAACTGTGAATGAAGATAAAATACTTCAGTGTAGGTCTCCTCAAGTAGCTAAGAAAGGTAGCAGATGCTCTTATTGTGTATTGTGCACCGTTCTGTTCTGGCTATTTTGCTGTGTGTGTGTTTAGTTTTTTATATACTGTATGGCTACGGTTTCTCAGTTGTACTTTTGCAATGAATTGAGTAAAAAAAAGCACACTTGAAATGCCTACAGTTAAACTAATAATGGTACTCAACTTTTAAGTAGTATATATTGCTTATTTGACAGAATACTGTATCCACACCAGACTTTCTCAAAATTCAATACAGATGTTTGGAGACAATTAAATTAAATCTAACCACTGTTCTCAAATTATTCATACACACAGCTCTGTTTTGATCTCAGTGGTGTTCTCTCTCCTTATGTGAAGTGATATATGTATAAGCCATATGTATGAAATAATCAAACTAGGTTATTTCATCAGGAAATGCTGGCTTTCAAAGTCACTGTAGAGCAACAGGAAAATTATTTCCAATAACCTAGTTTATCTATGCAAGGTCCTAATGAAGGAAAGAAAACGTCAATAGAAGGCAATCAAAACTGCAATTTCATCCAAAAAAACTCCAGCCTGATGCACATACGTGCCATAACCCAATTTATTATTTTCCAAAACATAGCATGACTAGGAATGTTGATGTACAGCTGAGTCAGGTCTTGCGTTCACAGGGTTGTATACTTTTGAGGCAATTACACCCCATCATCCTCCAAGTCCTCTACTCAATCGCAGAGGACCACACGACTGTCATGCTCTGCACTGTGATTTTGTCTCCTGTTGCCTCAGTCCCTTGAGAAACCTCGATTGACTTCTTCCCACAGAGTTTCACTCATTCATTTGCTTTTAGCCTAGAATAAATAATAAAGAACTATAAAGTACATGGTATGTAACGTTTTGTTAAAACATGGTGTATATGTACTCATCCTACTAGTGAGAGGGTAATACAAAAACTGTTTTTATGATCATGGGGTTCATCCCTGTAGCATTTTCTGAGCATGTGGGTAAGTTGGGTTAGAAACTGAGTCAAATACTATATAGACAAAATATATTAAAGGAGTATTCATGTTTCTCTGGATGTCAATTTTGTGGATGGGAAGAAACAATAGAGTGCAAGACATCTGATATGATGAGGAGACATGAATTAAGTCATTTGTCTTTGCTATTCGTTAGTGTATATTCTGTAGGGCTGATTGTCAGATTGTTGCAAAGGCCTTTCCAAACATTTATTTGACACTACGTAGATGTAACCATATCTAAACAATACAGTGCCTTCAGAAAGTATTCACGCTCCTTGACTTTTTCCACATTTTGTTTTGTTACAAAGTGTGATTAAAATCGATTTAATTGTCATTTTGTCAATGATCTACACAAAATACTCAATGTCAAAGTGGAAGAATAATTTTAACATTTGTAAAAATAAAAATTTAAAAATAAACACTAATATATATTGATTAGATCAGTATTCAACCCCCTGAGTCAATACATGTTAGAATTACCTTTGGCAGCGATTACAGCTGTGAGTCTTTCTGGGTAAGTCTAAGAGCTATTCCACACCTGGATTGTGCAAAATATCCCTATTATTCTTTTTTTTAAATCTTCAAGCTCTGTCGAATTGGTTGTTGATTATTGTTAGACAATCATTTTCAGGTCTTGCCATAGCTTTTCGAGCAGATTTAAGTTAACTGTAACTCGGCCACTCAGGAACATTCACTGTCTTCTTGGTAAGGAACTCCAGTGTAGATTTGGCCTGTTTTAGGTTAATGTCCTGCTGAAAGGTGAATTCATCTTCCAGTGTCTGGTGGAAGCAGACTGAACCAGGTTTCCTCTTGGATTTTGCCTGTGCTTAGGTCCATTCAGTTTTCTTTCTTATCCTGAAAAACTCCCCAGTCCTTAACGATTACAAGCTAACCCACAACATGATGCAGCCACCACCATTATGCTTGAAAATATGGAGAGTGGTACTCAGTAATGCGTTGTATTGTATTTGCCCCAAACAGAACACTTTATATTCAGGAGAAAAAGTTAATTGCTTTGCCACATTTTTTGCAGTATTACTTTAGCGCCTTGTTGCAAACAGAATGCATGTTTTGGAATATTTTTTATTCTGTACATGTTTCCTTTTCACTTTGTCAATTAGGTTAGGATTGTGAAGTAACTACAATGTTGTTGATCCATCCTCAGTTTTCTCTTATCACAGCCATTAAACTCTGTAACTGTTTTAATGTCACCATTGGCCTCGTGGTGAAATCCCTGAGCGGTTTCCTTCCTCTCCGGCAACTGAGTTAGGAGGACACCTGTACCTTTGTAGTGACTGGGTGTATTGACACACCATCCAAAGTGTAATTAATAACCACCATGCTCAAAGGGATATTCAATGTCTATTTTTTATTTTATTTTTACCCATCTATCAATAGGTGTCCTTCTTTGCGAGGCATTGGAAAACCTCCCTGGTCTTTGTGGTTGAATCTGTGTTTGAAATTCACTGCTCGACTGCGGGACCTTACAGATAATTGGATGTGTGGGGTACAGAGATGAGGTAGTCATTCAAAAATTATATTAAACACTATTGCACACAGAGTTTGCCATCACAAAGGGGTTGAATACTTATTGACTCGAGGCATTTCAGCTTTTCATTTTGTATTAATTTTAAATAAATTCCCGAAAACATACAGTTGAAGTCGGAAGTTTACATACACCTTAGCCAAATACATTTAAACTCAGTTTTTCACAATTCCTGACATTTTATCCTTGTAAAAATTCCTTGTCTTAGGTCAGTTAGAATCACCACTTTATTTTAAGAATGTGAAATGTCAGAATAATTGTAGAGAATTATTTATTTCAGCTTTTATTTATTTCATCACATTCCGGAAGTTTACATACACTCGATTAGTATTTGGTAGCATTGCCTTTAAATTGTTTAACTTGGGTCAAACGTTTCGGATAGCCTTCCACAAGCTTCCCACAATAAGTTGGGTGAATTTTGGCCCATTCCTCCTGACAGAGCTGGTGTGACTGAGTCAGGTTTGTAGGCCTTCTTGCTCGCACATGCTTTTTCAGTTCTGCCCACACATTTTCTATAGGATTGAGGTCAGGGCTTTGTGATGGCCACTCCAAAACCTTGACTTTGTTGTCCTTAAGCTTTTTGCCACAACTTTGGAAGTATGCTTGGGGTCATTGTCCATTTGGAAGACCCATTTGCGACCAAGCTTTAACTTCCTGACTGATGTCTTGAGATGTTGCTTCAATATATCCACATAATTTTCCTTCCTCATGATGCCATCTATTTTGTGAAGTGCACCAGTCCCTCCTGCATCAAAGCACCCCCACAGCATGATGCTGCCACCCCCGTGCTTCACGGTTGGGATGGTGTTCTTAGGCTTGCAAGCTGCCATCTTTTTCCTCCAAACATAACGATGGTCATTATGGCCAAACAGTTCTATTTATGTTTCATCAGACCAGAGGACATTTCTCCAAAAAGTCCGATCTTTGTTCCCATGTGCAGTTGCAAACCGTAGTCTGTCTTTTTTATGGCGGTTTTGGAGCAGTGGCTTCTTCTTTGATGAGCGGCCTTTCAGGTTATGTCGATATAGGACTCGTTTTACTGTGGATATAGATATTTTTGTACCTGTTTCCTCCAGCATCTTCACAAGGTCCTTTGCTGTTGTTCTGGGATTGATTTGCACTTTTCGCACCATAGTATGTTAATCTCTAGGAGACAGAATGAGTCTCCTTCCTGAGCGGTATGACGGCTGCGTGGTCCCATGGTGTTTATACTTGCGTACTATTGTTTGTATAGATGAACGTGGTACCTTCAGGCGTTTGGAAATTGCTCCCAAGGATGAACCAGACTTGTGGATATCTACAATTTATTTTCTGAGGTCTTGGTTGATTTTTTTATATTTTCCCATGATGTCAAGTAAAGAGGCACTGCGTTTGAAGGTAGGCCTTGAAATACATACACAGGTACACCTCCAATTGACTCAAATGATGTCAAATAGCCTATCAGCAGCTTCTAAAGCCATGACATCATTTTCTGGAATTTTCCAAGCTGTTTAAAGGCACAGTCAACTTAGTGTATGTAAACTTCTGACCAACTGGAATTGTGATACAGTGAATTATAAGTGAAATAATCTGTCTGTAAAAAATTACTTGTGTCATGCACAAAGTAGATGTCCTAACCGACTTGCCAAAACTATAGTTTGTTAACAAGTAATTTGTGGAGTGGTTGAAAAACTAGTTTTAATGACTCCAACCGAAGTGTATGTAAACTTCCGACTTCAACTGTAATTCCATTTTGACATTATTAGGTATTGTGTGGAGGCCAGTGACAAAAAACCCCAACATTTTATCCATTTGAAATTCAGTTTGTAACAACAAAATGTGGAAAAGGTCAAGGGGTGTGAATACTTTCTGAAAGCACTGTATGTACACTATAAATTGTTTTGATGTTTATTTTTCAAAGATTTCACTTCCATGGCAATCTTTGAAATGGCAGCAAATATGTTGGTGCTCACTGACTTTTAAAGGATGCAGTTTAGCTAGGGAAAGCCAGGGCATAATAGAAAATACAACACACTGTGAGAAATCAGGCTGGCTAACTGGAGAGACCTATCAAAATGTTACACTCTGAAGAGACTCCAACCAACGCATGCTCACAGTATTTAGAATATTGTTGCTGGAGTACTAAAGCCAGTCCACTCCATCTTGCCAGGTGATTCGTCAGCTCATCAGCCAGCCAGTTTCTCTCCAATATCTCCAATGTCGTTCTCGGTAAGGTCCTATTCTTTCAGGTGACTAAGTAAAAATACTGTGAAGTACTACTTAAGTAGTTTTTATAGGTATCTGTACTCTACTTTACTATTTCTATTTTTTGCAACTTTTACTTTAACTCCAATACCTTCCTAAAGAAAATATGTACTTTTTACTCGCATACATTTTCCCTGACACCCAAAAGTACTCGTTACATTTTGAGTGCTCAGGCAGGACAGCAATATGGTCCAATTCACACACACCTATCAATATAACGGGTTGTCATCCCTACTGCCTCTTATCTGGCAGAATCACTAAACACATACTGCGTTTGTAAATGATGTCTGAGTGTTGGAGTGTGCCCATGGCTGTCCGTAAATAAAAAGAAAAGCATGCCATCTGGTATGTCTAATATAAGGAATTGTATGTATAGCATTTACTTTTACGTTGTACTTTTACTGAAGTTTGACAATTGAGTACTTTTTCCACCATTGTACTTAAGTACATTTAAAACCAGATACTTTTAGACTTTTACTCAAGTAGTATTTTACTGGGTGACTTTCACTTGAGTAATTTTCTATTAAGGTATCTCTACTTTTACTCAAGTATAACAATTTAGTACTTTTTCCACGACTGCAAAGAAGAATAGCAGCAGACCATTATGTTTTTATATGAATTACTGAATTACTGTCAGATATAGTGCCGGTTTTCCAGACCCAGACTAAGCCTACTTCGGACTAAAAACATGCTCCTTGGAGAATCTTCATGCATTAAATTGGCTTTTTAGTCCAGATATGGCCTTAATCTGGGTCGGGGAAACCAGCCCAGAATCTAAAGATTTAACGTGTACAATATCAATGCTCTCAGCAATATTTAAATCACGCATACAGAACAATGTAAATACCAGCAACACAATACAAATATGTCACAGTAGAACAGGGCCATGCACAGACCTTTTGGGGAGCATGTGCGCAACCAGCGGTCACAGACTCTTTGAGCAATTATTATAAGAAGAGGGGAAAGCAGCACCATCTGATGAGTAAAGTATTTAGCTAAACTATTTTGAAGTGGAATAAATGCTGCACTTATTAACAATGACCAACACATTTCCAGTCAAAATAGAAGATTGTAAGAAATACTGTAGCCTACGATTACAAAATTTATATCCAACCCAACTCCATTTGTTGCCACTATCATGTATCCCAGTGGTTTTCAAACGTTTTGACCTGCGACCCCAAAAAAGGAGTTGTACAAAACTTGCGACCCCCGTGCATGCGAACATGTGCGCACAATTGCTGAGCAAATGTAGCCTGCCATTACAGCCATAAACGGTGATGCATTTTTAAAAAGCAAGATATAAACTGCCTTTTACACCTGCATTGGGAGCTGAAAGTCAATCATGTTAGCAGATAATATTAACTGTATACCAAACATTAGGAACACCTTCCTAATATTGAGTTGCACCCCACCAGGTTGACCCATGTTGACTCCAATGCTTCCCACAGTTGTGTCAAGTTGGCTTGATGTCCTTTGGGTGGTGGACCATTCTTGATACACACGGGAAACTGTTGAGCGTGGAAAACCCAGCAGCGTTGCAGTTCTTGACACAAACCAGTGCGCATGGCACCTACTACCATACCCCATTCAAAGGCACTTACATTTTTTGCCTTGCCCATTTCACCCTCTGAATGGCACACAAACACAATCCATGTCTCAATTGTCTCAAGGCTTAAATCCTTCTTTAACCTGTCTCCTCCCCTTCATCTACACTGATTTAAGTGGATTTAACAAGTGACATCAATAAGGGATCATAAGTTTCACCTGGATTCACCTGGTCAGTCTCTCATGAAAATAGCAGGTGTTCTTAATGTTTTGTATACTCAGTGTAGGCCTATCAAAGCCACATTTCTTCAGCCTCCTGAGGTTGAAGAGGCTGTGTTGCGCCTTCTTCACCACACTGTCAGTGTAGGTAGACCATTTCAGTTTGTCAGTGATGTGTACGCCAAGGAACTTGGAGCTTCCCACCTTCCCCACTGCGGTCCCGTCGATGTGGATAGGGGGGTGCACCCTCTGCTGTTTCCTGAAGTCCACGATCATCTCCTTTGTTTTGTTGATGTTGAGTGAGAGGTTATTTTCCTGGCACCACACTCCCAGAGCACTCACTGTTGGTAATCAAGCCTACTACTGTTGTGTTGTCTGCAAACTTGATGATTGAGTTGGAGTGTCACTTCCACTTCCAGAGCAAACAAAATCAAATGGCATACTTGTAGTGGAGGTTGCAGGATCAGATGGAAAGCATGTTCTGTCACTTTGGAGGGCAGCCTGCCTGCAGAGTGCTCGTTGCCAGCTGAGTAGCCCTATTATTCCTCACACAAATTGTAATAACTTAGCCCAAAATATTTTTATCCCATAATATTGAAGGCAGTGTGATGTTACAGCTGCTTATCTTTCGACAAATAGCCAGTAGCTACCCAAACAAATAGCCAGTAGCCACCCTATCTGAAATATGAAAATGATCAATCAAATCACCAGGTAGCCTATTACTCTGGCAACATGACAGTAGTAGATTGCTAAACTGTATTTTATATGGATGATAAACGGAGGCCTACTCTGTTATTGGCAGGCAAACATGTTCTTTCTGTTCACTAATCTGGATATGCGCACCCAATGCTGATGACTGGTCATTGGTCAACAATCAAGACACTCAACTTTTTGGTACTGAAGCATAGATGAGAATTTTATGAAGACCTTTTTATTTAAAAAAAAAAAACGAACATGTTTGGTGAAATTATACCACCACCGAAAAGGGCACTTTGGAGACTGGAAGGGCAAAAGGGGCATGTGCCCTATCTGTGCACGTGCCTGCAGCAGAAGCCTCTAGATGGATATAAGTATGCAGCTCCTATCCACGTGCTGCAGCTGGGGCCATAAGAAATAACACATTGGAGAAATGCTCTGGGAATAGGGGTTATTTGTAGAGCATGCTACGAGTGCCCTGAGAACACTTAACCTCCTGCTATTGGAAGGAAAACGTCTAGCTGGATAGCAACAAGAACTGACCAGATTAATTGCATCAGACATTTCCAGTAAGAACACTAGAGTGGAGTGGAGGTAAATTGGTTTAAGTGTTCACAGAGGAGTGCACCTGGTGTGGAGATGCAGGGTGGAGGTGGGAAATAAAATGATGCCGTGCCGTTAAAGAGTTAAGGTCTTCAGGCAAGACCCTGAATGATGCGTTGTTTTGTTCCTCTGAACTTCTCCCTCTGGAAGACCATAAGAGTTATGGCTCTCAGACTAAATCTCTGACAGAAATGTATGCCCCACTGACCCTCATGACACACCACAAATAATAAGCCATGCTTGGGAGTTACAGTGGGGAAAAAAAGTATTTAGTCAGCCACCAATTGTGCAAGTTCTCCCACTTAAAAAGATGAGAGAGGCCTGTAATTTTCATCATAGGTACACGTCAACTATGACAGACAAAATGAGATTTTTTTTCCTCCAGAAAATCACATTGTAGGATTTTTAATGAATTTATTTGCAAATTATGGTGGAAAATAAGTATTTGGTCAATAACAAAAGTTTCTCAATACTTTGTTATATACCCTTTGTTGGCAATGACACAGGTCAAACGTTTTCTGTAAGTCTTCACAAGGTTTTCACACACTGTTGCTGGTATTTTGGCCCATTCCTCCATGCAGATCTCCTCTAGAGCAGTGATGTTTTGGGGCTGTCGCTGGGCAACACAGACTTTCAACTCCCTCCAAAGATTTTCTATGGGGTTGAGATCTGGAGACTGGCTAGGCCACTCCAGGACCTTGAAATGCTTCTTACGAAGCCACTCCTTCGTTGCCCGGGCAGTGTGTTTGGGATCATTGTCATGCTGAAAGACCCAGCCACGTTTCATCTTCAATGCCCTTGCTGATGGAAGGAGGTTTTCACTCAAAATCTCACGATACATGGCCCCATTCATTCTTTCCTTTACACGGATCAGTCGTCCTGGTCCCTTTGCAGAAAAACAGCCCCAAAGCATGATGTTTCCACCCCCATGCTTCACAGTAGGTATGGTGTTCTTTGGATGCAACTCAGCATTCTTTGTCCTCCAAACACGACGAGTTGAGTTTTTACCAAAAAGTTATATTTTGGTTTCATCTGACCATATGACATTCTCCCAATCCTCTTCTGGATCATCCAAATGCACTCTAGCAAACTTCAGACGGGCCTGGACATGTTCTGGCTTAAGCAGGGGGACACGTCTGGCACTGCAGGATTTGAGTCCCTGGCGGCGTAGTGTGTTACTGATGGTAGGCTTTGTTACTTTGGTCCCAGCTCTCTGCAGGTCATTCACTAGGTCCCCCCGTGTGGTTCTGGGATTTTTGCTCACCGTTCTTGTGATCATTTTGACCCCACAGGGTGAGATCTTGCGTGGAGCCCCAGATCGAGGGAGATTATCAGTGGTCTTGTATGTCTTCCATTTCCTAATAATTGCTCCCACAGTTGATTTCTTCAAACCAAGCTGCTTACCTATTGCAGATTCAGTCTTCCCAGCCTGGGGCAGGTCTACAATTTTGTTTCTGGTGTCCTTTGACAGCTCTTTGGTCTTGGCCATAGTGGAGTTTGGAGTGTGACTGTTTGAGGTTGTGGACAGGTGTCTTTTATACTGATAACAAGTTCAAACAGGTGCCATTAATACAGGTAACGAGTGGAGGACAGAGGAGCCTCTTAAAGAAGAAGTTACAGGTCTGTGAGAGCCAGAAATCTTGCTTGTTTGTAGGTGACCAAATACTTATTTTCCACCATAATTTGCAAATAAATTCATAAAAAAATCCTACAATGTGATTTTCTGGATTTTTTCTCCTCAATTTGTCTGTCATAGTTGACGTGTACCTATGATGAAAATTACAGGCCTCTCTCATCTTTTTAAGTGGGAGAACTTGCACAATTGGTGGCTGACTAAATACTTTTTCCCCCACTGTACATGTGCATCTGTGTCATGTCCTGGAAAAGCAGACATTGGCAATTACATTTCTTAGACTCGCCGGCAGATAACCTGCATGAAGTTCAGTAGTCCCTTGGTACCTTCTGGTCCAGACTTAGTGGAGCTTCTCAAGCCAAATACCAACTTCTGCAGTCCTAATGCTCCCCCTCTTCTTTCCTTTCTTCCTCTGCCTTTAGACAGTGACCCAAAACTTTAGCCTTCATTAAATGATATAATACCGAAATAATAAAACCAAGGTCAAGTTGCCATGAGAACAATCTAGGTTGTCAACGTGGCAGGTGTCAAACCACTTCATCATCCTGATTGATGGCCAAATAAAGACATCTAATCCCTAATTGAATGAGGGGCTAACGCCCCGAAGCATCTCTCCAAATAAGTGTTCAATCTTGGTGCCTCTGACAGAATTGAACAGAAACACGCTGTAAATCGCTCTGTTTAGCCTGATTTAACATGAATTGTTTGAGTTGTAAATCAGGATCTTCATAGACCATAATGAAAGCCACGACGGACCACCATGGGTTAGAAATGCTTCCCAGTAACAGTAGGTGGGGATGGGAGGGTCTGGGATGAGACCTCTGTGTGAAAAAAAACATAAAAACTAAAATGAGGAACAGACAAAAGCCCCGGGTCGGTTTGTTTAGACAGGATTCCGGAGGATTTAAAGAGGATCCCGCTGCTTTCCGGAGGAGGGGCAGGGAACAGGATGCAGTGGCTTCAAACTCCCCAGAACACATGATAACTGTTTCCACAAAACCTCTCTGTCATGAGATATATTTGCATGCTATTTCTCTATTGAAGAAAATATTACATAAGCAGCAGAGCACAACCAGAGCGGCCTCGAGAGAAAAAAAAGTAGCATGAAATGGACAAAAGAAAAAGAAACACCTGCAACATTTCACTGCAACCTGTTGAGAGGAATTACTGTTCATTGGGTGAAAGACAGTTCCTGTAGTGAAGCCTCTCTCTCTAATATAAAGATGTGTTTATAAAGGTTTTGTATCATTTCAGCCAGTAGTTTAGAAAGTAGCGCTCACAAGCTAAAACGCATCCCCGAAAATTGTGCACAATTGTGTACAACGTCATCCCTTTTGTATATGTTATGTCCTGCAGAAAAACATTTTATATGTTACAAATTCCAATTCTCACAATATGTTGCGAATTTGTAAGTGCTTAAGATCCTGTTCAATCTCTTTAAGCCTTGCCTGTACTGTATCTCACCTCACCTCTGTGTTCCTAAGATAGGAAGAGGACCCTTGGTCTCAACCTGGCCCCACTGCAGAGAGAGGAAGCTTCCTCTCTCTCTCACCTTTCACACAGAGGACATCTGTCTCATCTGGCCTCCCAGCCCTACGCCTACATGCCTAGTGGAGACGGTTAAGTAGGGGGTGGTGAAATACAGTCACCTCCAAAATTATTGGCATCCTTGATAAAGATGACCAAAAAAGACATAATAAAATAAGTAATACAAATACCTAGCTATATTCTGTCCGCATTGTTTTTTGAAAATGATATTATTTTATACTAATACAGTTGCGCAGAGAAAACGATAGGGGTGAAAATGATTGGCACTCATGTTTTCAATACTTTGTGCACCCTCCCCTTGCGAGGATAACAGTACTTAGCCTTTTTCTATAATGTTTTATGAGATTGGAGAATACATTGGAAGGGATCTTAGACCATTTCTCCATACAGAATCTTTCCAGATCCTTGATATCCTTCGGTCTGCGCGTATCCATCGGTCTTCAATGTGGTTCATGTCCGGAGACTGAAATGGCCATTAGAAAATGTTGATTTTGTGGTCAATTAACCATTTCTTTGTGGATTTTAAATTTTTTTTTCAGGTGTGCTTTTCCAGGACTGTAACAAAAATGTGTGCTGTTGGGGGTACTCGAGGACTGGAGTTGGGAAGCACTGCCTTAAAGATAGAATCCTTAATTGCTACATCCATTTTTTGGACTTTAAATTAATGATATATACCCATTGATTCTTGAAGAATATAACTTATAAAATGCCTCATGAGCATGGTTCAACTGTCGTACCCATCAGAATCCAAAATATAAGCACGTTTTACTCCAATGTTTGTAAACAATATAAATGTTAACAAACACTGTATAGCCTCAAAACATGGTTAAAACTATAATCTTGATATCATAGATGCTCAGTCCTTTCTCCAGGCCCATTCCTCAGCTTTTTACTAAAACAGAGGCAGGAATGGTCGCTTTGTTATTGTTTCAATTAAGGATTCTAACGAAGATTAACTTAAAAAAGTAGAATGTTAATGCAGATTTAATTGTTTGATTTAATTTATAACAATGTTAAGGGTGTTAATCATTTTGACACCTATCTTTTTGAGATGTTGTGTTTATTTTGTTCCTTTCTTTTTCTCTGAGCAATTGTATTAGTATAAAATAACATAATTTCCCCCTTTTTTTGGCATACAATATAGCTTGGTATTTGATGAATGATAGGAGAGAACCACACTGACAGTCCTGAGTAGAGTTCAAGACTATAACAGGGTTCAGTGGCGTTAGAAGTGGATGATAGAGTGTTTCCTATTCCACTCAACTGTGTGTGCAAGTAAATGTGTGTGCGCGTGTGTTTTTGTGCGTGCAGGTGTGTTTTGTTTTTTTAAGTGTTTTATAAGTGTATTCATATAAACTCTTTGAACCTTTCCATCATGTAATTCTATATGAAGCTGTAAACGCAACAGAACATAGGCATGACTGTTTTTCATGATATCTTTGACCCTGATGTGATCCATCTCCCCAGCCCTATCTCGGGTTGCCAAGGACGAACTGGATCCTGTGGAGATTCTTCAGCACTACCTTTGGTCTTTGCCTTCACTCTTCCCGCTCCTCTTTGATTTGCTATGTCTGTGAGAAGAAAATACCCTTCAGACACCCACCACTCCATATTAATCATTGCACTATTTATATACTTACATTTACATTTACATTTTAGTCATTTAGCAGACGCTCTTATCCAGAGCGACTTACAGGAGCAATTAGGGTTAAGTGCCTTGCTCAAGGGCACATTTACGTCATTTAGCAGACGCTCTTATCCAGAGCGACTCACAAATTGGTGCATTCACCCTATAGCCAGTGGGATAAGTGGGACCACTTTACAAATTTTTTTTTTTGGGGGGGGGGGGTAGAAGGATTACTTTATCCTATCCCAGGTATTCCTTAAAGAGGTGGGGTTTCAAATGTCTCCGGAAGGTGGTGAGTGACTCCGCTGTCCTGGCGTCGTGAGGGAGCTTGTTCCACCATTGGGGTGCCAGAGCAGCGAACAGTTTTGACTGGGCTGAGCGGGAACTATGCTTCCGCAGAGGAAGGGGAGCCAGCAGGCCAGAGGTGGATGAACGCAATGCCCTCGTTTGGGTGTAGGGACTGATCAGAGCCCGAAGGTACAGAGGTGCCGTTCCCCTCACTGCTCCATAGGCAAGCACCATGGTCTTGTAACAGATGCGAGCTTCAACTGGAAGCCAGTGGAGTGTGCGGAGGAGGGGGGTGACGTGAGAGAACTTGGGAAGGTTGAACACCAGACGGGCTGCGGCATTCTGGATGAGTTGTAGGGGTTTAATGGCACAGGCATGGAGGCCAGCCAACAGCGAGTTGCAGTAATCCAGACGGGAGATGACATGTGCCTGGATTAGGACCTGTGCCGCTTCCTGTGTAAGGCAGGGTCGTACTCTCCGAATGTTGTAGAGCATGAACCTGCAGGAGCGGGTCACCGCCTTGATGTTAGCGGAGAACGACAGGGTGTTGTCCAGGGTCACGCCAAGGCTCTTCGCACTCTGGGAGGAGGACACAACGGAGTTGTCAACCGTGATGGCGAGATCATGGAACGGGCAGTCCTTCCCCGGGAGGAAGAGCAGCTCCGTCTTGCCAGGGTTCAGCTTGAGGTGGTGATCCGTCATCCATACTGATATGTCTGCCAGACATGCAGAGATGCGATTCGCCACCTGGTTATCAGAAGGGGGAAAGGAGAAGATGAGTTGTGTATCGTCAGCGTAGCAATGATAGGAGAGGCCATGTGAGGATATGACAGAGCCAAGTGACTTGGTGTATAGGGAGAAAAGGAGAGGGCCTAGAACTGAGCCCTGGGGGACACCAGTGGTGAGAGCACGTGGTGCGGAGACAGCTTCTCGCCACGCCACTTGGTAGGAGCGACCGGTCAGGTAGGACGCAATCCAGGAGTGAGCCGCGCCGGAGATGCCCAGCTCGGAGAGGGTGGAGAGGAGGATCTGATGGTTCACAGTATCAAAGGCAGCAGACAGGCCTAGAAGGACAAGAGCAGAGGAGAGAGAGTTAGCTTTAGCAGTGCGGAGAGCCTCCGTGACACAGAGAAGAGCAGTCTCAGTTGAATGACCAGTCCTGAAACCTGACTGGTTTGGATCAAGAAGGTCATTCTGAGAGAGATAGCAAGAGAGTTGGCTAAAGACGGCACGCTCAATAGTTTTGGAAAGAAAAGAAAGAAGGGATACTGGTCTGTAGTTGTTGACATCAGTGGGATCGAGTGTTGGTTTTTTGAGAAGGGGAGCAACTCTCGCTCTCTTGAAGACGGAAGGGACATGGCCAGCGGTCAAGGATGAGTTGATCAGCGAGGTGAGGTAGGGGAGAAGGTCACCGGAGATGGTCTGGAGAAGAGAGGAGGGGATGGGGTCAAGCGGGCAGGTTGTTGGGCGGCCTGCAGTCACAAGTCGCAGGATTTTATCTGGAGAGAGAGGGGAGAAAGAAGTCAAAGCATAGGGTAGGGCAGTGTGAGTAGGACCAGCAGTGTCATTAGACTTAACAAACGAGGATCGGATGTCGTCAACCTTCTTTTCAAAGTGGTTGACGAAGTCATCCACAGAGAGAGAGGGGGGGGGGGGGGGGGGGGATTCAGGAGGGAGGAAAATGTGGCAAAGAGCTTCCTAGGGTTAGAGGCAGATGCTTGGAATTTAGAGTGGTAGAAAGTGGCCTTAGCAGCAGAAACAGATGAAGAAAATGTAGAGAGGAGGGAGTGAAAAGATGCCAGGTCGGCAGGGAGTTTAGTTTTCTTCCATTTCCGCTCCGCTGCCCGGAGCTCTGTTCTGTGAGCTCGCAATGAGTCATCAAGCCACGGAGCTGGAGGGGAGGACCGAGCCGGCCGGGAGGATAGGGGACACAGAGAGTCAAAGGATGCAGAAAGGGAGGAGAGGAGGGTTGAGGAGGCAGAATCAGGAGATTGGAGGGAGAAGGATTGAGCAGAGGGAAGAGATGATAGGATGGAAGAGGAGAGAGTAGTGGGAGAGAGAGAGCGAAGGTTGCGGCGGCGCATTACCATCTGTGTAGGGGCAGAGTGAGTAGTGTTGGAGGAGAGCGAGAGAGAAAAGGAAACAAAGTAGTGGTCGGAGACATGGGGGGGGAGTTGCAGTGAGATTAGTAGAAGAGCAGCATCTAGTAAAGATGAGGTCAAGCGTATTGCCTGCCTTGTGAGTAGTGGGGGACGGTGAGAGGGTGAGGTCAAAAGAGGAGAGGAGTGGAAAGAAGGAGGCAGAGAGAAATGAGTCAAATGTGGACAAAGGGAGGTTGAAATCCCCCAAAACTGTGAGGGGTGAGCCATCCTCAGGAAAGGAACTTATCAAGGCGTCAAGCTCATTGATGAACTCTCCAAGGGAACCTGGAGGGCGATAGATGACAAGGATATTAAGCTTAAATGGGCTAGTGACTGTGACAGCATGGAATTCAAATGAGGAGATAGACAGGTGGGTTAGGGGAAAAATTGAGAATGTCCACTTGGGAGAGATGAGGATTCCTGTGCCACCACCCCTCTGACCAGATGCTCTCGGGGTATGCGAGAACACATGGTCAGACGAGGAGAGAGCAGTAGGAGTAGCAGTGTTTTCAGTGGTAATCCATGTTTCCGTCAGCGCCAGGAAGTCGAGGGACTGGAGGTTAGCATAGGCGGGGATGAAGTCAGCTTTGTTGGCAGCAGAACGGCAGTTCCAGAGGCTGCCTGAGACCTGGAACTCCAGGTGTGGGGTGCGTGCAGGGACCACCAGGTTAGAGAGGCAGCAGCCATGCGGTGTGAGGCGTTTGTGTAGCCTGTGCAGAGAGGAGAGAACAGGGATAGGCAGAGGCATAGTTGACAGGCTGTAGCAAATGGCTACAATAATGCAGAGGAGATCGGAATGAAATGAACTAAACATCTGGGAGAGGAGAGAGCAGGGCCTCCCTCACCAAAACTTCCACCTCAGAAACTATAATTGTTTCACTGAACCACCCGAACAAAAACTCTCCCAACTTCCACCTTTTGAAATCAGAATTGTTGTGAACCACAGCGGTCCAATGTTTAAAGGAATAGACTCAACCCACTTTATTCAGCTAGCTAACTATGACACCATAGCTAACTAGCATGCTAGCATCCAATAACACACAGTTTAGCACCAACACTTGGTCACAACAAACCACCAATAGTGTGTTAACACACTAAGCAGATAATTTGTGTCCGTGTCTAGTTCCTTTCATAACGCAGCAATAATTAAACGATGGCTAGCTTAGCACAAATATATTGTATTTAGCTGCCACAGTACAGCACACAATGGCTACTGTGTTGACTCTGTTCGAAAAACGGCTAGCTAGCTAGCTTCGTGCTACACCCGGCACCGCCGAAGACAATGCCAACCTACAGTAACTACCCACAACAGCCCACAATGCCTAACTATGACACCATAGCTAACTAGCATGCTAGCATCCAATAACACACAGTTTAGCACCAAAACTTGGTTACAACAAACTACCAATAGTGAGTTAACACACTAAACAGATCATTCGTGTCCGTGTCTAGCGAGCACCCTTTAACTTGGAGCTTGGAACTCAGTGTGTGTTAGAGCCCTGAACGGGCATGAATTTTAAGCCCAAGCCCTACCCATTGCCAGTGACATTCAGGCCCTACCCTACCCAGGCCCGATTACTTCTGCCAAATTTAGAGCCTGGCCCTGCCCAAAACAACTTCCTCTGTTAGTAAATCCATTAGCTGCTCTGTCTGTCACTCGCTCTTAAACATTCACCTCTTGGAGAGAGAGAGAAACAAATTACTTGGATTGACAAAGGGTCAAGATTTATGGCACCCTCTCTCTCCAGCCTTGTGTAAGAATCTGCCAGGCTGAGACCTTATCAGATCTGCCCTGGGGCCACAGGGTCATAAATTACTCTGCGCATGAGCAAGCTCCAAGAACTGTCTGGGATGACTCTAGAAGCTCGCACATGGCAGCGCAATAGAACACCTTAATAAATGCCACTATGGAAAACGCTGTGGTAGCGTGTGCATGCAAAATACCATGTCCACCAACACAACAATTTAAACCACTTCTGCAAAAGTACTTGTGCAACCAATGCAATAAAAACACTTATGGCAGTACGGAATAATACTACATATGATAAACAATATGCAAAGCAGCATTGGCAACTCTAACATTAAAGAATACTAACAGCCATAAAGTAGAACATATGGCTCAAACTTATCGAAGTAACATTAAGTAATTAGTAAAATCTCCAATAAACCACCCTTGCAACTTACATTTCGATGCAAGCACAACATTCAGACATTCGTGTTACTGTCGACAATAAAAAGTCCTCAGAAATGTGCGTCTTCTCCCTACGGATGACGATAACACTCTGACCTGAGTGGGCGGGTGCAGTGTCCAGATGCCCATTTCCAAGCGCTCTGATTGGTCGGGAATGGCAGGGCTATGATGGATGAGGGATAACTAAGGTAGGCTGAGCAGCCAAACTAACGGGACTTAAGGGAAATTAAAGGGACTGTGAGGGGAATTTAGGTAGAGAGGAGAGGAGCAGGATGGCCTTTTTTTTTTTTTTTTTTTTTTTTAATACAGTGAGTAACCATAGCAACGGCTCCGTCTTAAAATGTCCCTTCACTGTCCATCCATGGCAATATTCAGATTGTGTCTTTATAACCAATAACCAGTTAGTAAGTAGTTAGTTACCAATAAATAACACTGTAAACAAGTTAATTGCAACATAAAATAACCACAGATGTGGATTGTGGTCATCTCTACCTTTATAGCGCAGGTAGTGACCAGAGAGGCCAGGATAGATCCTCAGCCTGCTCTGCACTAAGACCACAGTTACACACACTCAGGGACAGCAAATAGGTGTTTCCGTCCATGCCAGACTGTAGCCACCTCAGTCCTCCTACTCCAATGCTAGAGTAATCGGTTAGGGATGTTGTGATGGGGCTATGGAGAGAGAGATAGAAAATAATACATATAGAGAGAGAGAAACCCTGATAACATTCATACTTCACATGACCAAAATTATGTGGACACCTGATCATTGAACATCTCATTCCAAAATCATGGGCATTAATATGGAGTTGGACCCCCTCTTTGATGCTATAACAGCCTCCACTCTTCTGGAGAAGCTTTCCACTAGATGTTGGAACATTGCTGCAGGGACTTGCTTCCATTCAGCCACAAGAGCATTAGTGAGGTTGGGCACTGATGTTTGGCGATTAGGCCTGGCTCACAGTCGGCGTTCCAATTCGTCCCAAAGGTGTTCGATATGGTTGAGGTCAGGGCTCTGTGCAGGCCAGTCAAGTTCTTCCACACTGATCTCGACAAACCATTTATGTATGGACCTTGCTTTGTGCACGAGGGCATTGTCATGCTGAAACAGGCAAAGGCCTTCCTTTGTTGCCACAATGTTGGAAGCACAGAATCGTCTAGAATGTCATTGTATGCTGTAGCGTTAAGATTTCCTTTCACTGGAATTAATGGGCCTAGCCCGAATCATGAAAATCAGCCCCAGACCATTATTCCTCCTCCACCAAACTTTACAGTTGGCACTATGTATTGGGGCTATGCATCCGCCCAACCCAGATTCGTCTGTCGGTCTGCCAGGTGGTGAAGCGTGATTCATCACTCCAGAGAACACGTTTCCACTGCTCCAGAGTCCAATGGCGGCAAGCTTTACACCACTCCAGCCGACGCTTGGCATTGCGCATGGTGATCTTAGGCCACGGAAACCCAATTCATGAAGCTCCATATGAACAGTTCTTGTGCTGACGTTGCTTCCCGAGGCAGTTTGGAACTCGGCAGTGAGTGTTGCAACCAAGGAGAGACGATTTTTAAGCGCTACGCGCTTCAGCACTCGCCGGTCCCATTCTGTGAGCTTGTGTGGCCTACCACTTCGCGGCTGAGCCGTTGTTGCTCCAAGACGTTTCCACTTCACAATAACAGCATGTACAGTTGACCGGGGCAGCTCTAGCAGGGCAGAAATTTGACAAACTGACTTGTTGGAAAGGTAGCATCCTATGACGGTGCCACGTTGAAAGTCACTGAGCTCTTCAGTATGGGCCATTCTACTGCCAGTGTTTGTCTATGGAGATTGCATGGCTGTGTGCTCGATTTTATACACAGCAGTCAGCAAAGGTTGTGGTTGAAATAGCCGAATCCACTCATTTGAAGGGGTGTCTAAATACTTTGTATATATAGTGTATTTACTGTAAGTAATTTCATTTGTTGAATTGAACTGAATGTATGAATGAACTATAATACTATAATTGCATTGCTTTGGTAACAGTGGTACCCATTCATGCCAATAAAACGTATTTGAATTGGAATTGAAAGAGAGAGGGAGGGAGAAGGATGACCCAAAATAGTTGTAAATTCCTATTCAGCGTGACATTTTCATCACCTATTCAAACATACAAACATTCTACAAACACACAACGCAATAGAGAGGCAATAAAAATCTGAACCATAAAACTGAGGCTGCTGTTGAAGAATGTGAATATGATCAGCGGCCTTGGGAGGCCCGTCTTCTATGCAAACATCTGTACATTTGTTTCTAGGAATTTCCTTGAAGGCCCCAGTAGAGCCATCCGAACCTCCATGCAGTGTATACAATGTGGAGATGCCAAAATAATGGTATTGCATGAAATACAGCCCCCTTGCTGCATTGTACATGTTCAGAGAACAGAGTACACTGGGAGGGGCATCTCTTTGACCGTGACTGTACAAAGACCCAATGACTAAAAGACTCAAAACAGACAGAGACAGAAGCAGATACACAGAAAGACAGATGGTAAACCGACAGACACACCAGCAGACAGACAGACACACCAGCAGACCGACAGACACACCAGCAGACCGACAGACACACCAGCAGACACACCAGCAGACCGACAGACACACCAGCAGACTGACAGACACACCAGCAGACCGACAGACAAAGACAAATACACAGTGTGAGAGAGAGAGAAAGACACAGGCAGGAAGGCAGGAAGGCAGGCAGACACACACCCCCTCCCCCAGACCCCCCCCCCACCCACACTAACAAACACAGTCCAATAAATCCTAGGGAACTCACACTGTGTAGTCATATATAACAAATGTGTTTCATATAACAAGACCTTCATTGCAATAACCCCGGATCAAACTAAACAAAATGAGTTAATCACACCGAGTCATGCAGTCCAACAGAACAAGGCTGACTCTGGCCTCCATCTACTGTCCCCCGGGGTTGATCCCATCCCCACAAGGTCGTCATCATGGGTGACTTCAATGCCAAACACCCCACCTTCAACAATAAAACCACAAACCCAACCGGTACAGCACTGAACACCATCCTCGAACAGCAGGACCTTGTCCTCATCAACAATGATAAACCAACCCACTATTAATCCCCCTACAACTCTGTCAACACTCTAGACCTCTGCACCCTCCCAATAGCAGCCAAGGTCACCATGTTCTCAGTATGTGGAGATGTGGGGAGCGATCAACTCCCCATCCTAGCCCAGTCTATAAGCAGAATAATACAATACAACTACAAAGCTGCAGACTGGGAAATCTTCAAACTCACCACAACCACCCACAGCCTTACCACCGGGCCTCCAGTGTCCGTTCTGGAGCGTGATGTCATAAGCTCTGCTGGTCGGCTACTACGTAGCAACCTAGCAGTGCCAAAAGCCCTGGTCTGCCCTAGAAAGCCTATGTACATTACGATGTTTTGTGCTCTAAATGTCACGGTTTTCTAAGCCAGAACCCAGAAGCAGACCAGGACAAGGTGAGTTGAACGAAGGTGAGTATTTATTAACAGATTCAAAAAACGATGCAGAATAATCCAGGGGACAGAGCGGGTGGCGGAGATGAGTTGGTGGAGGTGAAGTGGCAGATCCAATGATGGCTCGGCAGCCGCCAACAACCAGGCAGGGGTTGGGTGAAGGTTCCGGGAGAATGACTGTAGATAGAAACAAACGGAGGTAAGTACACGGCAAGCCAACAAGGTGCAAAACAACAAAACTAACGCTAGTAACTCAGAGGCTGATACGCTGACAAACATACTGTTCATGGCTAACGATCCGGCAGGGAATGGATGTCAGGTCAGAGCTTATGAAGGGTGATGATCAGGACCAGGTGTGCCGATAGCTGATGAGATGCAGGTGCGGGTAATCGGGAGATCTCCCGCCTAGCAACGTCGCCCGGCAACCAGGCAGGGAGCGTTCAAGAACCTTCAGGAAACAGGAGATTCAGAGCAGAAAAACGGCAACACAGGCAGGAACCGACTCAGGACGCATGGTTCATGACACTAAAATTAGTTTATCACCGATCCCCACGCTGAATTATTTTAAAGTTTACTACAAATCGAGATATTTGATTAAATAGTGATCCATTCTGACTACTACATTTGTCGTCACACAGGACCACGTGCTGACACAGACCAATCACGGGCCAGCAGGCTACGAGGAGGCTCGCGCCCTCATGCCATAGACATTAAGGTTGACTATCTTAGGTAGGATGAAAACGACTATATCGCCCATGATCTTTTGCTAGTCATGGCCACTTTCACCATGATCCTTAGCAAAAAAAATGTTTTTGTGCCATTCAGCCCCATTCAGCAATATGGTGGACTTCAAATTCAAATACTTCCGGCTTCATGCGCAATCAGGAGTTTTGCATAGGAATACGTGGATGATGTCAGCATATCACTATCTACTGGTTTTAATGTCTATAGCAAAAAATGGCTGAATCAACGTTGTTTCCACGTCATTTCAACCCCAAAAAATCAATAAGATGATGTTGAGTCAAGGTGGAGAACTGATTGGATTTGTAAAAAAATCTTAAACATAAGGGCATTTAGTCTTTTTTCTACCCAACGTTTAACCTATATCCAATGACATGGTGAAATGTTTTGTTGATTTCACGTTGAATTTACTTGAACTGACATCTGTGCCCATATTCTCAGTACAAAAAGAGGGCTCTCAATTTCAACCAATCACCGCACATTTACCGCATAATACGGTTAAATCAAGCCACTTGTCAACAAACATTTTCACGACAAATTTGGCAAAATAATTATATATTGCCATGCAAAATGTCAGAATTGCGAGAGCAAAATCAAGCATTTTTGCCCACAAATATCACCGAAAATCCCTGCGAAATCTTGGAAGGGACTCCAAAGGATGGATTGCTGTTTCTCATTGTCCAAAGACTGCTTACAGCAGTGATCATCAACTTTTTCTGAGTCAAGATTACTTTCGCAGTCTAAAAGCAAGCCGAGATCTACAGCTCCGATTTTTTTTAAACGTGACTTAAATGTAACATTAACCTATTAAAACTGTTCTGTAGGAATGAGATTTGTGCAGTAGGCCTAATACATTATCACAGCATATGCTTTGCCCGCCAAAATTGTTCTTCTCAGACCATATCATATTTCAAAACTTGAGCTTTAATAACAAAATAGATCAGTTCGTGTAGCATAAATTGAAATAATTTGCAAATAATTAGCTTTTTTATTTTACTGGACTGATGGTACCTGCATTTGATGATCATGGGAACTCAGAAAATTAACGAGGTCAAATCATGATGTCCGTGATCTTCAGGTCAGAGTTCTAGAAAGATGCCCAAGTTTCTGACTTGAAATTCCGAGTTGGATGACCGTTCAAAACAATTATTTCCAGTCTGAGCTCTTTTTTTCCTGAGTTCCCAGTTGTCTTGAACGCACTGAAGTCAGAGATTTGAAAGTTGTTTTGAACACAGCATTAGTCTGAGCGGAGGGAGGGAGAGAGCAGCAGAAGGTCGGCCTCTCATGGTCCCTGCTCTCTCCATTTCTCAGTTTACATTTACATTTTAGTCATTTAGCAGACGCTCTTATCCAGAGCGACTTACAGTTAGTGAATACATTTATTTTTTATTTTATTTTTTTTTTATACTGGCCCCCCGTGGGAATCAAACCCACAATGCTGGCATTGCAAACGCCATGCTCTATCAACTGAGCTACATCCCTGCCGGCCATTCCCTCCCCTACCCTGGACGACATTGGGCCAATTGTGCGCCGCCCATGAGTCTCCCGGTCGCGGCCGGCTGCGACAGAGCCTGGATTCGAACCAGGATCTCTAGTGGCACAGTTAGCACTGCGATGCGGCGCCTTAGACCACTGCGCCACTCAGGAGACAGGAGTCAGTTGAGACTGACCATAGAGAGGGGACACCGTCTTCCACCTGATGGCGAAACTCGATTCGCACCGCATGCGCATCTGCCTCATGCACAAATTCATGTTGTTCCTATGACCAGAGAAAGTGAAATATTCCTCGATATTAAAATAGATATGACGAGCTGCTAAGAATAAAAATGCAGGCCTATCGATACACTTGGCTACTCATTCATTTCAGCTGCAGTGCGAGTGGAAGTAGGGAGAAGTGCATTTTATGTTTTGTAAAATAATTGAATAAAAACAGTGTTGACATTGCTGAATAAAAACATGAACTCACTCATATTTTTTCTCTATTCTTTGACAGTCTCTCTCTTCATTGTTTTAAAAGTTATGAAATGTGAAGTAGGCTAGCATCAAACATTGCTGTGGCCGGGGTTGTGGACGCTGTAGGCACGGTGATTTGAGCTATCCAATTGGCCAGCACAGTAGGCACACTTGATTTAGCCACAGCTCTCCCGGTCTGCCGGGTAGGCGGAGTTTGTCTTTCAGACACTTTAGTGATCGACCAGTTGGTGACCACTGACTTACAGGGTAAGAAAACAAAAATGTAAATATGTAATTTGGGTGAAATATCCCTTTATTCCTTAAAAGTCTGCGTCAATCTAACATCCCCATCAAAATCCTTCAGTTTTGTATGGGCTGCGTCTCAATCCACCACAAATGCCTATGTTGGCCTCCCGCATCTGTGGTGGAAGGTGGCCGAACTACAGCGGTGTTTGTCAGACCATGAGACATCCCAAAAATCAGTCTTCTGAAGTCAGTAAAGCTGATGTGTCAACTGTCTGTAGCTTCGAACCATTTGAGCTACAAACTAATATGACCCCACTTTGGAAAGGGGAGACTCTCACGAACACGATGGTGTTCTCCCAGATATAGGACAGACATTTCAAAGCCTTATTCCTTATGATATATTTTTTGACTGTCTTTTTTTAGCCATTTATGAATGTTATTCAATGCGTTTCTATGGGCTATAGTAGTAAAGACCAAATTCAATATTTTAGCCCAACGACTCAGAGGTTAAGTAAAGTATTACAAAACTGAGTGTACAAAACATTAAGAACACCTGCTCTTTCCATGACAGACTGACCAGCTGAATCCAGGTGAAAGCCATAATGCCTTATTGATGTCACTTGTTAAATCCACTTCAATTAGTGTAGATGAAGGGGAGGAGACAGGTTAAATAAGGATTTATAAGCCTTGAGACAATTGCGACAAGGATTGTGTATGTGTACCATTCAGAGGGTGAATGGGCAAGACAACATATTTAAGTGCCTTTGAAAGGGGTATGGTAGTAGGTGCCAGGAGCACCGGTTTGCAGTGTAGTCTGGTCTCGAGACCACATATTGAGTGTCTCGGTCCAGCAGAGTAAAAAACTCATAATTATCAGCTTCCATTCAGTCAGCGCATAAAACCGCTTAGCCAGGTGTAGTGTATGTTATTCGTAGGTGTTACCGTCAATCAAGGAGTCTGCTCATACTGAACGTCGATCATAAGGTTTATTCAGATCATAAGCTTCAGCATGAGTAACAGGTGACATGACACCCGGAGAGCAGTAGTGTCGTCCAATTCTGATGTCTGCTCTGACCTATCTTCTTCGTGCACCCCTATTTATAACCAATGCAACAAGATGGCTCCCTCTGCTGGCCAGTTTACAATACACTTCCTGTCTATTATATGTTACATTATACTAACAACCAACATTCCATTTCGTCATGAAAAACATTTAACAAAGGCATAATCTTCAGATACGATACAGGCCAAATATATAAACTAATTTCTTGAAACATTAATAGAGTATCTTAACAGCCTTTATATCTATTATAGACATGTTTGCGCAGTGGCGAACCTATAGGCCTTCAGTGTGTGACAGGTTCGTGATTCTGAAAGGACAGCAACCGTAATACCAGCGCACTCATGTAGGAGAGTGCACTTTTTGGAGGCTATACGGAGGTATAAGCCTTATACCCACTTCTTTCTTAATCCCAATTGATGAGTATCAAGTAGTGTAGTGGAGGTATACGATTTATCAATTATGTAGTACAATAGAGAAATCTGCACAAAGTAGCGTACACAATCACAAAGCACGTTAAATATATTCACATGTGCGCTGCACACATAGCCTAGTTTCAGCGGAATTTCATCTGCATGCAGCAAGAGTGTGCAGCTCTCATCTTTTTTGAGGCATGGAGCAGCTCACAGAAGAATTACATCAGTAGCCGGTAGGGTAGGAAACACGTTTCAATTTATGATATCTACCAGTAAAAGCTAACTAAGGCAACAATGGGTATGCAAACCAGGTATTGGTTAGTAGGCTATTAGTGATGCGCAATTGTCATCATGTGCTGTTTGCATCAGGGGCGTAGACATGGATGGGCCTGGGTGGACAGAGGCCCACCCACTGGGGAGCCAGGCCCTGACAGGCCCACCCAATCAGATTGATGTGGTTTAAGCATTGTTGTGGACTTCGACCATCAAATTGTGGTATTTCTTTCTATTAAACAAAAGGTGATTTTGAGAGTGAAAATCTGAAAAATGTATAGGAAAACTCATAAAGAACATATGAAAACCTAGGAATTCTCACACAGGGTGCCTTTCCTTAGCTGGGCAGGCCGTTTGGGAACTTATTGGCAAGATTTGAGTATACCCAGTTCTCCAGGCACCACTACACCACTGCATAAGACAGCAATCACAGCATGATGTTAAAGGATAAGCAGTCCATAAACGTGGACATAGTAAGCCAGTAGGTCCCAATCATAAGAATACAAAAACACAACCATTAAGCATTTTCCAATCGAATTATTACTTCCCATTGCAAAAAACATTTCACATTTAGCACACAAAGTAACCAGTGACCTAAAGTTTACAGTGGAACTGACAGCGTTTTAACTACTTTGTAGATATGAAACAAACAGACAATCATAATATCAGTCAAAATATCAAATTCCCAGTTTATGCTACAAAACCAACTTTATAAGAGGTTTCAAAAATAGTTTATATTTGACTCAACGTTCCATGACATACACTAAGGCATTGTTGGTAGAATAGATGGATGCAGTTCAATGCATGATTAATATAATTCACCAATACATTTCTTGGTAGTCCAAAAAATATAGCAATCAGGTTTCAAATCACAGCTGGCCTGGTACATTGTTTGCTGACTCCCATTTGGGATGCACTGTGTCACGATCGTTGTAAGAACCGGACCAAGGCGCAGCGTGATAGGCGTACATCTTTTAATGAGTACTTTAACAATAACAACAAAACAACAAAACGATACGTGAAGTCTAAAGGTTAAACACCACAAACCTATACAGATCATGATCACACAATTAACTGTGCCAAACAGGCTGCCTAAGTATGGTTCCCAATCAGAGACAACGAGAATCAGCTGCCTCTGATTGGGAACCACCCTGGCCAACATAGATCCACACGATCTAGAACATAAACCTAGAAAACTAAACATAGAAACTAACACCCTGGCACAACATTAAAGAGTCCCCAGAGCCAGGGCGTGACACACTGTTTCAGTTTCAATGACTCAATATTCTGGACAAACGCGGACGAATGTAACTAAGGCTGGGAATGTCAATACAATCAAACTAGCAAGGGCAATGATCACAAGTTAGTCATAACGTGGCTAATAGGCTAGCATATCTATTTATGTAGCAAGCTGAAAACACGGCGCCTAACGTTAGCTAGATAGCTAGCTAGCTGCTAGGAGGATGTCATGTCATGCCATTGGAGGAGTGGGTGAGTGACTGACTTTTTTCTCTCATATGCAGAGAGCAATGACTAGCTAGTATGCTAACTATTCTAGCTAATTAACTCACTCAAACTGTCAAAACTAACCCAAAACGTTATACAACGTTAGACACGGACACAAATGATCTGCTTGGCGTGCTAACACACTGGTGGTTGTTGTAACCGAGTATTGGTGCTAAACCGTGTTATTGGAGGCTGGCATGCTAGTTGGCGTCACATGATTCGGTGCCCTGGACGGTTTTCACGGAAGTATACTGTACCAAGTTAGCTGAATAAACTAAGTTAGAGTCTATTCCTAGAAACATTGAACCGCTGTAGTTTACAACAATTATAATTTCTAAAGTGGAAGTTGGGAGAGTTATATTTGAGTGTTTCAGTGAAACGTAAGTGAGGGAGGCCCCGCTCTCTCGCTTTCCCAGATGTTTAGTTAATTTCATTCCGATCTCCTTTGCATTATTGTAGCCTTTTTCTGTAGCCTGTCAACTATGTGTCTGTCTATCCCTGTTCTCTCCTCTCTGCACAGGCTATACAAACGCCTCACACCGCGTGGCTGCTGCCTCTCTAACCTGGTGGTCCCTGCACGCACGACCCACGTGAAGTTCCAGGTCTCTGGCAGCCTCTGGAACTGCCGTTCTGCGGCCAACAAGGCAGAGTTCATCTCAGCCTATGCTACCCTCCAGTCTCTCGACTTCTTGGCGCTGACGGAAACATGGATTACCACAGAAAACACTGCTACTCCTACTGCTCTTTCCTCGTCTGACCATGTGTTCTCGCATACCCCGAGAGCATCTGGTCAGCGCGGCGGTGGCACAGGAATCCTCATCTCTCCCAAGTGGACATTCTCTATTTTTCCCCTGACCCATCTGTCTATCTCCTCATTTGAATTCCATGCTGTCACAGTCACTACCCATTCAAGCTTAACATCCTTGTCATTTATCACCCTCCAGGTTCCCTTGGAGAGTTCATCAATGAGCTTGACACCTTGATAAGTTCCTTTCCTGAGGATGGCTCACCCCTCACAGTTCTGGGTGACTTTAACCTCCCTACGTCTGCCTTTGACTCATTTCTCTCTGCCTCCTTCTTTCCACTTCTTTCCTCTTTTGACCTCACCCTCTCACCGTCCCCCCCTACTCACAAGGCAGGCAATATGCTTGACCTCATCTTTACTAGATGCTGTTCTTCTACTAATCTCACTGCAACTCCCCTCCAAGTCTCCGACCACTACTTTGTATCCTTTTCTCTCTCGCTCGCTCTCCTCCAACACTACTCACTCTGCCCCTACTCAGATGGTAATGTGCGGTCGCAACCTTCGCTCGCTCCCGCTACTCTCTCCTCTTCCATCCTATCATCTCTTCCCTCTGCTAAATCCTCTCCCTCCGATCTCCTGATTCTGCCTCCTCAACCCTCCTCTCCTCCCTTTCTGCATCTTTTGACTCTCTATGTCCCCTATCCTCCCGGACGGCTCGGTCCTCCCCTCCTGCTCCGTGGCTTGACGACTCATTGCGAGCTCACAGAAGAGGACTCCGGGCAGCCGAGCGGAAATGGAGGAAAACTAGACTCCCTGCGGACCTGTCATCTTTTCACTCCCTCCTCTCTACATTCTCTTCATCTGTTTCTGCTGCTAAAGCCACTTTCTACCACTCTAAATTTCAAGCCTCTGCCTCTAACCCTAGGTAGCTCTTTGCCACCTTCTCCTCCCTGCTGAATCCTCCTCCTCCTCCCCCTCCCTCCTCCCTCTCTGTGGATGACTTCGTCAACCATTTTGAAAAGAAGGTTGACGACATCCGATCCTCATTTATTAAGTCAAATGACACCGCTGGTCCTGCTCACACTGCCCTACCCTATGCTTTGACTTCTTTCTCCCCTCTCTCTCCAGATGAAATCTTGCGACTTGTGACGGCCGGCCGCCCAACAACCTGCCCGCTTGACCCTATCCCCTCCTCTCTTCTCCAGACCATTTCCGGAGACCTTCTCCCTTACCTCACCTCGCTCATCAACTTATCCTTGACCGCTGGCCATGTCCCTTCCGTCTTCAAGAGAGCGAGAGTTGCACCCCTCCTCAAAAAACCTACACTCGATCCCTCCGATGTCAACAACTACAGACCAGTATCCCTTCTTTCTTTTCTCTCCAAAACTCTTGATCCAAACCAGTCAGGTTTCAAGACTGGTCATTCAACTGAGACTGCTCTTCTCTGTGTCACGGAGGCTCTCCACACTGCTAAAGCTAACTCTCTCTCCTCTGCTCTTATCCTTCTAGACCTATCCGCTGCCTTTGATACTGTGAACCATCAGATCCTCCTCTCCACCCTCTCCGAGTTGGGCATCTCCGGCGCTGCTCACTCTTGGATTGCGTCCTACCTGACAGGTCGCTTCTACCAGGTGGCGTGGCACCACGTGCTCTCACCACTGGTGTCGCCCAGGGCTCAGTTCTAGGCCCTCTCCTATTCTCTCTGTACACCAAGTCACTCGGCTCTGTCATATCCTCACATGGTCTCTCCTCGCATTGCTACGCAGACGACACACAATTAATTTTCTCCTTTCCCCCTTCTGATAACCAGGTGGCGAATCGCATCTCTGTATGTCTGGCAGACATATCAGTGTGGATGTCGGATCACCACCTCAAGCTGAACCTCGGCAAGATGGAGCTGCTCTTCCTCCCGGGGAAGGACTGCCCGCTCCATGATCTCGCCATCACGGTTGACAACTCCATTGTGTCCTCCTCCCAGAGTGCAAAGAACCTTGGCGTGACCCTGGACAACACCCTGTCGTTCTCCACTAACATCAAAGCGGTGACCCGATCCTGCAGGTTCATGCTCTACAACATTCGCAGAGTACGACCCTACCTTACACAGAAAGCGGCACAGGTCCTAATCCAGGCACTTGTCATCTCCCGTCTGGATTACTGCAACTCGCTGTTGGCTGGGCTCCCTGCCTGTGCCATTAAACCCCTACAACTTATCCAGAACGCTGCAGCCCGTCTAGTGTTCAACCTTCCCAAGTTCTCTCATGTCACCCCGCTCCTCCGCACACTCCACTGGCTTCCAGTTGAGGCTCGCATCTACTACAAGACCATGGTGCTTGCCTACGGAGCTGTGAGGGGAAAGGCACCTCCTTACCTTCAGGCTCTGATCAGACCCAACACCCAAACGAGGGCACTACGTTCATCCACCTCTGGCCTGCTAGCTCCCCTACCTCTATGGAAGCACAGTTCCCGCTCAGCCCAGTCATAGCTATTTGCTGCTCTGGCACCCCAATGGTGGAACAAGCTCCCCCACGACACCAGGACAGCGGAGTCACTGACCACCTTCCGGAGACACTTGAAACCCTACCTCTTTAAAGAATACCTGGAATATAAAGTAATCCTTCTACCCAATTCCCCATCGTTTATCAGTGCAATTTTGACAGCCAACTAGCTTAAAAAGTTTGAGAGGGTTTATCTAATGTTCCTTCATTAGATTTAAGCTCATCTTGCTTTGGCTAGCATTAGCTGTTGATCTTGTTGTTGATGATAACTGTTGTTGTGCATAACTGAGGGAGAGAGAGCCTACCTTTTCATCGTTGTTCGATCATTAGGATTGTAAAGTTACCAAATGTAAGAGGACTCCCATGGTGTTTACATACTTGCAGAAATACTTATCCATTCAGGTGTATTTTGTGGCTTTTGGAAAATGCGTTCTAATGATCTAAAGTTGCGCTGTTGCAACTGCCTGTAAACACACAGTCCAATTCAAAGTGAATGATGGCAGGCCCGTATGGCAAATGGATTGTTTGTATAAAGGCTTACTGTAGCTCTGATTGGTCCTGGACAAGACATATGTTTTTATTCAGTTATATTAATTGTTCAAACACATGGCCGCTTTCCCACTTTATATTTTTATAGAATTTTCACAAATGCCTTAGTATACATAATTCCCAAACGTTCTAAGAATTTATGAAAAACTGAAAATTACCATATATAAAAGTGGTCGCTTGTCAGATATATATTTTTAAAGTGTCATATTCTTCCTGGGGGTGTATATAAACAGATTTTAATAATATTTAATGTTGCTAAAATGATGTCGCTCCACTTTAAATGCAACAATGTTTCACACATATAAGTTATTTTCAAAGAGATGGCTAACAACAGCAAGCAATAAAAAAATCAGTTCCACTCATCAGATGATGATCATTTGAAATGTAACTTCTTGAAGTTATTCTTGAAAAGGGAGAAGCTAACAAATTAGCAACAACATCCTCTTTGATTGCAGCTGCTGCAAACTAGCCAACAATAAAAGATACCTAGAGCATGGGAAAACTACTGCTCTCTATTACACAGTGACCTGTTGGCCTTCAAGAAGGGAGAAGTTTCCATACGTTCTCTAAAAATGGTCCCAACCATTAAGTCAAAATGTGATTGGTTGATTCCACTGTCACTCCAAAATTTTGCCCAAATACAGTTGAATGGCAGATGCATTTATCTAGCTACTGATGGTCTAGCCAATGGCTGACTTAGTTAGCTAGATGTATCTCCCCAGAGAACAGCAAAGAAAAATACCTTTCCTTTCCAACAAAAACTGAAGAGATTAAATCAGAACATCATTGAAAATAATAATATAATTATAATTATAATATTATTATAATCATTCTTTTATAAATCCTTAGCCCTTCTCTGAAGGCGTAGAAGGCCCGTTGTTCCACACTGTGTTTGGGTTAGTAATAATTTGTAGAGTGGGTCTATTTTCTCTCAGAATGCATTCTTTCACCATTTTGAATGTCTAAAAAATCCATATGTTGTTCTGAAATATGAACACAGAAATACTGGACATTTTGAACTCTTATTATAGTGGTGATTTGACAAAATTACAATCATGGTCTTGAATTGGACTTGCATTTTTCTGTGTCTCGGTCTTGACTCGGTCTCGGACCTCGTCCCCCTCCCGGTCTCGGTCTTGACTCGGTCTCACCCACCCCTCCGGTCTTGGTCTTGACTCGATTTGTTCCGGTCTTGGTCTTGAATCGGTCTCGCTTTCGGTGGTCTCGAACACAACACTGTCGGTTTATGTCAAGAACTGCAATGCTGCTGGGTTTTTCACACTCAACAGTTTACTGTTTGTATCAAGAATGATCCACCACCCAAAGGACATCCAGCCAACTTGAAAGAACTGTGGGATGCATTGGAGTCAACATGGGCCAGTATCCCTGTGGAACACCTTGTAGAGTCCATGCCCCGACAAATTCAGGCTGTTCTGATAACTCGGCTATACAACAATTTACTGTTTGAATCACATTCCACTCCATTGTAAATCATCTGACATGGGAAAATAACTCTTCAGAGAGTTCTCCCATTTCCTTTAGCGTCCTGAGTCGGACCAAGATACTTTACTCCTCTATTGGGCGAACAAGAAGTTCTGCTATTTGTTAGGTGTTTATTGTGCGCCGGCACATCTGTGTTCAAAATGTCTGTATACCGGATGATAGCTGTTTTCATATTCACATAAACACACATGCATGCAGGAGCGCATGCATGCATGCAGGCAGGCAGGCAAAACAAGTAATACTTTTTTTCTCTCAAAAAGCTAGGGGTCAAAATTATTGACACCTCTGTTTTCAATACCTTTCAATACCTCACCTTGCAAGGATAACGGCACTGAGCCTTTTTCTAAAATGAGTTGGAGAACACATTGGGAGAGATTTTAGACCATTCCTCCATGCATACTGTAATCCTTCCAGATTGTTGATCTTTGTCATTGGACAAACAAGGAGCAGTAATCATCATTGTTGATGCATTGCTAATCTAATGAGAGAGCCGGGACTGAAAGAAAGAAAATCCCCTTGTTATCCCTAATTAATAATCTAAATGAAAGTAATTCTATCAATCAGACAACATACAAGGTATTCTTATTCATTCAAACCTTTCAATTCAGGACATATTCACAAACCTCTTGGTTACATAAGCATCCATTTGTGGCTTTACTTCTCTTATCCCATGCAGAAGTAAACATGCGGTTTGTGAGTGTATTGAACGTCAGAGCATCATACAGAGTATAGCTTGAACATGACTGGGTAAGTAGACTGTTCAAGAACTCCCCACTGGCTTCTAAAATGTGGATGTGTTGCAATGAAATAGCAAACATGACTCATGAAAAAAGGGATTAAAAAAAGAGCCATGAGTGCTGGACTGAACTCAGATCTATTGGGTAACTCACCAATGTCTATTGAAAAGCATTGAACCAACTCATTGCACACTCATCGAACAGTCATACTATGTCCTATTAATTTCCCCATTTGTGTCTCGTTAGGTTTTGTGTCTTGTGAAGTACTGGCTGCTCAAAGTTAAAAAGTATTTATGGATGTGTGTCTGTGCGTAAAACAACTTTGTCTTAGCGCCAACGTGTGTGTAAATGTAAGGAGACAGTGTTTGTTGGCCATGAGGCCGAGATATTGGCACATGAGTGACGCTTTGTAAATACAGTGTGTGGGATCTTCTTTTCTTTGTATTACACATAGCCTAGTTTAAATATATCATGGTGATAGCCTGTCCTTCTGGTTCCATGAATAAAGGAGCAAACTGGATATGTGTGAAAGGTATTCAGCCTCTAATAATAAATAAGTGTTTTTCTATTGTCTTCCAAGAGTGTTTAAATATGTTTTTAATCTGGATATCTTTGACATGATCAACTACCAGTGGACTCATCCAATTCACTAACCTCAAGACTACTCATCTTTGAAAATGTCTGTACGTTTCCAGGTTATTCTACCGCTACATTTGTCATGTGTCTGAAGGATGTGGTCAGAACACAAGCAGTAGTCCTGGCTAATACACTGAGATAACGTTGGGATGTGTGTGTGTGTGTGTGTGTGTGTGTGTGTGTGAGAAAGTTAGTGAGTGACTCACGAGATCTGCAATGTCCCTGTGTCCCAAGGAGAGGACCCAGATATGGAGCTCTGGTCCGCAGGTATAGCCCTCTCTCCGTACTGCTCTGAGTAGAGGCTGCAGACTGGGCGGGGCTTCTCCCACCTGACCTTTCTTGTCAGGAAATACTAGTGATGTACAGCAGAGACACACATATGCTGAGCATCTGAAATACAGAGTTCTCTCTCTTTCTGTCTGTCTGTCTGTCTGTCTGTCTGTCTAACTGTTTTGGTTGAATATAAGCACCTCCCCCTAGGCACAGACATCAGTTCAACGTCTAGTTTTGATTTACATTTGGTTGAGTTCAATGTGAATTAAATGTGAAATCAACAAAAATGTCACCATGTCATTGGATTTAGGTAAAAAGTTGGGTGAAACAAAATACGAAATGCCCTTACATTGAGGACTTTTTGCAAATCCAATCAGTTTTCCATGTTGATTCAACGTCATCACACAGATATTTTTGGTTGAAATGACGTGTAAACAACGTTGATTCAACCAGTTTTGGCTCAGTGGGCTGTGATGAAGGCTGCTATTGGGTATTAGCATTAAGAAGTTGCTGCTGAGTTGTGATTGTAATATTTGGCATGACATCTAGTTCTTCCAATCCATCACTGCCCAGTAATACTCTGACATTCTGTTTAGTTGATCCAGATTGATGATGGATCTAAAACCATGACAAAATCCTGTTTTATACATAAAGAATTGCTTCCTTTCTTTCAACTTCCAACTGGCAATATATTTAGACACCTGGAAGTGAATTGAATTGACTGAAAGCCATGTAATAGGGATGGCCATTGGCCATACTGCCAAAGATGAGATTTAATGGAAAATATTGTTACTTATCCAACTTCCAACTTCTCTCAAGGCAACAATAAAACAATATACATTGTTTAAGCTTGTTTCTTTCAAAAGTACAAAGCATAATTCAGTTTGACAGTTGTAAGCACTTTCATACTAAGAGTTTGTAATATGCTTGGGGTTTGATGAACTTGATGAGGCCAAGGTCTGAATATGATTGTGTTAGTGGTAACTAAATACAGCCTAAGGCACACCTTGGTCAACAGCTGTTCTGGAGAAGGTGCTGTACCAATGGCTGTTGGTCTCTGTGCAGAGCAGCTGGTACATCTCCAGAAGCCTGCGCAGTCTGCCAAAGGGTGTCTGGGACCGTGATGCACCCACACTCACACTCCTCGGCTGGGTCCCCTTTGCCATGGTTTCTCTGAAACGTCTTACTTTGAGTGAAGAGAGAAGTATATACATTCACTTTTGAGACATTGATTTGGGATATTTTTTGTCATGAGAGCTATAACCAATTGTAGGCCTAATATTACCAAGTGCAGGCCTACAACCACATCCCTTCATCTTGAATTCAAAAGTAAACAAAAAAGCATCAAAGCTGGGATGATTTGGTCATGGTCTTTTATTTTATTTTGTACTTTTACCCCTTTTTCTCCTCGTGATATCTAATTGGTATTTACAGTCTTGTCCCATTGCTGCAACTCCCCTACGGACTCAGGAGAGGCGTCCTCCGAAACACAACCCTGCCAAGCCGCACTGCTTTTTGACACACTGCTCGCTTAACCCGGAAGGTAGCCGCAAGTCAGCTTGCAGGCGCCCGGCCCACCACAAGGAGTCACTAGAGTGCGATGGGACAATGAAATCCTGGCCGGCCAAACCCTCCCCTAACCCAGACGACGCTGGGCCAATTGTGCGGCGCCTCATGGGTGTCACGGCCGGCTGTGACACAGCCTGGGATCAAACCCGGGCTGTAGTGATGCAGTGCCTTAGACCGCTGCGCCACTCGGGAGGCACCCTGTTAAAAGTTATTAACACATTCACCCTTTAATCCTTAATAAAGGGGATTAATATAAAAACTAGGATAATTTGGTCATGGTGTTAAATAACACATTCCCCATTTAATCTTTAATAATTAGCTATAAAAATTATAAATAAGTACAGTCCCTTCAGAAATGTTTCACACCCCTTTACTTTTCCCACATTTTGTTGTGTTATAGCCTGAATTTAAAATGGATTGTCATTTTCTGTCACACACAATACCCCATATTGTCAAAGTGGAATTATATTTTTCAATTGTTATACGATTTCATAAAAAATGTAACGCTAAAATGTCTTGAGTCAATAAGTATTCAACCCCTTTGTTATGGCAAACCTAAATAAATTCAGGAGTAAAAATGTGCTTAACAAAACACATAATAAATTGCATGGACTCACTCTGTGTTTAACATGATTTTTTAAATTACTACCTCATCTCTGTACCCCACACATACAATTATCTGTAAGGTCCCTCAGTCCAGCAGTGAATTTCAAACACAGATTCAACCACAAAGACCAGGAAGGTTCTCCAATGCCTCGCAAAAAACAGCACCTATTGGTAAAAAAAATTAAGCAGACATTGGATATCCCTTTGTGCATGGTGAAGTTATTAATTACACTTTGGATGGCATATCAATACACCCAGTCACTACAAAGATACAGGCGTCCTTCCTAACTCAGTTGCCGGAGAGGAAGGAAACCGCTCCAGGATTTCACCACGAGGCCAATGGTGACTTTAAAACAGTTACAGAGTTTAATGGCTGTGACAGGAGAAAAATGAGGATGGATCAACAACATTGTAGTTACTCCACAATACTAACCTAATTGACAGGGTCAAAATAAGGAAGCCTGTACAGAATAAAAATATTCCCAAACATGCATCCTGTTTGCAACAGGCACTAAAGTAATACTGCTAAAAATGTGGCAAAGCAATTAGCTGTTTTTCCTGAATACAAAGTGTTACGATTGGGACAAATCCAATACAACACATTACTGAGTACCACTCTCCATATTTTCAAGCATAGTGGTGGCTGCATCATGTTATGAGTATGCTTGTAATCGTTAATGACTGGGGAGTTTTTCAGGATAAAAAGCAACGGAATGGAGCTAAGCACAAGCAAAATCCTAGAGGAAAACCTGGTTCAGTCTGCTTTCCACCAGACACTGTGTGATGTGGTGGTGTTGAAGGAGTCAGGCGCAGGAGGGTGAATCACAGAAAAACAGGCTTTAATCCGCAAAATACAGGTTTATGCAGAATTGCGTCAAACACACTCCAGGGCACACAGGAAAATACTCCCGTCGAACAAAATACACGAGCTCCACCGAGCTTCACTAACCTTCACAATTAACAATCACCCACAAGGACAAGGGGGCAGAGGGAACACTTATACACAGACTAATTCGGGGATTAGAACCAGGTGTGTATGATAACGAGACAAGACAATTGTGATGATGATTGGGGCGGCAGTGGTTAGTACTCCAGTGACGACGAACGGCGAAGCCTGCCCGAACAAGGAGGGGAGGCAGCCTTGGCCCAAGTCGTGACACACTGGGAGATTAATTCACCTTTCAGCAGGACAATAACCTAAAACACAAGGCCAAATCAACACTGGAGTTGCTTACCAAGAAGGCAGTGAATGTTCCTGAGAGGCCAAGTTACATTTTTGACTTAAATATACTTCAAAATCTATGGTTGTCTAGCAATGATCAACAACCAATCTGACAGAGTTTGAAGAATTTTGAAAATAATAATGGGCAAAAGTTGCACAATCCAGTAAAAGGCAATACTTTGTGGAAAACTCTTAGAGACTTACCCAGAAAGACTCACAGCTATAATCACTGCCAAAGGTGCTTCTACAAAGTATTGACTCAGGAGTGTGAATACATATGTAAATTACATATTTCTGTATTTGATTTTCAAAACATTTGCTAAACTTTCTAAAAACATGTTTTCACTTTGTCATTATTGGGTATTGTGTGTAGATGAGTGAGAAAAATACATATTTAATCAATTTTGAATTCAGGCTGTGACACAACAAAATGTGGAATAAGTCAAGGGGGTATGAATACTTTTTGAAAGCACTGTACAGGCCTCCCGAGTGGTGCAGCGGTCTAAGGCACTGCATCGCAGTGTTGCGGCGTCACTACAGCCTGGGGTTCGATCCCAGGCTGTGTCACAATGTCACGAACGTTGAGAGACGGGTCGGACCAAGGTGCAGTGTGAAAAGCGTACATGTTTATTAACTCAAATAAACATACAACAAAACAACAAAACAATGTAACGTGAAGTCCAAAGGGCTATACACATACCAGCCTAACAGGAACATAAACACGATCCCACAACTAAGGTAGGCAACCAGGCTACTAAAGTATGATCCCCAATCAGAGACAACGAGCGACAGCTGCCTCTGATTGGGAATCACACCCGGCCAAACCTAGAAATACAATTCTAGATCCTAAACATAGAAAATCTAACACACCCTGACCAAACTACCTGGAGAATAACAGTCTCTCCAGGTCAGGGCGTGACACACAACCGGCCGTGACCGGGAGTCCCACAGGGAGGCGCACCATTGGCCCAGCGTCGTCCTCACGAGCCCGTTGGGGAGTTGCAGTGATGATACAAGATCATGAAATTCGGGAGAAAAAGGGGGTAACAGCTTCTACCCACAAGCTATAAGACTGCTGAACAGTTAATCAAATGGCTACCTGGACTATTTGCATTGACCCCTTATTTTATTTGTATTTATTCTTATTTTTTGCACTTACTCTCTTGCACTGGCTCAGTGTACACTCACTGGACTCTAACACCACACTCACACATACTACACTGACATTCCAACACACACGGACACACACACAAAACACACACACACATGCATGTTGACGCCTCTCACACACACACACACACACACACACACACACACACACACACACACACACACACACACATATATATATATATATTCACATTCCTTCCCAATCTTCACATACGCTGCTGCTACTCTGTTTATTATCTATGGATATTCACTTTACCCTTACCTACATGCACATATTACCTCAATTACCTCAACTAACCCATACCCATGCACATTGACTCGGTACCGGTACCCCTTGTATATAGCCTCGTTATTGTTATTTTATTGTGTTACTATATGTGACCCGTTTCAAGAAGCTAGGTGTACAGTCGTGGTCAAAGGTTTTGAGAATGACACAAATATTAATTTTCACAAAGTCTGCTGCTTCAGTTTTTATGATGGAATTTGCATATACTCCAGAATTGTCACGATCGTCGAACACAGTGGACCAATGCGCAGCGTGATAAGTGAACATCTTTATTTATTATTCACCACACGAAACAAAACAACAAAACGATAACGTGTAGTCCTTGGTTAAATACACAAACCAACACGGAACCAGATCCCACAAAACACTGTGGCAAACAGGCTGCCTAAGTATGGTTCCCAATCAGAGACAACAAGCAACAGCTGATACTCGTTGCCTCTGATTGAGAACCACCCCGGCCAACACAGAAACAGAGCTAGATAATAAACCTAGAACACAAAACACATAGAAACAACACACCCTGGCTCAACATAACAGAGTCCCAGAGCCAGGGCGTGACAAGATGTCACGATCGTCGTTACAGGAAGCGGACCAAGGCGCAGCGTGTGAAATAAACATGACTTTATTTAATTAAAGTTCCTAAATATAAACAAAACACGATTCGTGAAGTCCACGGTTAAACATACCGTCACGGAACAAAAACCCACAACACCCACAGGAAAACATACAGATTAAATATGGCTCCCAATCAGAGATAACGAGCCGACAGCTGACACTCGTTACCTCCGATTGGGAGTCATTGACCAAACATAGAAATAAACCCAACAGAAATACAAACATAGAAATACACCCAAATAATGAACACACCCTGGCTCAATATACAGAGTCCCGGAGCCAGAGCGTGACACAAGAATGTTATGAAGAGTGATCAGATGAATTGCAATTAATTGCAAAGTCCCTCTTTGTCATGAAAATGAACTTAATCCCAAAAAAACATTTCCACTGCATTTCAGCCCTGCCACAAAAGGACCAGCTGACATCATGTCAGTGATTCTCTCGTTAACACAGGTGAGAGTGTTGACGAGGACAAGGCTGGAGATCACTCTGTCATGCTGATTGAGTTAGAATAACAGACTGGAAGCTTTAAAAGGAGGGTGGTGCTTGAAATCATTGTTCTTCCTCTGTTAACCATGGTTACCTGCAAGGAAACACGTGCCGTCATCATTGCTTTGCACAAAAAGGGCTTCACAGGCAAGGATATTGCTGCTAGTAAGATTGCACCTAAATCAACCATTTATCGGATCATCAAGAACTTCAAGGAGAGAGGTTCAATTGTTGTGAAGAAGGCTTCAGGGCGTCCAAGAAAGTCCAGCAAGCGCCAGGACCGTCTCCTAAAGTTGATTCAGCTGCAGGATTGGGGAACCACCAGTGCAGAGCTTGCTCAGGAATGGCAGCAGGCAGGTGTGAGTGCATCTGCACGCACAGTGAGGCAAAGACTTTTGGAGGATGGCCTGGTGTCAAGAAGGGCAGCGAGGAAGCCACTTCTCTCCAGGAAAAACATCAGGGACAGACTGATATTCTGCAAAAGGTACAGGGATTGGACTGCTGAGGACTGGGGTAAAGTCATTTTATCTGATTAATCCCTTTTTCAATTGTTTGGGGCATCTGGAAAAAAGCTTGTCCGGAGAAGACAAGGTGAGCGCTACCATTAGTCCTGTGTGATGCCAACAGTAAAGCATCCTGAGACCATTCATGTGTGGGGTTGCTTCTCAGCCAAGGGAGTGGGCTCACTCACAATTTTGCCTAAGAACACAGCCATGAATAAAGAATGGTACCAACACATCCTCCGAGAGCAACTTCTCCCAACCATCCAAGAACAGTTTGGTGATGAACAATGCCTTTTCCAGCATGATGGAGAACCTTGCCATAAGGCAAAAGTGATAACTAAGTGGCTCTGGGAACAAAACATTGAAATGTTGGGTCCATGACCAGGAAACTCCCCAGACTTTAATCCCAATGAGAACTTGTGGTCAATCCTCAAGAGGCGGGTGGACAAAAAAAACCCACAAATTCTAACAAACTCCAAGCATTGATTATGCAAGAATGGGCTGCCATCAGTCAGGATGTGGCCCAGAAGTTAATTGACAGCATGCCAGGGCGGATTGCAGAGGTCTTGAAAAAGAAGGGTCAACACTGCATATATTGACTCTTTGCATAAACGTAATGTAATTGTCAATAAAAGCCTTTGACACTTATGGAATGCTTATAATTATACTTCAGTATACCATAGTAACATCTGACAAAAATATCTAAAAACACTGAAGCAGCAAACTTTGTGAAGACCAATACTTGTGTCATTCTCAAAACTTTTGACCACGACTGTATGTCACACGTCACTACTTCCCAGGAGAGGCATTTGAACGTAATTATATATATTTTGTAATAAAAATCGTTTTTTGGCAGAACTGCCTTCTGGAACAAACTTGTATGCCATCTGTAAATACAAATACAATTGTTAAATTATGAGCCTAGTGGGTTTAGCCACGGAAAAAGACAGGTACCTTCCCTCTAGCAACGATTGGCTGAGATAATGAATGGGCTGGACATGCTGAGAGATTAATTCGGATTGGTCTGCCATGTAGCATGCTTCTGTCTATAACATGAGCTGCTCAGTATGTGTAGATAATCCCTTCTACCGCTGGTTTTTTGAAAGATATCATGGAGAACTGCAAAAGTGTTGCTACTGCTCTCAACAACATTGCTGCCCTGAATTTATCAGGCATTATCAGTGGGGAAAAGTTGTGATGGACTACTTTCTGGAGGATAATCGTGCCATGCTGACTCTCTCTGACTCTGAAAATGAATCAGACGATGAGGAAATCCCTGATTTAGGTTAAAACATTTTCATTGAACCAGACATCGTAGAGTCTTCTTATGACAGTGATGGGGAAGAAATGGCGATCAACAGTGTTGTTGTCACGGAAGAAGTTGACAGAGTTTTGAAATCAGTGGAATTTTCTAGTTTTGTCAGAAAGTTATTTTCATTGCAAGTTAAAGCATACTGCTAGCTAGCTATCTAAAGTTAGCTGGCTGGCTCGCTAGTTAATGTTACGTGTATGATCTGTCTACTGTTAGTAATATTATTTGTATCTCAGAAATCCATTTGCATTGCTAGTTATAGCCTAACGTTAGCTAGCTAGCTAAAATCGAACCTAGTTGGTTAGCTTTAGCAACCTGCAGATTCATACAGCATTTCATGCATGGTGGCTAGCTATGACAATCGATTTGTATTGCTAGTACTGTATGGATTAGGATTATGGTTCGTTGTTTAGCTAGCTAGCTAATTTACATGTCTAAACAAAAGACTCCACTTTGCCCGATGATTACATGACCCATCAAGTTAGTCAGGTGTGTCTTAGGGTGATTACGGCCATATATTGTATTTCATGAACATGTGAACAGGTCTAGACAATAGAGACCCATCCACTTAGCTAGATGTGGCTGGGGAGTGGTTATAGCCTCTCTTTCACATTACCCATCAACTTAGAGAAGTGTGTCTGGGTAAGACTCATCTAATAATGCTAAAATATTTTTTTCTGGAATTTGTCTTTCAGCATCAGCAGAACACGCCTGACTCTCCTCCACCAGTCATACAAGGAGAATGGTCTAATGCCTCCCATCAAAAAGAGAGTTGGCCTAAGCAAGCACAGGTTACACCTGAAGCATGAGGACTTGCAGCGAGCTGTGAACTTCATCAACAACTATGCAGAGGATAATGCAATAGTATTACCAGGATGCCACCCAGGACACAAACACTTTGGTGGAAAGCTGCTGCCATCTCATGTGATAAAAGCAGCGGTGTGGCATCTCTACAAGAAATCGATGACAACACTTGGTATGTAAAGCATAAACAACACATTTTGATTATTTTCATTTACCTCCAACATGATTGGCACTACTTTTAATTGATCTTATAAGACATTTACATAAGTATTCAGACCCTTTCCTCAGTACTGTGTTGAAGCACCTTTGGCAGCGATTACTGCCTTTAGACTTCTTGGGTATGACGCTATTAGCTTGGAACACCTGTATTTGGGGAGTTTCTCCCATTGTTCTCTGCAGATCCTCTCAAGCTCTGTCAGGTTGGATGGGGAGCGTTGCTGCACAGCTATTTTCAGGTCTCTCCAGAGATGTTCGGTCGGGTTCACTCAAGGACATTCAGAGACAAGTCCCGAAGCCACTCATGTGTTGTCTTGGCTGTGTGCTTAGGGTTGTTGTCTTGTTGGAAGGTGAACCTTCGCCCCAGTCTGAGGTCCTGAGCACTCTGGAGAACGTTTTCATTAAGGATCTCTCTGCACTTGTTGTCCGTTCATCTTTGCCTTGATCCTGACTAGTCTCCCAGTCCCTGCCGCTGAAAAACATCCCCACAGCATGATGCTGCCACCATCATGCTTCACCGTAGGGATGGTGCCAGGTTTCCTCCAGACGTGACGCTTGGCATTCAGGCCAAAGAGTTCAATCTTGGTTTCATCAGACCAGAGAATCTTGTTTCTCATGGTCTGAGAGTCTTTAGGTGCCTTTTGGAAAACTCCAAGCAGCTGTCATGTGCCTTTTACAGTCTGGCCACTCTACCATAAAGGCCTGATTGGTGGAGTGCTGCAGAGATGATTGTCCTTCTGGAAGGTTCTCCCATCTCCACAGAGGAACTCTAGAGCTCTGTCAGAGTCACCATCGGGTTCTTGGTCACCTCCCTGACCAAGGACCTTCTCCCTCAATTGCTCAGTTTGGCCGGGCGGCCAGCTCTAGGAAGAGTCTTGGTGGTTCCAAACTTCTTCCATTTAAGAATGATGAAGACCACTGTGTTCTTGGGGACCTTCAATGCTGCAGAAATGTTTTGGTACCCTCCCACAGATCAATGCCTCGACACAATCCTGTCTTAGAGCTCTACGGACAATTCCTTCGACCTCATGGCTTGGTTTTTGCTCTGACATGCCCTGTCAACTGTGGGACCTTATATAGACAGGTGTGTGCCTTTCCAAATCATGTCCAATCAATTGAATTTACCACAGGTGGACTCCAATCAAGTTGTAGAAACATCTCAAGGATGATCAATGGAAACAGGATGCACTTGAGCTCAATTTCGAGTCTCATAGCAAAGGGTCTGAATACTTCTGTAAATAAGGTATTTCTGTTTTTATTTTTAATAAATTAGCGGAAAAAAAAAAAAAAAAGGTTTTCGCTTAGTCATTATGGGCTATCGTGTGTAGATAACTGAGGATTAAAAAAGAAATCAATTTTAGAATAAGGCTGTAACGTAACAAATGTGGAAAAAGTCAAGGGGTCTGAATACTTTTCAAATGCACTGTAGGTAGGGGTAAAGTGACTGTGCATAGATAATAAACAGCGAGTAGCAGCAGCGTGAAAAAGAGGGGGGTCAATGCAAATAGTCTGGGTAGCCATTTGATTAGCTATTCAGGAGTCTTATGGCTTGGGGGTAGAAGCTGTTAAGAAGCCTTTTGGACCTAGACTTGGTGCTCTAGTACCGCTTGCCATGCGGTAGCAGAGAGCACAGTCTATGACTAGGGTGGCTGGAGTCTTTGGCATTTTTTATGGCCTTCCTCTGACACTGCCTGGCATAGAGGTCCTGGATAGCAGGAAGCTTGCCCCAGTGAAGTACGCACAACCCTCTGTAGCGCCTTGTGTTCGGAGGCCGAGCAGTTGCCATACCAGGCGGTGATGCAACCAGTCAGGATGCTCTCGATGGTCCAGCTGTACAGTGGGGAAAAAAAGTATTTAGTCAGCCACCAATTGTGCAAGTTCTCCCACTTAAAAAGATGAGAGAGGCCTGTAATTTTCATCATAGGTACACGTCAACTATGACAGACAAAATGAGAAAAACAATTCCAGAAAATCACATTGTAGGATTTTTCATGAATTTATTTCCAAATTATGGTGGAAAATAAGTATTTGGTCAATAACAAAAGTTTCTCAATACTTTGTTATATACCCTTTGTTGGCAATGACACAGGTCAAACGTTTTCTGTAAGTCTTCACAAGGTTTTCACACACTGTTGCTGGTATTTTGGCCCATTCCTCCATGCAGATCTCCTCTAGAGCAGTGATGTTTTGGGGCTGTCGCTGGGCAACACGGACTTTCAACTCCCTCCCAAGATTTTCTATGGGGTTGAGATCTGGAGACTGGCTAGGCCACTCCAGGACCTTGAAATGCTTCTTACGAAGCCACTCCTTCGTTGCCCGGGCGGTGTGTTTGGGATCATTGTCATGCTGAAAGACCCAGCCACGTTTCATCTTCAATGCCCTTGCTGATGGAAGGAGGTTTTCACTCAAAATCTCACGATACATGGCCCCATTCATTCTTTCCTTTACACGGATCAGTCGTCCTGGTCCCTTTGCAGAAAACAGCCCCAAAGCATGATGTTTCCACCCCCATGCTTCACAGTAGGTATGGTGTTCTTTGGATGCAACTCAGCATTCTTTGTCCTCCAAACACAACGAGTTGAGTTTTTACCAAAAAGTTCTATTTTGGTTTCATCTGACCATATAACATTCTCCCAATCCTCTTCTGGATCCTCCAAATGCACTCTAGCAAACTTCAGACGGGCCTGGACATGTACTGGCTTAAGCAGGGGGACACGTCTGGCACTGCAGGATTTCAGTCCCTGGCGGTGTAGTGTGTTACTGATGGTAGGCTTTGTTACTTTGGTCCCAGCTCTCTGCAGGTCATTCACTAGGTCCCCCCGTGTGGTTCTGGGATATTTGCTCACCGGTCTTGTGATCATTTTGACCCCACGGGGTGAGATCTTGCGTGGATTCCCACATCGAGGGAGATTATCAGTGGTCTTGTATGTCTTCCATTTCCTAATAATTGCTCCCACAGTTGTTTTCTTCAAACCAAGCTGCTTACCTATTGCAGATTCAGTCTTCCCAGCCTGGTGCAGGTCTACAATTTTGTTTCTGGTGTCCTTTGACAGCTCTTTGGTCTTGGCCATAGTGGAGTTTGGAGTGTGACTGTTTGAGGTTGTGGACAGGTGTATTTTATACTGATAACAAGTTCAAACAGGTGCCATTAATACAGGTAACGAGTGGAGGACAGAGGAGCCTCTTAAAGAAGAAGTTACAGGTCTGTGAGAGCCAGAAATCTTGCTTGTTTTTAGGTGACCAAATATTTATTTTCCACCATAATTTGCAAATAAATTCATAAATAAATCCTACAATGTGATTTTCTGGAATTTCTTTTCTCAATTTGTCTGTCATAGTTGACGTGTACCTATGATGAAAATTACAGGCCTCTCTCATCTTTTTAAGTGGGAGAACTTGCACAATTGGTGGCTGACTAAATACCTTTTTTCCCCACTGTATAACTTTTTGAGGATCTGAGGACCCATGCCAAATCTTTTCAGTTTCCTGAGGGGGATAGGCGTTGTCGTGCCCTCTTCACGACTGTCTTGGTGTGTTTGGGCCTTGATAGTTTGTTGGTGATGTGGACACCAAGGAACTTGAAGCTCTCAACCTGCTCCACTACAGCCCCGTTGATGAGAATGGGGGCGTGCTCGGCCCTCCTTTTCCTGTAGTCCACATTCATTGTCTTGATCTCGTTGAGGGAGAGCTTGTTGTCCTGGCACCACATTGCCAGGTCTCTGACCTCCTCCCTATAGGCTGTCTCATCATTGTCGGTTATCAGGCCTACCACCGTTGTATCGTTGGCAAACTTAATGATGGTGTTGTAGTTGCGCTTGGCCACACAGTCATGGGTGAATAGGGAGTACAGGAGGGGACTAAGTACGCATCCCTGAGGGGTCCCTGTGTTGAGGATCAGCGTGGCAGATGTGTTGTTGCCTACACTTACCACCTGGGGGTGGCCCGTCAAGAAGTTCAGGATCCAGTTGCAGAGGGAGGTGTTTAGTCCCAGGGTCCTTAGCTTTGTGTTGAACGCTGAGCTGTAGTCAATGAACAGCATTCTCAGGTACGTGTTCCTTTTGTCCAGGTGGGAAAGGGTAGTGTGGAGTGCAATAGAGATTGTGTCATCTGTGGATCTGTTGGGGTGGTATGTGAATTGGAGTGGGTCTAGGGTTTCATGGATGATTGTGTTGATGTGAGCAATGACCAGCCTTTCAAAGCACTTGAGTGCTACGGGTCGGTAGTCATTTAGGCAGGTTACCTTGGTGTTCTTGGGCACAGGGAGTATGGTGGTCTGCTTGAAACATGTAGGTATTACAAACTCGGTCAGGGACAGGTTAAAAATGTCAGTGAAGACACTTGCCATTTGGCCAGCGCATGCTCTGAGTACACGTCCTGGTAATCCATCTGGCACTGCGGCCTTGTGAATGTTGACCTGTTTAAAGGTCTTACTCACATCGGCTACGGAGAGCGTGATCACACAGTCGTCCGGAACAGCTGGTGCTCTCATGCATGCTTCAGTGTTGCTTGCCTCTAAGCTTGCATAGAAGTCATTTAGCTCGTCTGGTAGGCTCGTGTCACTGTGTAGCTCGCGGCTGGGCTTCCCTTTGTAGTCCGTAATAGTTTGCAAGCCCTGCCACATCCGACGAGTGTCGGAGCCAGTGCAGCTAATTTCCCCCCAACATCGGACACCCCCTAACTTCGGACACTCTCTAGCGGTTGGAGGACTAAATCACCTCAAGCTCAACATTTAAATGGACTGGAAAATAACGGTAAGTTTTGCGACTAAAGACACCCTCCTAGCTAGCTGACCACCGATTTTCAGTGCAATTTATGTAAGTTAAGTTAGGTGTTGAGAGTTTTCAAAAAAGTTATATATGCACACATTTTGTGGGACACGCTGCATATTGTAAAATTCGACTGCGCGACAGACCACACATAATTTAATATACAACTTTTTACCTCTGAAATATAGCTAACGGATTTTCTAATGTTGCTAGCTTAGTTGCTAAATGTTGATAGAACTGCTAAGACAGCAAAAAGTAAAGAAATTGTAAGCATTAGATAATACATATCACGAAAACAGCTGAATGTTTTCAAGCTGTACCGTATCAAAATTGGAGTCCTCTGACGGAGGCGTTTTGCACAATCTGCAAAAATGTATTTGGAACTTTGAACCATTAACTTTTTGACACCTATCACTGTTGGCTGGATGCACTTGATCTCACCTCCACAGGAAAACACATGTTAAATTACAAAAAAATGACTGTTTGTTATCTGTTTTATAAAACAGCAATGTAAAAAATAAATACATCTCTCTTTACATATCTACAGTCCATAGCACCAGCCCTCAAGTCATCTCCACCTCCTCCAAAACCTCTGCAGCTTCCTCCAGAGGTATTGATGTAAAAAAGTTGAAAAGGGTTTTCATGCAACATGCTCTGTCTAACACTACTTTTTCTCAACCTGCAGCACAGCAAAGGAAGAGAAAAGCTCCACCGATCACGTCTGTCACGCCACCCATGGCACCACTCTCAGGTACTTCATAATCTGTTTTTCTCTCTCTCTCAGTTGTATCAATAACTATTGTTGTTGAAGAACTTCTACATTTTGCAAAACCATATGAATCAATTGTATTATTATTTTATTTTTTATAAAAGAAGACACCACCTGCTGTGCTCGCTGCGGGGAGCATGATCCGCCTGCAAGCTCCCCTCAGGAGTGTAGATCCGAGGTGCCATGGGTGTGCTGTGACTTCTGCCAGCACTGGTTCCACTGCAGGTGTGTGCAGTGGGATCCAGAGGTAGCGGTGGAGCTGGATTTTTATTGTGATTTCTGTGATAATATAGGGATGGACGTGAGATTTAATTGTTTGTTTTGTTTGTGTTCATATGAAATTATTTATTTGTACAAAAAATAAATGTCTAAAATATAATATATATCTTTATTCAACCCATCTTGTGTATTTCTTTCTTTACTTTCCAAGTGCACCTCTGCAACACAAACTCCAACAGTGTTTTCATTGTTTATGTCAATGCACATAACTGAAATTAAAGATTTATTTGATGTAAATTATTAATACACATATTTTAGTATTCAACTGTTATCTACTTTCTCAAAACATAAGATTAATCTGTAAAACAAATTATGAGACATTATTTGGTTACAACACTGAATATGTTGGTGAAGAACCATTTTTTAAGAGTCCACAGGAGGGCTCACCGGGCTACGCAATGAAAAGTTGACAGGCAAGTCATTCGTTTTTACCGGAAGGCTAGCCAACTAGTCAACTATCTAGTAAACACTACGGGTACGTGGTTGGTGTCTCTTTTTTGAACAAAATTAAACGGATATATCTTGTAATTGAACAAAATAGTAAGGTGGCCAATAACTGGGGACCGTATGCCGATAATATGGGACGTATTTATTTCTAAACCGCTTATCAAAAAGCTGATAATAGTAGTATTTCCACTGAAATGTCAAACATGCTAATTGCTAACCCGTTAGCTAACATTTTTACGACACCAATAATCACATAACATTGATGGCTTGATCACAAGATAACACGGTTGAAGGTCATATATTTCTTAAACGCTGTTGAATATGCTGATAATACGGGGTTGTACGCTAGTAGGATTCAATCTTAGTCCTGTATTGACGCTTTGTCTGTTTGATGGTTTGTTGGAGGGCATAGCTGGATTTCTTATAAGCGTCCGGGTTAGAGTCCCGCTCCTTGAAAGCGGCAGCTCTACCCTTTAGCTCAGTGTGGATGTTGCCTGTAATCCATGGCTTCTGGTTGGGATATGTACGTACGGTCACTGTGGGGACAACGTCATCAATGCACTTCTTGATGAAGCCGGTGACTGATGTGGTGTACTCCTCAATGCCATCGGATGAATCCCAGAACATATTCCAGTCTGTGCTAGCAAAACAGTCCTGTAGCTTATGACTGGGTCACTGGTACATCCTGCTTTAGTTTTTGCTTGTAAGCAGGAATCAGGAGGATAGAATTATGGTCAGATTTGCCAAATGGAGGGCGAGAGAGAGCTTTGTACGTGTCTCTGTGTGTGGAGTAAAGGTGGTCTATAGTTTTTTGTCCTCTGGTTGCACATGTGACATGCTCGTAGAAATGAGGTAAAATGGATTAGGTAAAATAAATTAGGTAAAAAGTTTCCCTGCATTAAAGTCCCTGGCCAATAGGAGCGCCGCCTCTGGAAGAGCAGTTTCTTGTTTCTTATGGCCTTATACAGCTTGTTGAGTGCAGTCTAAGTGCCAGCATCGGTTTGTGGTGGTAAATAGACAGCTACGAAAAATATAGATGAAAACTCTCTTGCTAATGTCGTAGAAATATTTGACTCAAAAGTAGTCAACTCAAAAATATCTCTCAAGAAACTGGAGCTTGTGAATCCCAAAATTAGACTTTATTATTGCGTAACAAAGCAGAGCTTGCTCCATGGAACAACTGCTTGCCCTGACCCGGAGCTCTCCTTTTATACAGACACAAATGCATAGTCATGCTTTTACAACATACATAGTTACTCCTCTCTATGTGAATTAATAACATATTTCAGTATCACATGTTGGTTACTCACGAGGCTACGTACATTTCTCTAAGTGGGGCTTCTGTCTCTTATTAGTGGCGTGACTCAAAAAATTATATACATACGTATGTTAAAGAACAATCACACTCTGTATTGACTATATTCACTATCCAGACATGCATCTGGAGTACAAAGTATCAATCATGTTCATTCTGTTTTACCTTTATCATTTCATAACACATTATAAAACATATCAATGAATACTTAAACATGGTTTAAACATGTCATGGCCATAACCCATTCTCAACCACATACATTTAAGCCAATCCCAAAAAGCATCCTCCCAGGACCCTGAGCCGCTATGGTTTTTCCTTGTGACTATGTGTATGTGGCTATATGTCAGGTCTTAAGCACAAACAAATGTAACACTAGTTCCATTGTTACTCCAATCTCCACACAGCCACCACGAGGAGTTGTATCTCCATCACATGTCATTGACATACCCAGACCAGCTGCAGGGAGTTATCAAAAGCACAGCGTTTGCACTAAAGAAATGTCTCTGCTCTGTTTTAACCCTTCAACTGGTTCTCAATCTATAAGCATTTAAGGCATATAGGTGTTTAATTCTACAACATATGTACTAGAAAATCATCCATATATAGAAAATCATCCATACTAAATAGTGTGGTCTACTGCTCATGAGATACTCTACCTCAGGCGAGCAAAACCTTGAGACTTCCTTAATATTCAATTTTGTGCACCAGACACAGACCACCACCCCTTGTCTTACCGGAGACAGCTGTTCTGTCTTGCCGATGCACAGAAAACCCAGCCAACTGTATATTATCCATGTCGTCGTTCAGCCACGACTCGTGGAACATAAGATATTACAATTTTTAGTGTCCCGTTGGTAGTATAGTCTTGAACGGAGCTCATCCACTTTATTCTTCAATGATTGTACATTGGCCAATAGGACGGATGGTAGAGGCGGGTTACCCACTCGCCGATGAATTCTCACAAGGCACCCGGACCTGCGTCCCCTGTATCGGTGTCTCTTCTTCATGCGAATGACAGGGATTTGGGCCAGGTCCGGTATCAGCAGTAAATCCTTTGCGTCCGACTCGTTAAATAAAAAATATTTGTCCAGTTCGAGGTGAGTAATCGCTGTTCTGATATCCAGAAGCTCTTTTCGATCATAAGAGATGGTGGCAGAAACATTAAGTACAAAAAAACACACAAAATAGCTAAATTGGTTAGGAGCACTTAAAACGGCAGCCATCTCCTCCGGCGCCATTGAGTCACCTGATTTGTGTATTTTCCAGAGATACATGCAGTCGGGCTGTCTGCCTTCTGTGGAGGAATCTGTGGAGAAAATCACTGCCCCACATCTCAAGCACCAAGCCCAGGACAGACCTGTGCTGGCAGTGCCAGAGGAACAACTATCAGGTCTTCAGATCTGCCAATCTGCCAGAAGCTGTTAAATCAGCTAAGCTGAAGAAGCAAGAGCAGCATCTCCTGCGTGTTCAGAGTTAGCGGTCTCTCTACCACAAAATGGTTGCTGACTGCAAGACCACCAGTCAAGACCTGCAGTTGTCTCCGGGGGTCCCTACTGAACCAGCAAGCAAAGACATCAGGATAAATAAAAAAGTATATCAGTTTCACTTAAGGACCAAAGTATTGACAGCCGTCCCATATAGATTGCAAAATAGTTGGGAAGAGATCTTTGACGTACCGATCCCATGGCATAGTGTTTATGAACTGACACGCAAAACGACACCGGATTCAAAAATTAGAATCTTTCAATTTAAATTATTATATAAAATTATTGCTACCAATAGAATGTTATTTATATGGGGGATACAATCTTCCCAGCTCTGCAGATTTTGCTGTGAAGAGACAGAATCATTAGATCATTTGTTTTGGTTCTGTCCATTTGTAGCTTGTTTTTGGACACAGGTCCAGGAATGGCTAAAGGATTGCAATATTTACCTGGAACTAACCTTGCAGATAGCATTACTGGGTGATCTGAAAAGTCATAGTCAATCAATCAATAATATAATAATACTTTTAGCAAAAATGTTTATTTTTAATTCACAATCTGTAGAAGCAATGAGAATAGAAAGGTTCAGAACTTTTGTAAAACATCACAGTACGGTTGAAATATATATGGCTGTCACGCTGCTGTGGATTGGTGTGGTGTAGAATCAGGCGCAGGAAGCAGAGGATAAGTCCAACAAGACTTTACTAGAGCACAACAAAAATAAATCCAAACAGCCCGGAGGCAAAAGGACGCACAAAGGCGTAAACAGCGAGCGCACACACAGGTGCGTAATAACTCTCCTAAACACAAGGAGGAAGCTATGAAAATAGCGTACCGACACGGGTAGCGTAACAACACGACACGAACAATTACACACAACACTAAACTAACAACAAGGAAACTAAATAGGGTGCTAAATGAGACATAACACAAAACAGGTGTGACTAACAGACAAAACCAATCAAACAAGAAACATAGAGCGGTGGCAGCTAGAACTCCGGAGACGACGACCGGCGAAACCTGCCCGAACAAGGAGGGCGCGCCGCCTCCGGCCTCGGGGACGACCAGGAGGACGCGGAGCAGGGCGCGTAGGATGACCACGATGGAATTCGGTCATCAGGGACGGATCCAGAATGTCCCTCCTCGGCACCCAGCACCGCTCCTCCGGACCGTACCCCTCCCACTCCACGAGATATTGGAGACCCCCCATCCGGCGTCTCGAATCCAGGATGGTCCGAACAGTGTACGCCGGAGCCCCCTCGATGTCCAACGGGGGCGGAGGAGTCTCCTCAATCTCAAAGTCCTGGAGTGGACCAGCTACCACCGGCCTGAGGAGAGACACATGGAACGAGGGGTTAATATTCTTGTAATCAATAGGTAGTTCTAACCTGTAACACACCTCGTTCAATCTCCTCAGGACTTTAAAAGGCCCCACAAACCGCCGACCCAGCTTCCGGCAGGGCAGGCGGAGGGGCAGGTTTCTGGTTGAGAGCCAGACTCGATCTCCAGGTGCGTACACTGGCCCCTCACTGCGGTGTAGGTCGGCGCTCGTCTTCTGTCGACGTATGGCACGCTGCAGATGGACGTGTGCAGCGTTCCACGTCTCCTCCGAGCGCCGCACCCACTCATCCACAGCGGGGGCCTCGATCTGGCTCTCATGCCACAGTGCCAGAACCGGCTGGTACCCTAACACACACTGGAAAGGGGTTAGTCTCGTGGAGGAGTGGCGGAGAGAGTTCTGTGCCATCTCGGCCCAGGGCACATATCTCGCCCACTCCTCCGGCCGGCCCTGACAATATGACCTCAGAAACCTACCCACATCCTGGTTGACTCGTTCAACCTGCCCATTACTCTCCGGGTGGTAACCCGAGGTAAGGCTCACCGAGACCCCCAAACGTTCCATAAATGCTCTCCAGACTCTGGAGGTAAACTGGGGGCCTCGATCGGACACTATATCCTCGGGCACCCCGTAATGCTGGAAGACGTGAGTAAATAGAGCCTCAGCGGTCTGTAGGGCAGTAGGAAGACCCGGCATGGGAAGGAGACGACAGGCCTTCGAGAACCGATCCACAACGACCAGGATGGTGGTATTCCCCTGTGAGGAGGGAAGATCGGTAACAAAATCCACCGAGAGGTGAGACCAGGGTCGTTGTGGAACGGGCAGGGGCTGTAATTTACCCCTGGGCAAGTGTCTGGGCGCCTTACACTGGGCACACACTGAGCAGGAGGAGACATAAACCCTCACATCCCTGGCTAACGTTGGCCACCAGTACTTCGTACTAAGGCAGTGCACTGTCCGGCCAATACCCGGATGTCCAGAGGAGGGGGATGTGTGAGCCCAATAAATCAGCCGATCCCGGACCTCGAGCGGGACGTACGCCCGACCCACCGGACACTGTGGAGGACTAGGCTCGGTGCGTAACGCCCGCTCGATCTCCGCATCGACCTCCCACACCACCGGTGCCACCAGACAAGACTCCGGTAGTATGGGAATGGACTCCACGCACCTCTCCTCCGTGTCATACTGACGGGACAGAGCATCTGCCTTCCCGTTCTGGGACCCAGGGATGTAAGTGATCTTGAACACAAACCGGGCGAGAAACATAGTCCATCGAGCCTGGCGAGGATTCAGTCTCCTAGCTGCCCGAATGTATTCCAGGTTACGATGGTCGGTCAGAATGAGGAAAGGGTGCTGAGCCCCCTCAAGCCAATGCCTCCACACCTTTAGGGCCTGTACTACGGCTAACAGCTCCCTGTCCCCTACGTCATAATTCCGCTCCGCCGGACTGAGCTTCTTAGAATAAAAAGCACAGGGGCGGAGCTTAGGTGGTGTACCGGATCGTTGAGAAAGAACTGCCCCGATACCGGCCTCAGACGCGTCCACCTCAACTTGGAAGGGTAAAGTGGGATCCGGGTGCGCCAACACCGGAGCCAAGGTAAACAGGTCCTTCAGTCTCCCAAAGGCCCTGTCCGCCTCAGCCGACCACTGCAAGCGCACCGGACCCCCCTTCAGAAGAGACGTTATGGGAGCTGCCACCTGTCCAAAACCCCGGATAAACCTCTGGTAGTAATTCGCAAAACCCAAGAACCGCTGCACCTCTTTAACCGTAGTTGGGGTTTGCCAATTACGCACGGCGGACACTCGGTCCACCTCCATTCTCACCCCTGACGCAGACAACTGGTAACCCAAAAAGGAAACTGACTCCTGAAAGAACAGACATTTCTCAGCTTTGACATACAGGTCATGCTCCAACAGTCTCCTCAATACCCTGCGCACCAGGGCTACATGCTCGGCCCGAGTAGAACTGTACACAAGAATATCATCTATGTACACCACTACTCCCTGCGCCTGCATGTCCCGGAAAATGTCATCTACAAACAATTGGAAGACTGATGGAGCATTCATTAACCCATATGGCATGACGAGATACTCGTAATGGCCGGGGGTAGTACTAAATGCTGTCTTCCACTCATCGCCCTCCCTAATGCGCACCAAGTTGTATGCGCTCCTGAGATCCAATTTTGTGAAGAACCTTGCCCCGTGTAATGACTCCGTCATGGTCCCAATCAGCGGGAGTGGATAACTATATTTCACAGTCACCTGATTGAGACCGCGGTAATCAATACACGGACGCAAACCTCCATCCTTTTTCTTCACAAAAAAGAAGCTCGAGGACGCGGGAGAAGTGAAGGACCGTATGTATCCCTGTCTCAGAGACTCGGCAATGTAAGTCTCCATTGGCCTTTTCTCCTCCTGTGACAAAGGATACACATGGCTCCGCGGAAGTGCGGCTCCTGTCTGGAGGTTTATCGCACAATCCCCTTGTCTATGAGGTGGCAACAGTGCCGCTCTGGTCTTACTAAACACGAGCGCCAAATCCTCATACTCAGGAGGAATGTGCAGTGCTGGCATCTGGTTCGGACTCTCCACCGAGGTCGCCCCTACGGAAACACCCAGACATAACCCCTCACACTGAGCAGACCACCCTTTAAGAGCCTTCGCTCGCCACGAAATAGTAGGATCATGGGTCATCAACCAGGGAAGCCCCAGTACCACCGGATACGCAGGAGAGTCGATCAGATAGAGTTGAATCGTCTCCTCATGACCCCCCTGCGTCATCATCCTAAGTGGCGCTGTGACCTCCCCAATCAACCCAGACCCTAACGGACGACTATCTAAGGCATGTACAGGAAAGGGTTTTTCGACTGGAAGGAGGGGAATCCCTAACTTAACACAGAATTTCCGATCTACAAAATTCCCAGCTGCGCCTGAATCGACTAGCGCCTTATGCTGGGACCGAGGTGCAACCTGTGGGAAACAAACAGGTAATGTAATGTGTACGACAGAAAGCTCTGGGTAAGTAGGGCGCCTACTCACCTGGGAGGACTCCCCACTGTATGACCTGCCATCTCCCTCACCAGGGGACCCTCCCCAGCACCTAGCCGCGGTGTGCCCTCTGCGGCCACACTTGGTGCAGGAGAATGCCCCCCTCGGGTTCCTACCTCTTCTCCCTCTAGTGCCAGCACCTCCAAGCTCCATCGGACACTGCTCGGAGGCGCTGGAGGGTGGAATGGGAGGCCCCCACCTGGGACGTCCGCGGGTCGCAAGCAGGGTGTCCAGTCGAATGGCCATGTCCACCAGCTGGTCAAGTGTTAGTGTAGTGTCCCTGCATGCTAACTCCCTGCGGACGTCCTCCCGAAGGCTACATCTGAAGTGGTCTATGAGGGCCCTCTCATTCCACCCAGCATCAGCCGCTAGAGTCCGGAACTCCAGCGCAAACTCCTGAGCGCTCCTCATCCCCTGTCGGAGGTGGAATAGACGTTCCCCCGCCGCTTTCCCCTCTGGTGGATGGTCGAAGACAGCACGGAAGCGGCGGGAGAACTCCGCATAGGTGACTGTGGCGGCGTCTATTCCCCTCCATTCGGCGTTGGCCCACTCCAACGCCTTGCCGGTGAGACAGGAGATGAGGGCGGAAACGCTCTCGTATCCCGAGGGCGCCGGGTGTATGGTGGCAATGTAGAGCTCCACTTGTAAGAGGAACCCCTGACACCCGGCAGCGGTGCCGTCGTACGCCCTCGGGAGCGAGAGCCGAATCCCACTGGGTTCCGGTCGATGGACGGGCTGGCTGTCCGGTGGTGATGGTGCGATAGGTGGGGCTGTGGGAACCCCGCTGGTTTCCCATCGACGAAGGGTGTCCATGACGCCCTCCAAGGCGTGCCCGATCCGGTTGATACGGTGCTCTTGACCAAGGAGACGCTCCTCCATGATGTCGACTGGTGCTCCTGCTGATTCCATGTTCTGGTGTGTAATTCTGTCACGCTGCTGTGGATTGTTGTGGTGTAGAATCAGGCGCAGGAAGCAGAGGATAAGTCCAACAAGACTTTACTAGAGCACAACAAAAATAAATCCAAACAGCCCGGAGGCAAAAGGACGCACAAAGGCGTAAACAGCGAGCGCACACACAGGTGCGTAATAACTCTCCTAAACACAAGGAGGAAGCTATGAAAATAGCGTACCGACACGGGTAGCGTAACAACACGACACAAACAATTACACACAACACTAAACTAACAACAAGGAAACTAAATAGGGTGCTAAATGAGACATAACACAAAACAGGTGTGACTAACAGACAAAACCAATCAAACAAGAAACATAGAGCGGTGGCAGCTAGAACTCCGGAGACGACGACCGGCGAAACCTGCCCGAACAAGGAGGAGGAGCCGCCTCGGCCGAAACCGTGACAATGGCAAATAGAAATCCTATATGGATGGTGTTAAGAGATAGATGGGAGGTATTGAATAGAGTTGAAGGATGGGACTAATAACAAATAACAACAAATAATAACAAAGATAGCTAATAATGTAAGCATACTGTGTCCATAATAAGTATATAGGTTGTATGTTGGGAGCTTTTGGGAAAGAGCACAGTTAGAAAGATATGGCATTTAGAAACAAACCGGATGGACATCATGAAAATGATCGGAGAGGTTGAGAGTAGAAGAAGTTCAGGAGCAAAAAAATATATATATATATTTATATATATATATATATATAGAATTATTGTAAAATTAACTCTGTCCATAAGGTGTAGATAGTAAGTATAGACCGGAAGTAGAGGCCTGGGCGTTGTTGTTCACTAATTTACTCCAAGTAGGGAAAGGATGGTGGGGTTGAAAAGTAATAAAGGGGAATATATATATACAAAATAAAAATAAAACATGGGGGATTGGAAGTGATGCAGACAATTACATTGATAGAAGATACAATCTATCTGCAATATTAAGCTGATCCATTCCCCCCGAAAAAAAAAAAAAAAAAAAAAAAAAAAAAAAATTGACATCAGGATGCATTTCTTTCTGCATGCATTTTGTATTTATATTGATGTGTGTATTGCTAATACTGTACCATGCACAAGCTCCACTACAGTCTGGACCTTCACTTCCTGATCACAGGCCACACCAAGTTTGCCCCTGACTGGTGCTTCGGCCTAATCAAGCAGCACTTCAGAGAAACCAGAGTGAACCCTTTGTCAGAGATTGCTGTTGTGGTGAAGGACAGCACTGTGACGGGTCAACATCCCACAGCTGGTTGGACTGGATGATGGTACAGTGCTGGTGGAAAGCTATGGCTGGCAACATCACCTGACTCCATACTTCAGGCCACTGCCACAGATCAAGCAGTACCAGCACTTTAGGTGAATATAATTTTAATTGCATTGTATGAGGTTATTCTTATTATCTAAACTTGGGAGGTGAATTTATGTTATGCAAGATTGTAATGTCTTCTCAATTTTCCTGTTTTACAGCTTCGATGCTCTGGAGCCTGGTGTTGTTGTCGCCAAGGAGCATTCAGACTCAGTCTGGACCAGGTTTTAACGCTGACATCCTTCCTCCCATAGATGCCTGTTCAAGCACCACCTAGACTGGACACAACTAGACAAACTTATATTTTTGAGAAGATCAGGGAGTTTTGGACATCACATGGCCTGCACCAAAGTCAAGGGAAGGACAGAAACAGGCTCTCCGAATATAGATTCCCTTGTTCATGCGTAGTACAGACAGACCAGTTCATCACTGGGGGCGAGTTCCCAGTCATCCAGACTATCTGCGGTGCCTCTATGCACATTCAGATGACTCGCTCCTAACACAACCATACGTTGCTGCTACTATTTTTTTTTTTTTTATCCTGCTGCTCAGCCACTTTATCCCTGATTGTATGCATATAACCACCTCATCTATCACCAGTATAACTGATATTGTTATTGATATATTTTTTATAATGACACTTTCTACACTGAACAAAAATATTGTAAAGTTATACACCGGGAGTCAGGAAGCAGGTGCAGAAGGTGAGTTTAATAATGAATCGTTGCAGATGACCAAAACATGAGCATCGTACATAACGTGAGAGAAAACAATACTACCCAATGACTGATGTCTACTGAGGGCTAAATAAAGGGGGAGTAATCGCAGAGATAATGATGACCAGGTGTGCGTAATGATGGGGAGCACGTGTGCGTAATCATGTGTGCGTAATCATAGTTGCCAGGGCCGGTGGTTAGTAGACCGGTGATGTCGAGCGCCGGAGGGAGAGAGCAGGAGTAGGCGTGACAAATATAAACACAACATGTTAAGTGTTGGTCCCATGTTTCATGAGCTGAATTTTTTTTTGCAATTTTCTCAAAAGTGGGGTTACAAGTTTATCAACTTTCAAAGCAGAATTACTTTCCCATTGTTCCTCAACTGCAGTGTAAGATATACAATTTTGTAGCTCTGAGTCTGTACTTGTAACCAATGTAAAAAATACAATTTCTAATGTTTCTACATAAGACTTAACTTTCTTTTAGTTTAGCACATTTTTCTTACTTACTTTTTAAAAACTGCATTGTTGGTTAAAGGCCCGTAAGTAAGCATTTTATGGTAAGGTCTACACCTGTTTTATTTGAACAGCCTCAATTTGTCGGGACATGAACTCTACAAGGTGTCGAAAGCGTTCCACAGGGATGCTGGCCCATGTTGACTCCAATGCTTCCCACAGTTGTGTCAAGTTGACTGAATGTCCTTTGGGTGGTGGACCATTCTTGATACTCAGTGTTGCAGTTCTTGACACAAACCAGTGTGCCTGGCACCTACTACCATACCCCTTTCAAAGGCACTTAAATATTTTGTCTTGCCCATTCACCCTCTGAATGGCACACATACACAATCCATGTCTTAATTGTCTCAAGGCTTAAAAATCCTTCTTTAACCTCTCCTCCCCTTCATCTACACTGATTGAAGTGGATTTAACAAGTGACATCAATAAGGGATCATAGCTTTCACCTGGATTCACCTGGTCAGTCTATGTCATGGAAAGAGCAGGTGTTCTTAATGTTTTGTACACTCAGTGGACATACAGTACAGACATACGGCAGCAATTACATATTATTTACATTTACATTTTACTCCTTTAGCAGACGCTCTTATCCAGAGCGACTTACAGTTAGTGAGTGCTTACATTTTCATACTGGCCCCCCGTGGGAAACGAACCAACAACCCTGGCGTTGCAAGCGCCATGCTCTACCAACTGAGCTACACGGGGCCCCAGCGCAACCTTTTTTACCCCGTGACATGAAAATGTAACATAAATACAGTATCTGTTGTTTATTTTCATTATTAGATTAAAATAAAATTAGGCCTATTTAGTGCTATTTTAATAGAGGGTCCTATTAAACTGCTTATTTATAATGATTAAATACCAGTGTTGGGGAAGCTACTCTGAAAATATAGTTTACCAAGCTACCAATTACTTCACAATGAGTTAAGCTACACTAAAGCTATATAGTTTACTTCAAACTACTTTGTGTAAAATTGTCATATCTAAATCTGACATTTCATATAATACAAATTGAAAGAACAGATCACTCTGGAGTCAGATGTTAACAGAATGTGTAATTTAGCCTATTAAACAAAAAAACTATGTTTCAAGTGAGAATTAGGCAGTTCTTCACCCATATTTTATTTTATGTTTAAAGTTCCAATAGTTAGCTACACCACTACATGGCAAAAAAGTAAATACTACTGAAAACACTAGATTTGAATTTATTTCAACTACCACCAAGCTACTACAAAATGTAGTTTAATTACTAATTTAACTATACTAAACAAAAATATAAACGCAACATGTAATGTGTTGGTCCCATGTTTCATGAGCTAAAATAAAAGATCCCAGAAATAAGCACAAAAAGCTTATTTCCCTCAAATTTTGTGCACAAATTTGTTTACATCCCTGTTAGTGAGCAACTCTCATTTGCCAAGATAATCCATAAACTTGACAGGTGTGGCATATCAATAATCTGTTTAAACAGCATGATCATTACACAGGTGCACCTTGTGCGGGGGACAATAAAAGGCCACTCTAAAATGTGCAGTTTTGTCACACAACACAATGCCACAGATGCCTCAAGTTTTGAGGGAGCATGCAATTGGCATGCTGACTACCGGAATGTCCACCAGAGCTTTTGCCAGAGAATGTAATGCTCATTTCTCTACCATAAACCACCTCCAACGTCGTTTTAGAGAATTTGACAGTATGTCCAACCGGCCTCACAACCGCAGACCACGTGTAACCAAGCCAGACCAGGACCTCCACATCTGGCTTCTTCACTTGTGTGATCATCTGAAACCAGTCACCCGGACAGCTGATGAAACTAAGGAGTATTTCTGTCTGTAATAAAGCCCTTTTGTGGGAAAAGACTCATTCTGATTGGCTGGGCCTGGCTCCCCTGCCCATGAATTGGAAATCCATAGATTAGGGCCTAATGAATTTATTTTAGTTGACTGATTTCCTTATATGAACTATAACTCAGTAAAATTGTTGGAATTGTTACATCCTTGTGTTCATATATTTAGTAACAACAGTAAATACAGTTTAATTAAAGGACCTATAATCATCTACAAATCATAAACAACAGGTGTTACATGTATCTTCCTTAATTATATGCTTAGTAAAATATGCAATTTTGTTTAGAACCATTTTATAAGCAGTTTATAAGAAAGTATTACTTAATGCCATTCCGCCATGTCAAAATGACAAATTATTAATTATTGATAGTTTGAAAAGTTGAAACACACATGACAATTCTTAATTGCATTTATCAAATAATACTAATAGGTTGGCATTGGGATTAAACAAATAATCTGTTCTTACTCTATGCATTATCACATTTTATTTCAGTTTATAAAAGTAGGCTGTGAGGGTTTTGAATATTCAATATGTCCTCTCAAACTTTTCTGATTTAAATAACAAATTGAGGGACATAAAATAAATAGTTTTACCAGTTATAGAAGTTGTTTTAGCCACACCTGTGTTGTCTTGGCTGTGTGCTTAGGGTCGTTGTCTTGTTGGAAGGTGAACCTTCGCCCCAATCTGAGGTCCTGAGCGCTCTGGAGCAGGATCTCTCTGTTCATCTTTCCCTCGATCCTGACTAGTCTCCCAGTCCCTGCCGCTGAAAAACATCCCCACAGCATGATGCTGCCACCACCATGCTTCACCATAGGGAATGGTGCCAGGTTTCCTCCAGACGTGACGCTTGGCATTCAGGTCAGAGAATCTTGTTTCTCATGGTCTGAGAGTCCTTTAGGTGCCTTTTGGCAAACTCCAAGCGGGCTGTCATGTGCCTTTTACTGAGGAGTGGCTTCTGTCTGGCCACTCTACCATAAAGGCCTGATTGGTGGATTGCTGCAGAGATGGTTGTCCTTTTGTAAGGTTCTCCCATCTCCACAGAGGAATTCTGGAGCTCTGTCAGAGTGACCATCGGGTTCTTGGTCACCTCCCTGACCAAGGCCCTTCTCCCCCAATTGCTCAGTTTGGCCGGGCGGCCAGCTCTAGGAAGAGTCTTGGTGATTCCAAACTTCTTCCATTTAGGAATGATGAAGGCCACAGTGTTCTTGGGGACCTTCAATGCTGCAGACATTTTTTGGTACCCTTCCCCAGATCTGCGCCTCGACACAATCCTGTCTTAGAGCTCTACGGACAATTCCTTCGACCTCATGGCTTGGTTTTTGCTCTGACATGCACTGTCAACTGTGGGACCTTATATAGACAGGTGTGTGCAAGGTATTTTTATTATATATTTTTAATACATTTGCAAACATTTATAAAAACCTGTTTTCGCTTTGTCATTATGGGGTATTGTGTGTAGATTGATGAGGAAAAGAATAAGGCTGTAACGTAACAAAATGTGTAAAAAAGTTAAGGGGTCTGAATACTTTCCGAATGCACTGTAAACAGTTTGCTTTTTTGTTGAACAACAAGAAACGGAATAATGACAAGATGGTGCCAACATTTTACATTTACATTTTAGTCATTTAGCAGACGCTCTTATCCAGAGCGACTTAGTGTGTGCATACATTTTTCATACCAACAGACACGGTTGCCCTGTTTCTAGCTCCTAGCCAACTTTGCAGTAAAACATTTTTGGGGTGTTCTCTCTTACCTTATACGCTCAGAACGTTTATAACTTTTGATATTAGATCGGTGATCACTCACCAGAAATTAGAGCAGAAATTAAATATCCCTGACCTGGATCAAAACACTGATGCAGGAGAAAGGAAGAAGTGAGGCCCTAGTAAGACTCAGGTGGCGTGCATACCATCTACCGCTTCCGAGTATATTACTCGCTAACGTTCAGCCCTGGACAATAAAGTAAACGAGGTCAGGGCGCGGATCTCCTTCGAGAGAGACATCAAATCAAATCAAATGTTATTTGTCACATGCCCCTGAATAGAACATGTGTAGACCTTACCGTGAAATGCTTACTTACAAGCACTTAACCAACAATGTAGTTCAAGAAATAGAGTTAAGAAAATATTAACTAAATAAATGTAAGTAAAAAATTTAATAAAAAGTAACACAATAAAATAACAATAACGAGGCTATATACAGGGGGTACCGGTATCGAGTCAATGTGCAGGGTTACAGGTTAGTCGAGGTAATTTGTACATGTAGGTAGGGGTAAAGTGACTATGCATAGATAATAAACAGCGAGTAGCAGCAGTGTAAAAACAAAGGGAGAGGGGGTGTCAATGTAAATAGTCCAGGTGGCCATTTGATTAATTGTTCAGCAGTCTTATGGCTTGGGGGTAGAAGCTGTAAAGGAGCTAGACTTGGCGCTCCGGTACCGCTTGCCGTGCGGTAGCAGAGAGAGCAGTCTATGACTTGGGTGACTGGAGTATTTGACAATTTTATGGGCCTTCCTCTGACACCGCCTAGTATGTAGGTCCTGGATGGCAGAGCTGTTGCCATACTACATTTACATTTACATTTTAGTCATTTAGCAGACGCTCTTATCCAGAGCGACTTACAGTTAGTGAGTGCATACATTATTATAATTAAAAATAATAATAATCATACTGGCCCCCCGTGGATACTGGGCGGTGATGCAACCGGTCAGGATGCTCTCGATGGTGCAGCTGTATAACTTTTTGAGGATCTGGGGACCCATGCCAAATCTTTTCAGTCTCCTGAGGGGGAAAAGGTGTTGTCGTGCCCTCTTCACGACTGTCTTGGTGTGTTTGGACCATGATAGTTTGTTGGTGATGTGGACACCAAGGAACTTGAAACTATCGACCCGCTCCACTACAGCCGCGTCGATGGGGGCATGTTCGGCACTCCTTTTCCTGTAGTCCACGATCAGCTCCTTTGTCTTGCTCACATTGAGGGAGAGGTTGTTGTCCTGGCACCACATCATCGTTGTCGGTGATCAGGCCTACCACTGTTGTGTCGTCAGCAAACTTAATGATGGTGTTGGAGTCGTGCTTGGCCACGCAGTCGTGGGTGAACAGGGAGTACAGATGGGGACTAAGCACACACCACTGAGGGGCCCCCGTGTTGAAGATCAGCGTGGCAGATGTGTTGTTGCCTACCCTTACTACCTGGGGGAGGCCCTTCAGGAAGTACAGGATCCAGTCAATGAACAGCATTCTCATATACAGTCATGGCCAAAATTGTTGGCACCCCTGAAATTTTTCCAGAAAATGAAGTATTTCTCACAGAAAAGTATTGAAATTACACATGTTTTGCTATGCACATGTTTATTTCCTTTGTGTGTATTGGAATAACACAAAAAAAAACAGGAAAAAAGCAAATTTGACATAATTTCACACAAAACTAAAAAAATGGGCCGGACAAAGTTATTGGCACCCTTTCAAAATTGTGGATAAATAAGTTTGTTCCAAGCATGTGATGCTCCTTTAAACTCACCTGGGGCAAGTAACAGGTGTGGGCAATCTAAAAATCACACCTGAAAGCAGATAAAAAGGAGAGAAGTTGACTCAGTCTTTGCATTGTGTTTCTGTGTGTGCCACACTAAGCATGGAGAACAGAAAGAGGAAAAGAGAACTGTCTGAGGACTTGAGAACCAAAATTGTGGAAAAATATCAACAATCTCAAGGTTACAAGTCCATCTCCAGAGATCTAGATGTTCCTTTGTCCACAGTGCGCAACATGATCAAGAAGTTTGCAACCCATGGCACTGTAGCTAATCTCCCTGGACGTGGACGGAAGAGAAAAATTGATGAAAGGTTGCAACGCAGGATAGTCCGGATGGTGGATAAGCAGCCCCAAACAAGTTCCAAAGAAATTCAAGCTGTCCTGCAGGCTCAGGGTGCATCAGTGTCAGCGCGAACTATACGTCGAAATTTGAATGAAATGAAACGCTATGGCAGGAGACCCAGGAGGACCCCACTGCTGACACAGAGAAATAAAAAAGCAAGACTACAGTTTGCCAAAATGTACATGAGTAAGCCAAATTCCTTCTGGGAGAACGTCTTATGGACAGATGAGACCAAGATAGAGCTTTTTGGTAAAGCACATCGTTCTACTGTTTACCGAAAATGTAATGAAGCCTTCAAAGAAAAGAACACAGTACCTACAGTCAAATATGGTGGAGGTTCAAAGATGTTTTGGGGTTGTTTTGCTGCCTCTGGCACTGGGTGCCTTGACTGTGTGCAAGGCATCATGAAATCTGAGGATTACCAAAGGATTTTGGGTCGCAATGTAGGGCCCAGTGTCAGAAAGCTGGGTTTGCGTCCGAGATCATGGGTCTTCCAGCAGGACAATGACCCCAAACATACTTCAAAAAGCACCCAGAAATGGATGGCAACAAAGCGCTGGAGAGTTCTGAAGTGGCCAGCAATGAGTCCAGATCTTAATCCCATTGAACACCTGTGGAGAGATCTTAAAATTGCTGTTGGGAAAAGGCACCCATCCAATATGAGAGACCTGGAGCAGTTTGCAAAAGAAGAGTGGTCCAAAATTCCGGGTGAGAGGTGTAAGAAGCTTATTGATGGTTATAGGAAGCGACTGATTTCAGTTATTTTTTCCAAAGGGTGTGCAACTAAATATTAAGTTAAGGGTGCCAATCATTTTGTCCGGCCCATTTTTTGAGTTTTGTGTGAAATTATGTCAAATTTGCTTTTTTCCTGTTTTTTTTGTGTTATTCCAATACACACAAAGGAAATAAACATGTGCATGGCAAAACATGTGTAATTTCAATACTTTTCTGTGAGAAATACTTCATTTTCTGGAAAAATTTCAGGGGTGCCAACAATTTTGGCCATGACTGTAGGTGTTCCTTTTGTCCAGGTGGGAAAGGACAGTGTGAAGTTCGATTGAGATTGCGTCATCTGTGGATCTGTTGGGGCGGTATGCGAATTGACGTGAGTGCTACGGGGCGGTAGTCATTTAGGCAGGTTACCTTTGCTTTCTTCGGCACAGGGACTATGGTGGTCTGCTTGAAACATGTAGATATTACAGACTCGGTCAGGGAGAGGTTGAAAATGTCAGTGTAGACACTTGCCAGTTGGTCCGCGCATGCTCTCAGTACACGTCCTGGTAATCTGTCTGGCCCCGCGGCCTTGTGAATGTTGACCTGTTTAAAGGTCTTGCTCACATCAGCTACGGAGAGCGTGACCACACAGTCGTCCAGAACAGCTGCTCGCCTCATACATGCTTCAGTGTTGCTTGCCTTGAAGCAAGCAAAAAAAGCATTTCGCTCGTCTGGTAGGCTCGCGTCACTGGGCAGCTCTTGGCTGGGTTTCCCTTTGTAGTCCGTAATAGTTTGCAAGCCCTGCCCATCCGACGAGCGTCAGAGCCGGTGTAGTAGGATTCAATCTTAGTCCTGTATTGCCGCTTTGCCTGTTTGATGGTTCGTCTGAGGGCATAGCGGGAGTTCTTATAAGCGTCCGGATTAGTGTCCCGCTCCTTGAAGGCGGTAGCTCTACCCTTTAGCTCAGTGCGGATGTTGCCTGTAATCAATGGCTTCTGGTTGGGATATGTACATACGGTCACTGTGGGGATGACGTCGTCGATGCACTTATTGATGAAGCCGGTGACTGAGGTGGTATACTCCTCAATGGCATTGGATGAATCCCGGAACATATTCCATTCTGGGCTAGCAAAACAGTCCTGTTGTGTAGCATCCATGTCATCTGACCACTTCCGTATTGATCGAGTCACTGGTACTTCCTGCTTTAGTTTTTGCTTGTAAGCAGGAATCAGGAGGATATAATTATGGTCAGATTTGCCAAATGGAGGGAGATCTTTGTATGCGTCTCTGTGTGTGGAGTAAAGGTGGTCTAGAGTTGTTTTTCCTCTGGTTGCACATGTGTCATGCTGGTAGAAATTAGGTTAAAAGGATTTAAGTTTGCCTGCATTAAAGTCCCCGGCCACTAGGAGCGCCGCTTCTGGATGAGCATTTTCTTGTTTCCTTATGGCCTTATACAGCTCGTTGAGTGCAGTCTTAGTGCCAACATCGGTTTGTGGTGGTAAATAGATGGCTACGAAAAATATAGATGAGAAATCTCTTGGTACAGTAGATAGTGTGGTCTACAGCTTATCATGAGATACTCTACCTCAGGCGAGCAATACCTCGAGACTTCCTTAAAATTACACATCGCGCACCAGCTGTAATTGACAAATAGACACACACCCCCACCAATCGTCTTACCAGACGTAGATGTTTTGTCCTGCCAATGCACTGAAAACCCAGCCAACTGTATATTATCCGTGTCGTCGTTCAGCCACGATTCGGTGAAACATAAAATATTACAGTTTTTAATGTCCCGTTGGTAGGATAGTCTCGAATGGAGATCATCCAGTTTATTCTCCAGTGATTGCACGTTGGCCAATAGAACGCATGGTAGAGGTGGCTTACCCACTCGCCAACGAATTCTCACAAGGCACCCTGATCTTTTCCCCATGTATTTCCGTCTTTTCTTCACGCGAATGACGGGGATTTGGGCCTGGTCTCAGAGAAGCATTAAAGAAAAAATCTTCGTCCAGTTCGAGGTGAGTAATCGCTGTTCTGATATCCAGAAGCTCTTTTCGGTCATAAGAGATGGTAGCAGCAACATTATGTACAAAATAAGTTACAAACAATGCGAAAAAACACACAAAATAGCACAATTGGTTAGGAGCCCGTAAAACGGCAGCCATCCCCTCAGGCACCATTATGACAATATACAAGGCACGGACTGTAACATACTCTGTTTTACGGAATCATGGCTCTCTCCAGATATATTGTCGACGTCCATTCAGACAACGGGGTTCTCCGTCCATTGCACGGACAGGAAGAAAGAGTTCTCCGGGAAAAAGAAAGGCGGAGGGGTTTGTTGCATGATTTAACAACTCATGGTGTGATTGTGGTAATGTTCTCCCGATCTGGAATATCTCACCATCAAATGCCGACCATATTACCTCCCGAGATAATTTTCTTTGGTCATTTTCACTGCCTTGTATATTCCCCCCAAGCCGACACCGCGACGGCTCTCAAGGAACTACACTGGACTATGTGCAAACTGGAAACCGCATATCCTGAGGCCGCATTTATTGTAGCTGGAGACTTTAATAAAGGACATTTGAGGAAAACGCTACTGAAATTCCAGTGGTGTAAAGTACTTAAGTAAAAATACTTTAAAGTACTACTTAAGTAGTTTTTTTGGGTATCTGTACTTTACTTTACTATATATATTTTTGGCAACTTTTACTTTTACTTCACTACATTCCTAAAGAAAATAATGTACTTTTTACTCTGACACCCAAAAGTACTCGTTACATTTTGACAGGAAAATGGTCAATTTCACACACTTATCAAGAGAACATCCCTGGTCATCCCTACTGCCTCTGATCTGGCGGACTCACTAAACAAAAATGTTTGGTTTGTAAATGATGTCTGAGTGTTGGAGTGTGCCCCTGGTTATCCGTCAATAAAAAAAACTAGAAAATGGTGCCATCTGGTTGGCTTAATATAAGGAAGTTGAAATTATTTATACTTTTACTTTTACTTTTGATACTTAAGTACATTTTAGCAATTCCATTTACTTTTGATACTTAAGTATATTTAAAACCAAATACTTTTAGACTTTTACTCAAGTAGTATTTTACTGGGTGACTTTCACTTTTACTTGAGTCCTTTTCTATTAAGGTATCTTTACTTTTACTCAAGTATGACAGTTGAGTACTTTTTCCACCACTGCGAAATTCTATCAACACATCTCCTGTGCTACACACGCATCACAAACTCTGGATCATTGCTACTCTCCCGGGATGGCTACAAGGCCCTCCCCGCCCTCACTTCGGCAAATCAGATCACGCCTCCATTCTGCTCCTCCTCACTTATAGGCAGAAACTTAAATGGGAACCACCTATGGTAAGGACTGTTCAACATTGGTCTGACTAATCGGAATATATGCTTCAAGATTATTTTGATCACGCGGACTAGGAAATATTCCAGTTCACCTCTGAGAATAGTATCGACGTATACACTGACTCAGTGACTGGGTTCATCAGGAAGTGCATAAAGGATGTTGTTCCCACTGTGACGATTCAAACTTATCCAAACCAAAAACCATGGACAGATGGCCGCATTCGTGCAAAACTGAAAGCGCCAACCACCGCATGACCATGGCAAGGTGACTGGTAACATGGTTGTGTACAAACAGACCAGCTATGACCTCCGTAAATCAATCAAAGACGCAAAACGACAGTACAGGGACAAAGTGGAGTCGCAATTCAACAGCTCAGACACGAGACATATGTGGCAGGAACTCCAGACAATCACGGATTATAAAGGGAAAGCCAGCCACGTCGCGAACATCAAAGCCTCTCTCCTGGACAAGCTAAACACCTTCCCTCGCTTCGAGGAAAACAGCATCGACGCCCTCAACGCTCACGAGTACTGTGTGCTCTCGTTCTCCGTGGCCGACGTGAGTAAATAATTAGCACTCACTTATGTCACCATGAAGTGCTTTGAGAGGCTAGCTAAGGACCATATCACCTCCACCTTACCCGACAACCTAGATCCACTATAATTCACATACCACGCAATAGTCCCGTGTAGCTCTACCAACAGTCCTGTGTAGCTCAGTTGGTAGAGCATGGCGCTTGCAACGCCAGGGTTGTGGGTTTGATTCCCACTGGGGACCAGTATGAAAATGTATGCACTCACTAACTGTAAGTTGCTCTGGATAAGAGCGTCTGCTAAATGACATACATTTAAAAGTGTGAACTCCTATTTTGAAGGGACGGGAAGTGTTGGCTGTGCATTTGGCCAATGACAAGCATTCCACATTTAACCCCACCCACTTGTGAAAATCGAAATATCAAGTAGTTTTTTTTGTTTATGTGCAAAAAACAAGATAACAAAAAAACAGCTTAATTATTTTAGAAAGGTCTGGCTTGATGTCTACTTACAATCAGAGGTGTACAGTTCTTTATAGAAACAGGATAATCTTTGATTGATTAATTTGGGTTCTGATAGTATTTTCCCTGTTTCAGATTCAATAGTTGCTATATCAGCTAATTGATCATTACTGCGTATCTTGTTGGCCAGTAAACGACTAGGACAATTACCATGTAAGTAATGGTTAAGTCTAACTCGATGGATGGCAAATTCTGCTCTCTGTCTTATCAATAAATTAAGTTCTATCTTGACTTTGGAAAGAGTAATAGCTACCTGGTCTGAAAAGTGTTTGTTGAACACTTTAATGCAGTTAACAACATTTCCACTTCTGACATCTTCTTTAATTGTGATTTATTCAACCCAGATGCAAATGCAGTTGCATTATTTTTTCATAAACCTTTGGTGGCATCCCATAGAATCCGTGGTTATCAACTGAATTTTTATTGATAATTATAAATTAATTTAGTTCAATTTCAAATTGATTACAGAATGTAGGATTTTGTGGTAATAAAATGTTGAAACGACATTGTGTGGCTCTTTTAGTAGATTCTAAGATTTTAAGTTGGTACAAGTAAGCCTGGTGGTCAGACAAGCTCATATGTTGAATTTCTAATTTCTCGATTAAAGAAAATAGAGTTGTATATAATAGTACGAAATCGATTCGTGAGAATGTTTTATGCCTGTTTGAATAGAAAGTTTACTCTTTTGCTTTAGCATTATGTGCTCGCCGGGCATCAATGAGGTTGTAATCAGAGAGTATATAATGGAGAGCCTTGGTTTTGTGTGGATTGTAGTTGGTTTTATTAGATTTGTCTCGCATGTCCAAAATGGCATTCATGTCTGTTCCAATAACCAGATGGAATTCAGTTAATTCTAACAATATGCTGTTTAGAGAATTAAAAAAAAGTAGGATCATATGAATTTATAGCGTACACATTAATATAGGCTTTTTTCTTTCCATTATGGATACATTTAAGGAAAGTGATTCAGCTTCTTGGTCTTCGCCTTTACCCAAGATGGTGATTTTAAGTATCTTATGTATCATTATGATTACACCTTTAGTTTTATTTGGGGCTGATGAAAAAGCAGCCAGTTGGTACAAATGGTTCTGCATTCTATGAGTCCTTATGGAGCAGGTGTGTTTCTTGGAGCATTGCTATATCAATATGGTTTCTTGCTAGGATATCAAGACAGCTGGAACGTTTGCTAGGAAAATGTAGGCCTTTCAAATTCCAAGAGAGAATAGCTAGCGTTGCCATTGTTTTTCAGAAAGGAATGTTATATTAATTATATAATTTGTATCTTTTGTGTTGATACAATAAGTCCATGGATGTGTAACAAAAAGCAGGACTCACAGGGAAACTCATCCATTGGCCATTCCCCACCCAGAAAACCCTCCCTGTAAACCTTTCCCCTCCTCCCTCCCCTTCCCTGCCCTCCAGTCCCTATATAACCAATTAGATCCCATTAACCTCCTACTGCATTTTTCAACATTTCTGATTAGTCAGGAGACAATACAAACAGAAAATCAAATTCATTACTATTTATAACTTGTCAGAAATGTCCAGATCAACTAGCCCATGTCAGTACATTTTTTTAGCTAGTTTTTTTGCCCATTGATTTTGTTGTAATGTTTGAGCTTTAAAAATGGCAAAAAAAAGTGTATCTCCGCCAACAAGAGGGGTGTGAACTGTTTGTGTCATGGACAGTGCATGGACAGTGCTTATGCCCATAGAAATAGACGTGGTGGGGGTGGGGGCGCGGGATGTTCCCCAATGATGCAAGGGGGGCCTGAGTGAAAAAGTTTAGGAACCACTGCTTTATGGTACCTGCCCTGCACCCCTTATTTCTCAGAAGTAGTACCTACAAGTCACCCCACTTGTATCAGCCAAACACAGTTGGCTATTCCTCATGCACCTCACTGAACCCTGCGCCTGCCATCAGAGTGAGATTGCCATAGTCAGAAGTGTTTCCTTTATTTTAGCAGTTATCTGTAGAATGGAGGGAGGGGTATCGCTCAAGTCGCAACAAAATGGAATATAATGTTCCTGATACCTTTCGGTTACTGGCCCAACGCTCTAACCACTAGGCTACCTGCCATACACATTCTTTCACTGATTTACCCGATAACCACTGCTCTCATAAGCACTCATAGGGTTGCAAAGGGAGGGTATATTACTGGTAACTTTCTAAGTTTACCAGTAAACTATGCTTGACTTGGACTAAAATAGGTTCCAGCACTCATTTTGGTTTTTGAGCTAATATTTTGAGAGGAAGAGGAACTCAAGCTGTAGAACATTTGAGGTGCCAGTACTCAGCTCCTCTGAGCTCCTGCCCAAGTCAAGCATTGTTCAACTACCAGAATTTGGGTAAATTACATAAAATCCTTGAAAGTTATCACATGACATCTAGTGGCCTTTTTGGGTACTTCAGATTATCATGTGTCTATAATTATCTCCGGCCACCTGTGTCACACCCTGATCTGTTTTACCTGTCTTGTGATTGTCTCAAACCCCCACCAGGTGTCTCCCATTACCTCATGTGTATTTATACCTGCGTTTTCCGTCAAGTCCTACCAGCGTGTTCGCATGCTCTAGTTTTTGCTTTTCCAGTCTTCCCAGTTCTGACCTTTCTGCCTGTCCTGACCCTGATCCTGCCTGCCGTCCTGTACCTGCATGACTCTGATTTGGATTACGACTCTTTGCCTGTCTTGACCTACCAATTGCCTGCCCCTTGTACTGTAATAAACTGTGAGACTCGTACTATCCGCCTCCTGTGTCTGCATCTGGGTCTTAGCCTGAGCCGTGATACCCTGTGTTACCTTATCACATGTAAAAAAATATATATAGCCTATACAAAAATATGATTTAAAAAAATAAAAAAATAGAATAACAAAACATTATCCTAAATATAACTCATCAACTTAGTGAATACCATTGGTATTTAATATGAGGGTTTCAGCATGAAATATCTTTTTATTTTTACCCACTTATTTATTTGACTAGCTATGTTAAAATGTCTTTGTTGTAGATATTTTGGCGCCAAACTGGTGGCACTTGTGAAATAAGTCAATAGTTGGAAGAGTTGGAGTGAATAGAAAATAATGCCATTGTTGATTAGATGCTTTTTTTCCATTAATTAGGCTATTTTCTCTTTAACTATATGGTCTATCCAATAGAAACTCATGGACAATATGGATATACAAAATTAATACTTTATATGACAAATGTAGTTATTCAAGTATAAAAAAAGTTATTCAAGTATAAATTACCAAAGTTACCATAGATAAACTGTTAATTACCTAAGTTACTGTCAAGTGAAAATGACATGCTGTAGATGTACAGATAAATGTAACATTGTGCACATCTAGGTATTTAATAAAATATTACATATAAGGCCCAGAATTCTTCCTGACCATGACCCAGCATGGCCAGGAACAACTCTGAGACGGAGACCTACTAATAAGTAGGCTATACCTATAGGGCCTGGAGTTTTTCTCATCAAAAAATACAATACATAGAGTGAAAATGTATGCATTTTGACATGAACTGCAGCTTAGCTGATCATATTTAATAATGATGTTTAATGGTCCAAATTATTGCGTTGTATTACTCTGAAAATGATTAGTTTCTCCTAAACAAGGGAAATCAGCAGTACTCATGTCCAAATATAGTTTATGTCCATGCCATCTCATCCATCTAGATGTATATGACAACGCTCATCTTTCCCATGTGCTAAAGCTGTACATTATCATATCACCTCTAAGACAGTGATTTTTCAGAAAGATTAATATACAGTAATGTAACACCAGTACATATACATTATATACAATAATAATGATCTAGGCTCTAAGCAGAACCACAGAGGAAAGTGGGAGAGGGTATGAAAAAAAACATCCACGATGAATAGATATATTATGTTGAAAACATATGTAGGTTCATCTTAATTTTAGTTAAACATCTCAAGGTATAGTAATGTAGGATTGTAAAAGTAGCCTATACAATTTCTCATAAGATTAGCGTTTGTTTTTTTAACCGGCCAACTGAATAAACAAGAAAAGCATTCACAGTAAGATTCAATGACTTAAGAAGAAAAGTCCTATTATTAGGCTAGTCCTTTTGTAACAAGTGAGCAGCGCATCATCGCAACTGTAGGCTGCTAGGAGAGGGATATTACGCGTGCATATTTGGGGAACAGGTTGGCCAACCGTGCGCGCAGTGCCATTATAAAACATTTGAAGAGCTCCATGCGCAACAGACCGTGCGGAGGTATTCTGATATCAGCACAGCAGACGTAGCGCCTTGGCTCACTCAGGGATATTGTGGATATTATACTCCGAGGAACATCGGTTAGGGGAGCATGACAACCGGGGCCATTCGGGACGCAGCGGACCGGGAGAAGCCCGCTCTCAGTCAAGCGGGTAGGCTATAGAGTTCAATTATGATTCAATGCGTTCAATGCGTGTTTTTTCAGTTGCTTAGCCTATACTGCGAATTAGTGTAAGCTACTGTATTTGAATTAGGCCTACTGTTTTACCATATTATGCTTAGTAAATTATGACAGCAACAATTAAATAGCTTAGTTGAAAGGATTTCGTTTTGGTCAAGGAAAAGTGATTTCTGTCTGTATGTGATTTTTGTCTGTATACATGAAAACTATGTAAGTTATATGCTTATTTAACAAATTATTTGTGCAGCATTTTGACATAGCCTATAATCCCCAAAGTAGTTTGCCTAATCATTAATCAAAGAAAGAAATATATGACATTTATTTGCAGGTTTAACTGTCGTTTTTAAGATTTACTTTGATTTTCTGCATTTGACTTTATTGTAATTTGAGACCTGCCAATGGAAAGAACGCTGACTGACGTGTATGTATTGATCTTGATGGGAGATTTTTACATGCACTGATCACAAATTAGAATTCGGCCCATTGTGGTTATTATACTGGCTAATTATCAATTTGGAGACTTGGTAGAGCTGTTTTGCATATGTGGAGTTATTCTCTGTCTGAGGGTTTTTAATATGTATTCTCTATACTGTCCTTTCAGTATGACAGTCTGCACAATAAATTAGGCCTAACACATCTTACATGTTATTATTACCATCATGTTACTAATCCTTATTATTTAGAAAATAGTAAATCATGGACTGGAGCCAATCTGCTCCCTCTCTGTGCCAGAGTTCTCAGTATAAACATGTAACTTTTTATTTAGTTTTTATCATAAATGGTCCCAGCCAACATTTCCATGTGGGGCCTATATGGGTTACAGGCCCCATGAGGGAAACCCAACAGGAACCCAAAAAGTTTTGTCCTCAGTGTCCACGTTGGCTCCACATGTGGGTATGAAGCCCAACATGAGCCCACATAAAGCCCAACATGGCAACCACATGTGGGGCCAATGTGGGTACTGAGGACAAAACTTTGTGGGCCCCTTCTGGTTATCCTACTGGGGCCCCAAGTGTTAACCCTTCTTTAACCCACCTGGGCTAGGTATACATTGTACAGTGAAATAGTATTGTGACTGATTATGCATCTGTGGGTTCAGAACTGATGAAGAGGAGGAACAGGATGGCGATATGGCTGGTACTGGGCATGCTCTGTCTGTCCCTAGTCCTGGTCATTCTGGGGATCTACACCACCACTCGCACAGAGAGCCTCAGCATCACCGGATACGCCTCTGGAGTCATTGTAAGTACATCTTCATTATCATCATCATCACCATCATCATTATCATCATTATGTTCATCTGCCATTTTGGTGAAAATGACTCACTATACATATAATTTAACTTTTAACAACAACCACATTTTCTCTAATTTTGTCTCTTTTTGTCATAAAAAAACAACACAGACCTTAAGAATAAAGTGGTTGTAATGCCAAGGATGCAGGTCTTCAGAAATTATTGACAGATGGGGAAACTGTGGTTTGTGAGTCATTGTCCGCAAAACAAGATGTCTTCCAAATCATGACAATTAAAATCTCATAAATGTCGTGAGAGCTGTCATCATTCGTGTTGTTGAACAAACCCTCATCTTATTATAGCACATGACAGACAAACAACATATATTTCGGCTGTTATTCACATCAAAGCCAGTAAATCTTTCCAGTATATTTTATATACATTTGAAGACTGATAATTTCTAAGTGTATAATCTCAGTTAACCCAGAACTAAAGTATTGTGTAATTGGTCAGCTGCTCGATTAAGTTATGGGTCCATATGTGTTAAAAGATTGGATCAAGAGATGCTAGAACTAGGTGCTTAACCTTCTCTCTTTGCAAGTTACAGGCCGAATGTCCCCTTCGGAAATTCAAAATATGTTAACAACTGCGAAATTGTCATTTGTCCATATAACCAGTGACGAAAAACCCAAACACCGGAACTACTGCTGCTCGCTATCCCACACATCCCATTCCTTTCCGAGAGTTCTACAGTGTCAGATATGTTTACGTAGATCTGTCCACAAGAGATTACTCAGTGTAAGATAGAGAATATTGAATAAAAGTTAGATTCTGTTTTGTAGTGGCATTATAGAGTTGGAAAGAGAGTCCACGCTTCTGTGACATCATGGGAAGTATATTGGTTGTTATCCGTTTTTAAAGTAGTTAATATCTTATTCTCAACCAATAGGAAGTTCCACCCAGTTGACTACTTGAAAACTGTGAAAATCTCCAATGGCGCTGCCAATGCTAAAACAGGCTTTGTGGCAAGTTTGCCCTCTATCCATCTCTATGAGTGGTATTATTAGATTGACATGGATAAGACACAGCCATGTTGTTAACAGGTGCATTTTCTATTATGTCCACGTTTTAAACCTTAGCATTTCTTCTGCTGGATCACCGCAACTCGATTCTGATTTGGGAGTAACATTAGTGGAGTGATTCAACTGTGCAGTTCATTGACGCTTCCAATGCTGTTGTAGTAGTAGTCCGCCAGGGAATAATCTTTGCATAACAATAACATCAGTGAACGGAGCTGTTATTTATCCCTTGACTTTACATGACTTTTAATAGTGCGTAAAGTTCTCTACAGTAAGAGCCAACTGCTGGTATCGCTCTAACAGTGGCTGTTCTATTTTATCTCTGCAGTTGGTTTTTGGATCCTTCCTGGGTGTTCTTGGACTCTGCCTGGAGGAAAACCGAAAACAGCTGGTACATACAACTACTCCTCACTCATTTGTCACATTTGTACTATCCTTCCTCCATAATGGTCTCTCTCTCTCTTCCTCTGCTTATCCCAGCATGTTCTCACCTGATCCATCTCTCTCTCTCATCCTCTTGGTTATAGTTGCATCCATGCACAGCAGAGATTGATTTGGGTAACTCCAGGCTGTGTGCAGGCTTTTTTTCTAAGCCGAACACTTTAACACCTGATTTAGCTGATAGTGGACCATTTGTTACAAAAGCATGCACACCCCATGGATGTTGCTTGCCTCTGATGCACAGTGTTTACAGGGCTAATGACCAAATTAGTAGTTTTAAAAGAGGTTACTTAGGGTTGAGTTTTGGTTTCAGTGTATTTCCGTAATGCATCTTTCAGTTGATTGTCTTTTTTATCTGTCAAAGAGAGTGGGAGTGATTAAGAATAGAGAGTGGTGTGGTATCCAAGCCACAGCCACAGCCTCAGTTTGGTGTAAAAGCCAGAAATATGGTCTGTAAAAAATAGAAGGAAAAACCCTAAAACTCATTGGATAATAGTCATGAAAGATCTATGTCTAGAAAGATTTAAATCATTGTAGCCAGCTGATATTTGAAGTGAAACATATGCCCTTATAATCGCTGTAAACAAAGACACTGTTTCTAGGGTAGAATTCAGGGTTGAGCATGCCAATCTTTTACACACCAACTAATAGAATGCAAAGTTAAAGAACCTGATCTTCAACAAGCTCAGGCCAACAGACTCAGCATGGCCAACGCTGTGTCTTTCCAGTCCAAACCACATCCCATGGTACTCTCTGTTCTCCACCTCACACAGCAGGACTAGTCATTAACAAGTTTGAGAAGATGGACAGAGTAGTGTGTGTGTGTGTGTGTGCGTGTGTAGTGGATAAGGATATTGATGAGTATGTGTGGGGCTCCTCCATACCATCTCATTTTATCCAGCAGAGGCAAACATTTTGAAAAAGGAGAGAGATACTGAGTGTATAAACAGAAAGGAACTTGTTAGGTCGAGGAAAGACAGGGAGATGGAGAGAGTGAGGGGACCCCAGCATAGAGGAGTAAATGTGCCTGGCTTGGAAAGTATCTCAATGCCTGCAGTGCAGACACACACACACTGTGATGAGGTGATGTCGAAGGAGTCAGGCGCAGGAGGGTAAATCACAGAATAACAGGCTTTATTCCGCAACCGCAGTAACGCATCAAAAACACTCCAGTGCGCAAAACAGGCGCACTGGAAAATACAAGGCACACAGGGAAATATCCCAGCGATACAAAATACAAGGAGCTCCACCAAGCTTCACTAACCTCCACAATAAACAATCACACACAAAGACAAGGGGGTAGAGGGAACACGTACAGTGGGGGAAAAAAGTATTTAGTCAGCCACCAATTGTGCAAGTTCTCCCACTTAAAAAGATGAGAGAGGCCTGTAATTTTCATCATAGGTACACGTCAACTATGACAGACAAATTGAGAAGAAAAAAATCCAGAAAATCACATTGTAGGATTTTTTATGAATTTATTTGCAAATTATGCTGGAAAATAAGTATTTGGTCACCTACAAACAAGCAAGATTTCTGGCTCTCACAGACCTGTAACTTCTTCTTTAAGAGGCTCCTCTGTCCTCCACTCGTTACCTGTATTAATGGCACCTGTTTGAACTTGTTATCAGTATAAAAGACACCTGTCCACAACCTCAAACAGTCACACTCCAAACTCCACTATGGCCAAGACCAAAGTGCTGTCAAAGGACACCAGAAACAAAATTGTAGACCTGCACCAGGCTGGGAAGACTGCATCTGCAATAGGTAAGCAGCTTGGTTTGAAGAAATCAACTGTGGGAGCAATTATTAGGAAATGGAAGACATACAAGACCACTGATAATCTCCCTCGATCTGGGGCTCCACGCAAGATCTCACCCCGTGGGGTCAAAATGATCACAAGAACGGTGAGCAAAAATCCCAGAACCACACGGGGGGACCTAGTGAATGACCTGCAGAGAGCTGGGACCAAAGTAACAAAGCCTACCATCAGTAACACAATACGCCGCCAGGGACTCAAATCCTGCAGTGCCAGACGTGTCCCCCTGCTTAAGCCAGTACATGTCCAGGCCCGTCTGAAGTTTGCTAGAGTGCATTTGGATGATCCAGAAGAGGATTGGGAGAATGTCATATGGTCAGATGAAACCAAAATAGAACTTTTTGGTAAAAACTCAACTCGTCGTGTTTGGAGGACAAAGAATGCTGAGTTGCATCCAAAGAACACCATACCTACTGTGAAGCATGGGGGTGGAAACATCATGTTATTTTGTTATTGACCAAATACTTATTTTCCACCATAATTTGCAAATAAATTCATAAAAAATCCTACAATGTGATTTTCTGGATTTCTTTCTCTCATTTTGTCTGTCATAGTTGACGTGTACCTATGATGAAAATTACAGGCCTCTCTCATCTTTTTAAGTGGGAGGAACTTGCACAATTGGTGGCTGACTAAATACTTTTTTCCCCCACTGTATACAGGTACTGATGAGGGAATATGAACCAGGTGTGTTTAATAAACAAGACAAAACAAATGGAATGATGAGATGAGGAGCGGCAGTGGCTAGAAGGCCGGTGACGATGAAGGATGCCGAAGCCTGCCCGAACAAGGAGAGGTGGCAGCTTCGGAGGAAGTCGTGACACACACACACACACACAATAGTTCATGAATGATTCTTAAAAATGATTCCAGATGGGTATTGTTAGCTGTTGTTCTGTTGCAATTACATTTCTCCACAGTTTTCTTGGAATTTAGAAAATCTGTCAACATTAGTGACCTATAAAAGTAAAGCAGTCTGCTGCTAATTATTCTCACCTGCTCATTTCTGTCTCTTGTTACGGTTCTTGTAATCGTATAAGAAAACAAGAGCATTTTCCAATTAAAATCACATAAATGTTAAAGAAGCCTTTTTAATGATGCTTGTAGGTAAACAGAGACAGAGGGAGACCGCGAGAAAGAGAGTGTTACGAGAGGGGGGGGGGGGGGGGGGGGGGGAGACAAATAGGGGGAGATAGAGAGTGTTGTCTGTCAGTTCTGTTTATCTTTAAGCATTATTACACTGAACAAAAATATAAACGCAACATGTAAAGTCTTGGTCCCATGTTTCATGAGCTGAAATAAAAGATCCAAGAAATTTTCCTTATGCACAAGAAGCTAATTTCTCTCAAATGCACAAATTTGTTTACATCCGTGTTAGTGAGCATTTCTCCTTTGCCAAGATAATCCATCCACCTGACAGGTGTGGCATATCAAGAATCTGATTAAACAGCATGATCCTTACACAGGTCCACCTTGTGCTGGGGACCATAAAAGGCCACTCTAAAATGTACAGTTTTGTCACACAACACAATGCCACAGATGTCTCAAGTTTGCAATTGGCATGCTGACTACAGGAATGTCCACCAGAGCTGTTGCCAGAGAATTTAATGTTCATTTCTCTACCAGAAGCCACCACCAGAAGCCACGTTGTTTTATAGAATTTGGCAGTACGTCCAACCAGCCTCACAACCGCAGACCACGTGTATGGCGTTGTGTGGGCGAGTGGTTATTTTTTAAAAGTATCTGTGACCAACAGATGCATATCTGTATTCCCAGTCATGTGAAATCCATAGATTAGGGCCTAATGAATTTAGTTCAATTGACTGATTTCCTCATATGAACTGTAACTGAAATTGTTGCATGTTGCATTTATATTTTTGTTCAGTATATAACAGGCCACTGTTATTTTGTATAATTCTAATCATGTCTGTAATCATGTCCAAGATAGACACGTCCAGCTATCTGTTAAACTGATATTGTCATAGACTCGACATGACCTCAGTGGCTGTCACGGAGTAGGGACCAGCTCATTGGCCAGAATGGCTGCCAGGGCTCCAGTCCTGCCAGACCACCCTGGTTTAGTTTAGGCTACTTACTTACCAACTTAGGCTCATCTCCCATTAGAGATCACAGACCATTGACCATGTGCAGAGAGGTTAGTTCTGCTACGAGCGGTCTCTGAGGTTAGGGTAGTGTTTATTAGGGCAGGGATTCTCAAACTTTTAGAGGCTGGGGACCCCTTTTGTAATAGCAAATTCATCAGGGACCCCCTCATAATCAGAACACAACTCGAGTGAGATAAAATAAAATATAAGTTTTACAATGAATTCGGCAGTGCATGGTCGCACTAACCAAGTTTTGGACCCTGGGAAGGAACATTTTAAAGACCCGCCTCTTGGAATTGCAGTTTTCAAGCTAATTTCCTGCTATTCTACACATTTTTCCATGAGGCAGAGAGAAAACTTAGCGGTTTTAAAAATATGATGTTTCTTTTTACCAATATCCCAGTGAGTCTCCCAGGTCCATGTTGCCCAGGGTTAAGAACATAAATTATAGATTAATAATATTACATTGTATTTTACTACACCCCATGAACGTATTCCACTAATCCCTTGGCCAAAATCGTTTAATCTGTTGTTGTTAGTAATATTCATTAGCAAAAGATAAAAAAACTAAGTTTTATGCAAAAACACTGAGTGTACAAAACATTAGGAACACCTGCTCTTTCCATGACATACAGTGCATTCGGAAAGTATTCAGACCCCTTGACTTTTTCCACATTTTGTTATCTTACAGCCTTATTCTAAAATGGATTAAATTATTTTTTCCCTTCATCAATCTACACACAATGCCACATAATGACAAAGCAAAATATGTTTACACATTTATAAAAATAAACTGAAATATCACATTTACATAAGTATTCAGCCCCTTTACTCAGTACTTAGTTGAAGCACCTTTGGCAGCGATTACAGCCTCAAGTCTTTTTGGGTATGACGCTACAAGCTTGACACGTCTGTATTTGTGGAGTTTCTCCCATTCTTCTCTGCAGATCCTCTCAAGGTCTGTCAGGTTGAATGCACAGCTATTTTGAGGTCTCTACAGAGATGTTCGATCGGGTTCAAGTCCGGGCTCATGCTGGGCCACTCAAGGACATTCAGAGACTTGTCCCAAAGCCACTCCTGCATTGTCTTGGCTGTGTGCTTAGAGACGTTGTCCTGTTGGAAGGTGAACCTTTGCCCCAGTCTGAGGTCCTGAGTGATCTGGAGTAGGTTTTCATCAAGGATCTCTCTGTATTTAGCTCCGTTCATCTTTCCCTCGATTCTGACTAGTCTCCCAGTCCCTGCTGCTGAAAAACATCCCCACAGCATGATGCTGTCACCACCATGCTTCACCATAGAGATGGTGCCAGGTTTCCTCCAGACGTGACGCTTGGCATTCAGGCCAAAGAGTTCAATCTTGGTTTCATCAGACCAGAGAATCTTGTTTCTCATGGTCTGAGAGTCCTTTAGATGCCTTTTGGCAAACTCTAAGCAGGCTGTCATGTGCCTTTTCCTGAGGAGTGGCTTCCGTCTGGTCACTTTACCATAAAGGCCTCATTGGTGGAGTGCTGCAGAGATGGTTGTCCTTCTGGAAGGTTCTCCCATCTCCACAGAGGAACTCTGGAGCTCTGTTAGAGTAACCATTGGATTCTTGGTCACCTCACTGACCAAGGCCCTTCTCCCCCGATTGCTCAGTTTGTCCGGGTGGCCAGCTCTAGGAAGAGTCTTGGTGGTTCCAAACTTCTTCCGCTTAAGGATGATGGAGGCCACTGTGTTCTTGGGGACCTTCAATGCTGCGGAAATGTTTTCGTACCCTTCCCCAGATCAGTGCCACGACACAATCCTGTCTCGGAGCTCTACGGACAATTCCTTCGACCTCATAGCTTGGTTTTTGCTCTGACACGCCTTTCCAAATCATGTCCAATCAATTGAATTTACCACAGGTGGACTCCAATCAGGTTGTAGAAACATCTCAAGGATGATCAATTGAAACAGGATGCACCTGAGCTCAATTTTGAGTCTCATAGCAAAGGGTCTGAATACATATGTAAATAAGGAATTTCTGGTTTTTATTTGTAATAAATGTGCAAAAATTTCTAAAAACCTGTTTTTGCTTTGTCATTATGGGGATTGATGAGGGGAAAAAATAATCTAATCAATTTTAGAATAAGGCTGTAACGTAACAAAATGTGGAAAAGTCAAGGGGTCTGAATACTTTCCGAATGCACTGTAGACTGAACAGTTGAATCCTGGTGAAAGCTATGACCCCTTATTGATGTCACCTGTCAAATCCACTTCAGTCAGTGTAGATGAAGGGGAGGACACAGGTTAAAGAAGGATTCTTAAGCCTTGTATGTGTGCCATTCAGAGGGTGAATGGGCAAGACAAAAGATTTAAGTGCCTTTGAACGGGGTATGGTAGTTGGTGCCAGGCGCACCAGTTTGAGTTTGTCAAGAACTGCAACGCTACTGGGTTTTTCACACTCAACAGTTTCCTGTGTGTATCAAGAATGGTCCACCACCCAAAGGACATCCAGCCAACTTGACACAACTGTGGGAAGCATTGGAGTCAATATCGGCCAGCATCCCTGTGGAACGCTTAAAACACCTTTTAGAGAATGCCCCGACGAATTGAGGCTGTTCTGAGGGCAAAAGGGTTGTTTTGTACACTCAGTGTATACAGTGCCTTTAGAAAGTATTCACACCCCTTGACCTTTTCCACATTTTGTTGTGTTGCATCCTGAATTTAAAATGGATTAAATTGAGACACAATACCCCATAATGTCAAAGTGGAATTATGTTTTTAGCCATTTTTACAAATTAATAAAAAATGAAAAGTGGAAATGTCTTGCACCAATAAGTATTCCACCCCTTTGTTATGCAAGCCTAAATACGTTCAGGAGTAAGAATTTGCTTAACAAGTCACATAATAAGTTGCATGGACTCACTCTGTGTGCTATAATAGTGTTTAACATGATTTTTGAATGACTACCTCATCTCTGAACCCCACACATACAATTATCTGTAAGGTCCCTCAGTCGAGTAGTGAATTTCAAACACAGATTCAACCACAAAGACCAGGGAGGTTTTCCAATGCCTCCCTAACTGTTTGCAATAAGTCGCTAAAGTAATACTGCTAAAAATGTGGCAAAGCAATTAACTTTTTGTCCTGAATACAACGTGTTATGTTTGTGGCAAATCCAATACAACACATTACTGAGTACCACTCTACATATTTTCAAACATAGTGGTGGCTGCATCATATTATAAGCAATGTTCCCTCTAAGCTACGCACGTGTGCGGTCGCGCAACTTCCCCAGGACTGCCGTGCAGAATAAATATCAGCTCGCGCTGAAAAGCCCGAGACTGATCTTCAGTCAACTTTCTAGTTTTCCGCTTTCGTTAACACTATCAACGTTCCCCTCTACTGTGCGAATTGTGATCGAATCAACACAATATTAACCACTTTCATGCAACATACTGATACAAAACGAACTATGCAAGATATTTTCTTGTAGGCAGAACGCATTGGAGTAGGATTCTATTGCATTGACAGGCACGACTCAGGCCCATACTCTACACAGACCGGTGCGCCATAATCAATCAGAGCTGCAGTATCCCTATATGCAAATACACCATTGCCATATATAGATCTGTGCCATTCACGTTGAACTGGACTGTGTTTACAGCATGAGTGGTCGCAAGTAGATGTGCTTGTTTTGAGATCAAAGCAAGAGCTGCATGTAGCCAGGTGTGTACATTTGTTCATATTCTTTGCTAGTAAGTGAGTTATTAGCCCAGTAATAGCACATTTCTAGTCATCAATGGGGGAGTGGTTGCTTCCTACAAGAGCAGAAAGCGTGTGCATTTCTAGCCATCTTTGAACAGCAAGTCATGTAAAGAGCTTTTTTTCTGTCTTAAAGGGGCAGTGTTGTATTTTGAGACAGGCTTGAATAAGCTAAGTAGCCAATAGGCAGAGGGTAGCATAACTTGTCAGATTCTCTGTAATAATGGTATGGGAATAATAATGCATTTTATTTTGTAAAGTGGTTTCTTGCATCAAACAACATCTTCAGTCACCTCCTTGTCTGAAGGACAAGTGGATAAACAGGTTAATGTCAACCCCCCCCCAAAAAAAAGTACCATGGAATGAAGGCCTACATTGAACACCACAGATTGTCTGCTACTGTAGGCTGAATGATAGAACAGCTATTTCCATGTTAAAATGTTATGGGATGCATTTTCTCCATTGTTTTTTATGGTAGGCCACTCTGATAGGCCTACATTATGATCAAATAGCCACAGTAGCCTACTTGGCCACTGTTATAACTGTAACTTAAAGCGGGTACAGCCTCAGTTTTCACAGTAAACACACGGCAGCAATTGCATAAAAATTTCAAAACGTTGAAGTTTGCGCTCAGCAGACCTGAAATTTGCTCAGTGCCTAAAGAAATTAGAGGGAACATTGGTTATGGGTATGCTTGTAATCATTAAGGGCTGGGGAGTTTTTCAGGATAAAAAGAAACGGAATGGAGCTAAGCACAGGTAAAATCCTAGAAGAAAACCTGGTTCAGTCTGCTTTCCACCAAACACTGGGAGATGAATTTACCTTTCAGCAGGACAATAACCTAAAACACAAGGCCAAATCTACACTGGAGTTGCTTACCAAGAAGACAGTGAATGTTCCTGAGTGGCCGAGTTACAGTTTTGACTTAAATTTACTTGAAAGTCTATGCCAAGAGCTGAACATTGTTGTCTAGCAATGATCAAAAACCAATTTGACAGAGCTTGAAGAATTTTGAAAAGAATAATGGGAAAATATTGCACAATCCAGCTGTGGAAAGCTCTTAGAGACTTACCCAGAAAGACTCACAGCTGTAATCGCTGCCAAAGGTGCTTCTACAAAGTATTGACCCAGGGGTGTGAATACTTACAGTTGAAGTCGGAAGTTTACATACACTTAGGTTGGAGTCATTAAAACTTGTTTTTCAACCACTCCACAAATTTCTTGTTAACAAACTATAGTTTTGGCAAGTCGGTTAGGACATCTACTTTGTGCATGACACAAGTAATTTTTCCAACAATTGTTTACAGAGAGATTAATTCACTGTATCACAATTCCAGTGGGTCTGAAGTTTACATACACTAAGTTGACTGTGCCTTTAAACAGCTTGGAAAATTCCAGAAAATGATATCATGGCTTTAGAAGCTTCTGATAGGCTAACTGGCATCATTTGAGTCAATTGGAAGTGTACCTGTGGATGTATTTCAAGGCCTACCTTCAAACTCAGTGCCTCTTTGCTTGACATCATGGGAAAATCAAAATAAATCAGCCAAGACCTCAGAAAAAAATGTGTAGACCTCCACGAGTCTGATTCATCAATGGGAGCAATTTCCAAACACCTGAAGGTACCACGTTCATCTGTACAAACAATAGTACGCAAGTATAAACACCATGGGACCACGCAGCCGTCATACCGCTCAGGAAGGAGACGCGTTCTGTCTCCTAGAGATGAACGAACTTTGGTGCAAAAAGTGCAAATCAATCCCAGAACAACAGCAAATGACCTTGTGAAGATGCTGGAGGAAACAGGTACAAAATATCTATAGCCACAGTAAAACGAGTCCTATATCGACATAACCTGAAAGGCCGCTCAGCACGGAAGAAGCCACTGCTCCAAAACCGTCATAAAAAAGCGAGACTAAGATTTGCAACTGCACATGGGGACAAAGATCGTACTTTTTGGAGAAATGTCCTCTGGTCTGAGGAAACAAAAATAGAACTGTTTGGCCGTAATGACCATCGTTATGTTTGGAGGGAAAAGGGGGACGCTTGCAAGCCGAAGAACACCATCCCAACCGTGAAGCACTGGGGTGGCAGCATCATGCTGTGGGGGTGCTTTGCTGCAGGTGGGACTGGTGCACTTCACAAAATAGATGGCATCATGAGGAAGGAAAATTATGTGGATATATTGAAGCAACATCTCAAGACATCAGTCAGGAAGTTAAAGCTTGGTCGCCAATGGGTCTTCCAAATGGCCAATGATCCCAAGCATACTTCCAATGTTGTGGCAAAATTGCTTAAGGACAACAAAGTCAAGGTATTGGAGTGGCCATCACAAAGCCCTGACCTCAATCTTATAGAACATTTATGGGCAGAACTGAAAAAGCGTGTGCGAGCAAGGAGTCCTACAAACCTGACTCAGTTACACCAGCTCTGTCAGGAGGAATGGGCCAAAATTCACCCAACTTATTGTGGGAAGCTTGTGGAAGGCTACCCGAAACGTTTGACCCAAGTTAAACAATTTAAAGGCAATGCTACCAAATACTAATTGAGTGTATGTAAACTTCTGACCCACTGGGAATGTGATAAAATAAATAAAAAGCTGAAATAAATCATTCTCTCTACTATTATTCTGACATTTCACATTCTTAAAATAAAGTGGTGATCCTAACTGACCTAAGACAGGGAATTTTTACATGGATTAAATGTCAGAAATTGTGAAAAACTGAGTTTAAATGTATTTGGCTAAGGTGTATGTAAACTTCCGACTTCAACTGTATGTAAATTAGATATTTCTGTTTTTCATTTTCAATAAATTTGCAAAAATGTGTAAAAACATGTTTTCACTTTGTCATTCTGGGGTATTATGTGTAGATGGGTGAGGATTTTTAAAATATTTAATCAATTTTGAATTCAGGCTGTAACACAACAAAATATGGAATAAGTCAAGGGGTATGAATACCTTTTGAAGGCACTGTATATATTGAGATCTGGCCGCGGACCCCTGCAGTACCTCCGCAGATGAAAACCCCTGTATTAGGGCATGCAATGGAAAACTTTTAAAAACGTTTTGCAACAGGGGAAAAATGTAAATCTTATTGGGCAAGTCCATGTACTGTAGTCCCTTCCTGTTTTAGGCAGTTTTCTTCAGTTTGGTGCCTACCCACTGGGCACAGATATCATTTCAACTTCTAGTTTTTATTTATATTTGATTGAGATGTCAACTAACGTGACTTCAACGTGATTTTTCTTCCCACCATGTCATTGGATTTAAGTTAAAAGTTGGGTGAAAAAAATACTAAATTCCCTTACGTTGATGACTTTTTAGGCAAATCTAATCAGTTTTCCACATTGATCCAACGTCATCAGATATAATATTTTTTGTTGAAATGACGTGGAAACAACGTTGATGCAACCAGTTTTTGCCCAGTGGGTAATGAACACGTCCCAGAGCAAGCTTCCCTCAGGTCCACAAATGTCTCAGCCCCCACCCCCCTCTTCTCGCATCTGTTTCTCTTTGTCTGCTGGCGGCCACAGCTCCTTCATATTCTCTCTCTCTCTCTCTCTCTCTTCTCTTCTCTTCTCTTCTCTTCTCTTCTCTTCTCTTCTCTTCTCTTCTCTTCTCTTCTCTTCTCTTCTCTTCTCTTCTCTTCTCTTCTCTTCTCTTCTCTTCTCTTCTCTTCTCTTCTCTTCTCTTCTCTTCTCTTCTCTTCTCTTCTCTTCTCTTCTCTTCTCTTCTCTTCTCTTCTCTTCTCTTCTCTCTGTCTCAGTGTGGATATCGTGTTAACACTGGGTTACATTTTGTTGAATCTGCTCTGCTATTTTGGACATAATATATGGCTTATTTCACAGCCAGACAACTTTTAGGGCCCATGTGAGATGTCGGCTCAGAGATGATCAAGAAATACGTGTGACTCTCCTGAGTAGATTTGTTGTTTGAGTGGATTCTCGTATCAGCAACTTGCATTAAGATAAAACATTTTCCTCGATCATGATATATGATTGCTTATATTTCTCAGAACTGATCTCAAATTAGATGTCAGGATAGGGTAGCTGAACTATTCAGATATCAAGACAGAAACCAGAGTCACTGGTTGCAAAAAAATACTATTACATTAAAAAAGGAAGTCTGTTTCTACTCAACAGAGTTTGTGTTAAATGGCACTAGGCACATAACATGCTTCTGACCATAAACAGTTGTTGTGGTTTGACAACATTTTTACATTTGTTTCTCTGTGTTACTTCATACTGTATTTCTCTTTTAATCATTATACTGTTCAAGCTGTCTCTCTCTTTTCACTCGAGTTGAGTGAAACGTTTGCTTTGACACAGCTGCATTTTGTCTGACATAATGTCTTAAATCCATATATGCTCCCAAGTGTGTTTATTGTAACAATCATTTGGTCTTCTGTCTTCATCAGACCCCTGATGAAATTTAAAGCTTTAAAAATCCCACTGGGCACACACTGGTTCAATCAACGTTGTTTCCACGTCATTTCATTTAAATTACATTGAACCAACGTGGAATAGTCGATGAATTGACGCTGGTGCCCAGTGGGATTGCTACATCCCACTTGGGAGGATATACGCAGTGTACTGTCTTCCTAGTTTTGTTGTTGAACATTAGTCTTACTAACATGTGCTCAGTCATATGTGTGTTTCTATCTTTTCTAATAATGTATGTTTCCCTTTCTCTCCAGCTTGTGGCGGCCATTGTTTTCCTGAGCTTCGGGATCATTGCCTCCTTCCTGTGTCTGGTGGTGGATGGCGTCTTCATCGTTTTCAACATGGTGAGTCACGTTGCTGCTTCACGTGTCTTTCAACTCAACAGATCACATGGTGTTCGAGACAATTGTGACCGTAAATGAAAATCTAACCTAAAACTAATTTATTTCTCATTCAGAGTGAAAATAGCAATTTTAGGGGGGGGGGGGGGGGGGGATCATTTATTTCTCATTTATTCAGTCGGCAGTAGGCTTGATCTCAGTTTCCCCCAGTCTCTGATCTTGATGTCGTGCATGAGAGTGTTTGTGAGAATAGCTGTAATATTAATGTTCATGCATGAGTGTTTCAAGGTGTGTAGATGGAGATTGACCCACACTGTCTAGAATGTTGAAAGCAGTTTGGATTGAGCCTCACTCCCTGTGGATGAGTGTGGTCATGAGAAACCTTTGGGTGAGAGAGCGTCCTCTCCTCCCATTTCAATGTGTTAACCCAACCGAAAATTTCACACAAGATCAAATGTTCCGTTTGCCATCCCAATAGCACAATATAACTTCAATAATTGCAATAAACTTAACACATTTACATTTCAAAGTGGAACAATGCATGGCTACACAATGACATTGCAATATAATATTAATGTGTACATTTCTAGGGATATGCCAAGATGCAAAGGACCCATGGTCCAGATTTGTGTCTGTCTGTCTGTCTGTCTGCCTGTGTCTGTCTGTCTGTCTGTCTGTCTGTCTGTCTGTCTGTCTGTCTGTCTGGCTGTCTGCATGTCTGCATGTCTGTATGTCTGTATGTCTGTCTGTCTGTCTGTATGTCTGCCTGCCTGTCTGTCTGCATGCCTATCTGATTGTGCAGGGCATTTGTGTTAGTATGTAGTGGGTGGAGGGCTGGGGAACCCAGCAAGCAAGTTATTGTATTAGACCAGTGATCACAAAGCTTCAGCTAGGAATGTTTACCTCTCTATCAAAACCCTATTAAAAACATCTAAAGAAGAGTGAATTGTAAAATACAAAGCACCAATAACAAACAAGGTAGACAATATGCCATGTATTAGGGATCTAAGTGAGAGTTTTCTTATACTTTTTTAAATGCAATTTGTTATTGTTTAAATTCTGCATTTCTTCTGTTTTTCTCAAAACTGTGAGCAAGAATGAATAAAGCCAAAGCAGACAGAAATAAGTCTTTGAGTATAGCAGACTGGTCTCACAGACTAGACGTAACATAGTAAATATAAATCCTTGACAGTCAAATTAGTATGATATGTTACGTTTGGTATGGTTACAGATAAAAGGTTACTTAAGGTAAAAATGAAAGAAGGATGATTGGTCGGGGTGGATGGGTGGGCGTATAACATGAACGTAAAGCAACCCAAAGTAGAGGTTAATCACGGAGAACATTAGCATTTTAGCTAATCAGCAACTTTGCAACTACTTACTACTTTATAGCTACTTTGTAACTACTTAGCATGTTAGCTAACTCTTCCCCTAACCCTAACCTTATCCCCTTTAGCTAACCCTTCCCCTAACCCTAACCCTTAACCCTAACCATAACCCTTTAACCTAACTCCTAACCTTAACCCTAACCTTAACCCCTAGAGATAGCTAACGTTAGCATTAGCCACCTAGACACCTAGCTAACGTTAGCCACAACAAATTGGAATTCGTAACATATCATACGTTTTGCTTATTCGTAACATATTGTACGTTTCGCAATTCGTAACATATCATACGAAATGGATGATGGACATCCACAAATTAATATATACCATACGAAACATAATATATCATACTAAATGTAGTGTTTCGGATTTACGTACAGAATAATATGAAATACTGTGAGACCAAGTTGGGTATAGGGGCACTAGACTCCACTGGGTGTCTGTTTCCCAATAAGTCTTGATCTGTAAGCAACCCCCACACCCCCCGTTTGACTACATAGTTGAAATATTTTTGTATTTTTGATTCCAAGTAGGATTTGACCCTATGAAGGGATGAGTATTAAAGTAAAAAAGAAGGACCTATTTTTGTCATAAATGTTATGGCTTTTCATTTGTATCCCTTTATAAGGAGAAGTGTAACAATTTGACATTTTAAACATTTTGCCTTTCCTCATGCTGTCAATATTACTAGGCCTTAGTTCTATTCACAATCATCAACCGGTCAAATCAAGTCCATATAGTAATCTGGCTTACAGTGGGGAAAAAAAGTATTTAGTCAGCCACCAATTGTGCAAGTTCTCCCACTTAAAAATATGAGAGAGGCCTGTAATTTTCATCATAGGTACACGTCAACTATGACAGACAAAATGAGAAATAAAAATCCAGAAAATCACATTATAGGACTTTTTATGAATTTATTTGCAAATTATGGTGGAAAATAAGTATTTGGTCAATAACAAAAGTTTCTCAATACTTTGTTATATACCCTTTGTTGGCAATGACACAGGTCAAACGTTTTCTGTAAGTCTTCACAAGGTTTTCACACACTGTTGCTGGTATTTTGGCCCATTCCTCCATGCAAATCTCCTCTAGAGCAGTGATGTTTTGGGGCTGTCGCTGGGCAACACGGACTTTCAACTCCCTCCAAAGATTTTCTATGGGGTTGAGATCAGGAGACTGGCTAGGCCACTCCAGGACCTTGAAATGCTTCTTACGAAGCCACTCCTTCGTTGCCCGGGCAGTGTGTTTGGGATCATTGTCATGCTGAAAGACCCAGCCACGTTTCATCTTCAATGCCCTTGCTGATGGAAGGAGGTTTTCACTGAAAATCTCACGATACATGGCCCCATTCATTCTTTCCTTTACACGGATCAGTCGTCCTGGTCTCTTTGCAGAAAAACAGCCCCAAAGCATGATGTTTCCACCCCCATGCTTCACAGTAGGTATGGTGTTCTTTGGATGCAACTCAGCATTCTTTGTCCTCCAAACACGACGAGTTGAGTTTTTACCAAAAAGTTCTATTTTGGTTTCATCTGACCTTATGACATTCTCCCAATCCTCTTCTGGATCATCCAAATGCACTCTAGCAAACTTCAGACGGGCCTGGACATGTACTGGCTTAAGCAGGGGGACACGTCTGGCACTGCAGGATTTGAGTCCCTGGCGGCGTAGTGTGTTACTGATGGTAGGCTTTGTTAATTTAGTCCCAGCTCTCTGCAGGTCATTCACTAGGTCCCCCCGTGTGGTTCTGGGATTTTTGCTCACCGTTCTTGTGATCATTTTGACCCCACGGGGTGAGATCTTGCGTGGAGCTCCAGATCGAGGGAGATTATCAGTGGTCTTGTATGTCTTCCATTTCCTAATAATTGCTCCCACAGTTGATTTCTTCAAACCAAGCTGCTTACCTATTGCAGATTCAGTCTTCCCAGCCTGGTGCAGGTCTACAATTTTGTTTCTGGTGTCCTTTGACAGCTCTTTGGTCTTGGCCATAGTGGAGTTTGGAGTGTGACTGTTTGAGGTTGTGGACAGGTGTCTTTTATACTGATAACAACTTCAAACAGGTGCCATTAATACAGGTAACGAGTGGAGGAGAGAGGAGCCTCTTAAAGAAGAAGTTACAGGTCTGTGAGAGCCAGAAATCTTGCTTGTTTGTAGGTGACCAAATACTTATTTTCCACCATAATTTGCAAATAAATTCATAAAAAATCCTACAATGTGATTTTCAGGATTTTTTTCTTCTCAATTTGTCTGTCATAGTTGACGTGTACCTATGATGAAAATTACAGGCCTCTCTCATCTTTTTAAGTGGGAGAACTTGCACAATTGGTGGCTGACTAAATACTTTTTTCCCCACTGTAGATGTCTGCCTCTAGATTATATCAATGCTTATGTTCAGCTTTTGTCACAGAAAGATTCCAATGCACTGTACAGATGTAGGATCTTAATTTGAGCAAGTTTGCTACAGCAGGAAGATAATCCTGCAGCAACAGGAAATGTGAATTATTATGTGGATTATAATTAATCAACACTTTTATGGGGGTTGATAGATTTTTCATAAGGGAAAATCAAGTCTGAAATTTAAAAGTGGAAATTACTAACTTTAGCAGCCTTTTTAAACCTCAAATACACTACAAGTTTTATATTTACTGCTTTCAGGAAAGTTCTCCTGCAACAGGGTGATCAAATGAACATCCTACATCTGTATGTATTCGGTACTTACAAATGTCAATAAGAGTTGACTTGACTAGTTCCAACGTAGTGTACTAGTTGATATACTTATATACAGTATGTGTTGAACAGCATAGTACATAACTACTATCTATTTACAATGCCTTAGTAAAAGCTGCAAAATTCACCCCTTCTGCTTCTAACATACACATATATATATATATATATATATATATATACAGTCATGGCCAAAATTGTTGGCACCCCTGAAATTTTTCCAGAAAATGAAGTATTTCTCACAGAAAAGTATTGAAATTACACATGTTTTGCTATGCACATGTTTATTTCCTTTGTGTGTATTGGAATAACACAAAAAAAACAGGAAAAAAGCAAATTTGACATAATTTCACACAAAACTCAAAAAATGGGCCGGACAAAATGATTGGCACCCTTAACTTAATATTTAGTTGCACACCCTTTGGAAAAAATTACTGAAATCAGTCGCTTCCTATAACCATCAATAAGCTTCTTACACCTCTCACCCGGAATTTTGGACCACTCTTCTTTTGCAAACTGCTCCAGGTCTCTCATATTGGATGGGTGCCTTTTCCCAACAGCAATTTTAAGATCTCTCCACAGGTGTTCAATGGGATTAAGATCTGGACTCATTGCTGGCCACTTCAGAACTCTCCAGCGCTTTGTTGCCATCCATTTCTGGGTGCTTTTTGAAGTATGTTTGGGGTCATTGTCCTGCTGGAAGACCCATGATCTCGGACGCAAACCCAGCTTTCTGACACTGGGCCCTACATTGCGACCCAAAATCCTTTGGTAATCCTCAGATTTCATGATGCCTTGCACACAGTCAAGGCACCCAGTGCCAGAGGCAGCAAAACAACCCCAAAACATCTTTGAACCTCCACCATATTTGACTGTAGGTACTGTGTTCTTTTCTTTGAAGGCTTCATTACATTTTCGGTAAACAGTAGAACGATGTGCTTTACCAAAAAGCTCTATCTTGGTCTCATCTGTCCATAAGACGTTCTCCCAGAAGGAATTTGGCTTACTCATGTACATTTTGGCAAACTGTAGTCTTGCTTTTTTATGTCTCTGTGTCAGCAGTGGGGTCCTCCTGGGTCTCCTGCCATAGCGTTTCATTTCATTCAAATTTCGACGTATAGTTCGCGCTGACACTGATGCACCCTGAGCCTGCAGGACAGCTTGAATTTCTTTGGAACTTGTTTGGGGCTGCTTATCCACCATCCGGACTATCCTGCGTTGCAACCTTTCATCAATTTTTCTCTTCCGTCCACGTCCAGGGAGATTAGCTACAGTGCCATGGGTTGCAAACTTCTTGATCATGTTGCGCACTGTGGACAAAGGAACATCTAGATCTCTGGAGATGGACTTGTAACCTTGAGATTGTTGATATTTTTCCACAATTTTGGTTCTCAAGTCCTCAGACAGTTCTCTTTTCCTCTTTCTGTTCTCCATGCTTAGTGTGGCACACACAGAAACACAATGCAAAGACTGAGTCAACTTCTCTCCTTTTTATCTGCTTTCAGGTGTAATTTTTAGATTGCCCACACCTGTTACTTGCCCCAGGTGAGTTTAAAGGAGCATCACATGCTTGGAACAAACTTATTTATCCACAATTTTGAAAGGGTGCCAATAACTTTGTCCGGCCCATTTTTTTAGTTTTGTGTGAAATTATGTCAAATTTGCTTTTTTCCTGTTTTTTTTTGTGTTATTCCAATACACACAAAGGAAATAAACATGTGCATAGCAAAACATGTGTAATTTCAATACTTTTCTGTGAGAAATACTTCATTTTCTGGAAAAATTTCAGGGGTGCCAACAATTTTGGCCATGACTGTATATATATATATATATATATATATATATATATACAGTGGCTTGCGAAGGTATTCACCCCCCCTTGGCATTTTTCCTATTTTGTTGCCTGACAACCTGGAATTAAAATGGATTTTGGGGGGTTTGTATCATTTGATTTACACAACATGCCTACCACTTTGAAGATGCAAAATATGCTTAATTGTGAAACAAACAAGAAACAAGACAAAAAAAACAGAAAACTTGAGCGTGCATAACTATTCACCCCCCCCCCAAAGTCAATACTTTGTAGAGCCATCTTTTGCAGCAATTACAGCTGCAAGTCTCTTGGGGTATGTCTCTATTAACTTGGCACATCTAGCCACTGGGATTTTTGGCCATTCTTCAAGGCAAAACTGCTCCAGCTCCTTCAAGTTGGATGGGTGCCACTGGTGTACAGCAATCTTTAAGTCATACCACAGATTCTCAATTGGATTGAGGTCTGGGCTTTGACTAGGCCATTCCAAGACATTTAAATGTTTCCCTTAAACCCCTCGAGTGTTGCTTTAGCAGTATGCTTAAGGTCATTGTCCTGCTGGAAGGTGAACCTCCGTCCCAGTCTCAAATCTGTGGAAGACTGAAACAGGTTTCCCTCAAGAATTTCCCTGTATTTAGCGCCCTCCATCATTCCTTCAATTCTGACCAGTTTCCCAGTCCCTGCCGATTAAAAACATCCCACAGCATGATGCTGCCACCACCATGCTTCACTGTGGGGATGGTGTTCTCGGGGTGATGAGAGGTGTTGGGTTTGCACCAGACATAGCGTTTTCCTTCATGGCCAAAAAGCTCAATTTTAGTCTCATCTGACCAAAGTACCTTCTTCCATATGTTTGGGGAGTCTCCCACATGCCTTTTGGTGAACACCAAACGTGTTTGCTTATTTTTTTCTTTAAGCAATGTCTTTTTTCTGGCCACTCTTCCGTAAAGCCCAGCTCTGTGGAGTGTACGGCTTAAAGTGGTCCTATGGACAGATACTCCAATCTCCGCTGTGGAGCTTTGCAGCTCCTTCAGGGTTATCTTTGGTCTCTTTGTTGCCTCTCTGATTAATGCCCTCCTTGCCTGGTCCGTGAGTTTTGGTGGGCAGCCCTCTCTTGGCAGGTTTGTTGTGGTGCCATATTCTTTCCATTTTTTAATAATGGATTTAATGGTGCTCCGTGGGATGATCAAAGTTTCTGATATTTTTTTTATAACCCAACCCTGATCTGTACTTCTCCACAACTTTGTCCCTGACCTGTTTGGAGAGCTCCTTGGTCTTCATGGTGCCGCTTGCTTGGTGGTGCCCCTTGCTTAGTGGTGTTGCAGACTCTGGGACCTTTCAGAACAGGTGTATATATACTGAGATCATGTGACAGATCATATGACACTTAGATTGCAAACAGGTGGACTTTATTTAACTAATTATGTGACTTCTGCAGGTAATTGGTTGCACCAGATCTTATTTAGGGGCTTCATAGCAAAGGGGGTGAATACATATGCACGCACCATTTTTCCGTTATTAATTTTTGTAGAATTTTTTTAAATAAGTTATTTTTTTAATTTCACTTCACAAATTTGCACTATTTTGTGTATGTTCATTACATGAAATCCAAATAAAAATCAATTTAATTTACAGGTTGTAATGCAACAAAATAGGAAAAACGCCAAGGGGGATGAATACTTTTGCAAGGCACTGTATACAGTTGAAGTCGGAAGTTAACATACACCTCAGCCAAATACATTTAAACTCAGTTTTTCACAATTCCTGACATTTAATCCTAGTAAAAATGCCCTGTCCAGTTTCCCAGTCCCTGCCGATTAAAAACATCCCACAGCATGATGCTGCCACCACCATGCTTCACTGTGGGGATGGTGTTCTCGGGGTGATGAGAGGTGTTGGGTTTGCACCAGACATAGCGTTTTCCTTCATGGCCAAAAAGCTCAATTTTAGTCTCATCTGACCAAAGTACCTTCTTCCATATGTTTGGGGAGTCTCCCACATGCCTTTTGGTGAACACCAAACGTGTTTGCTTATTTTTTTCTTTAAGCAATATCTTTTTTCTGGCCACTCTTCCGTAAAGCCCAGCTCTGTGGAGTGTACGGCTTAAAGTGGTCCTATGGACAGATACTCCAATCTCCGCTGTGAAATGTCAGAATAATAGTAGAGATAATTATTTATTTCAGCTTTTATTTATTTCATCACATTCCCAGAAGGTCCGAAGTTTACATACACTCAATTAGTATTTGTTAGCATTGCCTTTAAATTGTTTAACTTGGGTCAAATGTTTCGGGTAGCCTTCCACAAGCTTCCCTCAATAAGTTGGATGAATATTGGCCCATTCCTCCTGACAGAGCTGGTGTAACTGAATCAGGTTTGTAGGCCTCCTTGCTCGCACATGCTTTTTCAATTCTGCCCACAAATGTTCTACAGGATTGAGGTCAGGGCTTTGTGATGGCCACTCCAATATCTTGACTTTGTTGTCCTTAAGCCATTTTGCCACAACTTTCGAAGTTGGAAGACCCATTGGCGACCAAGCTTTAACTTCCTGACTGATGTCTTGAGATGTTGCTTCAATATATCCACATCATTTTCCTTCCTCATGATGCCATCTATTTTGTGAAGTGCACCAATCCCTCCTGCAGCAAAGCACCCCCAGAGCATGATGCTGCCACCCCCGTGCTTCACGGTTGGGATGGTGTTCTTCGGCTTGCAAGACCCCCCTTTTTCCTCCAAACATAACGATGGTCATTATGGCCAAACAGTTATATTTTTGTTTAATCAGACCAGAGGACATTTCTCCAAAAAGTACTATCTTTGTCCCCATGTGCAGTTGCAAACCGTAGTCTGGCTTTTTTATGGCGGTTTTGGAGCAGTGGCTTCTTCCTTGCTGAGCGGCTTTTCAGGTTATGTCGAAATAGGACTTGTTTTACTGTGGATATAGATACTTTTGTACCTGTTTCCTCCAGCATCTTCACAAGGTCCTTTGTTGTTGTTCTGGGATTGATTTGCACTTTTCGCACCAAAGTACATTCATCTCTAGGAGACAGAACGCGTCTTCTTCCTGAGCGGTATGATGGCTGCGTGGTCCCATGGTGTTTATACTTGCATACAATTGTTTGTACAGATGAACGTGGTACCTTCAGGCATTTGGAAATTGCTCCCAAGGATGAACCAGACTTGTGGAAGTCTCCTTTTTTTGGCTGATTTCTTTACATTTTCCCATGATGTCAAGCAAAGAGGCACTGAGTTTGAAGGTAGGCCTTGAAATACAGCCACAGGTACACCAACAATTGACTCAAATGATGTCAATTAGCCTATCAGAAGCTTCTAAAGCCATGACATCATTTTCTGGAATTTTCCAAGCTGTTTAAAGGCACAGTCAACTTAGTGTATGTAAACTTCTGACCCACTGGAATTGTGATACATTGAATTATAAGTGAAATAATCTGTCTGTAAACAATTGTTGGAAAAATGACTTGTGTCATGGACAAAGTAGATGTCCTAACCGATTTGCCAAAACTATAGTTTGTTAACAAAAATGTGTGGAGTGGTTGAAAAGCGAGTTTTAATGACTCCAACCTAAGTGCATGTAAACCTCCGACTTCAACTGTGTATATATATATACACATACATACATATACATTTATACATATATATATTATATCCGTCTTCTGCTTCTAACATACAGTCGTGGTCAAAAGTTTTGTTAGTATTGGTCTTCACAAAGTTTGCTGCTTCAGTGTTTTTCGATATTTTTGTTAGATGTTACTATGGTATACTGAAGTATAATTACAAGCATTCCATAAGTGTCAAAGTCTTTTATTGACAATTACATTAAGTTTATGCAAAGAGTCAATATTTGCAGTGTTGGCCCTTCTTTTTCAGCCCATTCTTGCATAATCAATGCTAGGAGTTTGTCAGAATTTGTGGGTTTTTGTTTGTCCACCCGCCTCTTGAGGATTGACCACAAGTTCTCAATAGGATTAAGGTCTGGGGAGTTTCCTGGCCATGGACCCAAAATTCTGATGTTTTGTTCCCAGAGCCACTTAGTTATCACTTTTGCCTTATGGCAAGGTGCTCCATCATGTTGGAAAAGGCATTGTTCGTCACCAAACTGTTCTTGGATGGTTGGGAGAAGTTGCTCTCTGAGGATGTGTTGGTACCATTCTTTATTCATGGCTGTGTTCTTAGGCAAAATTGTGAGTGAGCCCACTCCCTTGGCTGAGAAGCAACCCCACACATGAATGGTCTCAGGATGCTTTACTGTTGGCATGACACAGGACTGATGGTAGCGCTCACCTTGTCTTCTCCAGACAAGCTTTTTTCCGGATGCCCCAAACAATCGGAAAGGGGATTCATCAGAGAAAATGACTTTACCCCAGTCCTCAGCAGTCCAATCCCTGTACATTTTACAGAATATCAGTCTGTCCCTGATGTTTTTCCTAGAGAGAAGTGCCTTCCTCGCTGCCCTTCTTGACACCAGGCCATCCTCCAAAAGTCTTTGCCTCACTGTGCATGCAGATGCATTTATACCTGCCTGCTGCCATTCCTGAGCAAGCTCTGCACTGGTGGTGCCCCGATCCCGCAGCTGAATCAACTTTAGGAGATGGTCCTGGTGCTTGCTGGACTTTCTTGGGCGCCCTGATGCCTTCTTCACAACAATTGAACCTCTCTTCTTGAAGTTCTTGATGATCCGATAAATGGTTGATTTAGGTGCAATCTTGCTAGCGGCAATATCCTTGCCTGTGAAGCCCTTTTCGTGCAAAGCAATGATGACGGCACATGTTTCCTTGCAGGTAACCATTTTTCTTCCTCTCTTAACCATGATTTCAAGCACCACCTTCCTTTTAAAGCTTCCAGTCTGTTATTCTAACTCAATCGGCATGAAAATGAACTTAATCCCCCCAAAATATTTCCACTGCATTTCAGCCCTGCCACAAAAGGACCAGCTGACATCATGTCAGTGAATCTCTCCTTAACACAGGTGAGAGTGTTGACACTCTCAACACTCTCACCTGTGTTAATGAGAGATTCACTGACATGATGTCAGCTGGTCCTTTTGTGGCAGGGCTGAAATGCAGTGGAAATGTTTTTGGGGGATTAAGTTCATTTTCATGGCAAAGAGGGACTTTGCAATTAATTGCAAATATGCAAATTGCCATCATAAAAACTGAGGCAGCACTTTGTGAAAATTAATGTTTGTGTCATTCTCAAAACTTTTGACCACGACTGTACACTGAGTGTACCAAACATTAGGAACACCTTCCTAATATTGAGTTGCACCCCTGTTTTCCCCCAGAACAGCCTCAATTCGTGAGGGCATGGACTCTATAAAGTGTCGAAACCATTCCCCAGGGATGCTGGCCCATGTTGACTTCAATGCTTCCCACAGTTGTATCAAGTTGGCCGGATGTCCTTGCATTGGTGAACCATTCTAAATATTTTAAATCCGTCTTCTGTTTTATTGGAGAACTTTACAATGCCAGAACGATATGGAGTCTAATTGGTAATGCTATTCAAAAGGGGTGTGCTGGAATTGGATGGAGTCATTGCAGCTGTGTTTAAAGCAAATGTAGTGTCCCGAGTGGCGCAGTGGTCTAAGGCACTGCATCACAGTGCTAGCTGTGCCACTAGAGATCCTGGTTCGAATCCAGGCTCTGTCATAGCCGGCCGTGACCGGGAGACCCATGGGGCGGCGCACAATTGGTCCAGCGTAGGGGAGGGAATGGCCGGCAGGGATGTAGCTCAGTTGGTAGAGCATGGCGTTTGCAACGCCAGGGTTGTGGGTTCGATTCCCACGGGGGGCCAGTATAAAAAAATTAAATATATAATGTATGCATTCACTAACTGTAAGTCGCTCTGGATAAGAGCGTCTGCTAAATGACTAAAATGCAAATGTAATACAACTGCAGTCTATTCAAAGTTCTCATGCATTAAGAGATCATCTCTGTCTGTCCACACCAGGATGTCCGTCCTCTGAAAGCAGGGAGATGCCAGTTTTACACCAGTGGAAACAGCTATATCTATGAGAATTACTATGCCTCTGTAAGTACAACTGCACGCATAGCAATATGACTTACTGTGCTAGCTATACTGTCCAATTCTGAAAATACATGTAGTACATACTGTCTGGCAGGGGGAAAATCCATTTTTAAGGGAGGGGTCAATCACCTTTGACTAATCTCTGCTTGTACTGTACCTGTCACTCAATACTGTTGATTAGAGTGTCTGCCTCCTCTTGCAGGTGCCATGCCAGGGTCTCACGGAGTCATGTAGTATGAAGGTACGCAGTGGGACCTGCTACTGCTGCGACCTTTATGACTGTGCCAAGTGAGTAAAAGATACACATACATTAAAGGTCCATAATGAAGCTTTGTGAACAACCCAACAGATTTCTGATAGAAATGTTATAGATCTGTCATTCTCATTGAAAGCAAGTCTGATAAGCGGTAGATCCAACCGGGAATAATCTAACTGGGTAATAAAAATGCAGTGCTAAAATAACTTTATATACAGTATATGTGGTAACTCACCCCTCACATCAGCAATGTGTAGAACCCACCCACCTGTGTGATGCTTGGAAGGCATTTTGTGCCAGAATGCTCGTCACACATTAGCTATCACGATGATAAGGTGTGGAGTGATTGTGCCCTATTTAAGCTGAAGTAGGCTCAAACTAGCGCCAAGGGTTTCCTAGCCAGGTCACATGGTGTACAGACCAACTCATCTCACTTCCCACTGCCCTCATGAGTCATCATTCGCTGCTCCTTCACTCCATGCTCATTCACACCACGCTGCTCGTTGGTAAGCGAATGCTCATGCTACCTGTCTCTCCTTAACTTGTAGACCGGTGTTTTGACTCACTGCCCCGCAATTTACTGCTTGCTTCTACAGCACCAAGTTGGTCATCTCCCGCTCGTGTAGTGTTTGTGCAGGCAGGATCCATACAGTGAGCAAGTCCTCCGCTTTCTCTCTGTTTGCCGTACTGGTGTGTGACTCAGGTTTGTGTTGCTTGAAGTGTTTGCCATTTCACAGGCCGTGCTTGTTTCGGGAGGCAGGGTGCAGGCTGTATTTGCAAACCCACTGTAGCTTATAGCAAACTTTCAGTAAATTCCTGTCAAGAAGAGAGTCCAATTAGCTTAGCTATCTTAGCTAGCCGGTAGTTTCAAATGGAGGTTGGTAACGAACAGTTTAAATGCTGCAGGAGCTGTGTTTATTTTGCTCTATTCCGGGACAATGTGGACTGTCTGGACTTTCAATGCAGCAACTGTTTGCTTGCAGAGGACTACAGAGGCGAAGTGGCTACTCTTAGCAAACAAGTAGCGATCAGGGTGTGACATTAGTGGATGTTCCTATTCTTGACCCTGCCAACCAGCCATGGAGGCATGTCACTCACAGTGGAAGTAGAAAGCAGCGGCCTTTGGTAATTGAGGCCTCCTTGGCGGTAGGAAGCCCGGACTGGTTACTTCAAACAGCTTCACTGCCCTGGATCTAGAGGTTCCGGCGCCTTCATCCCTGGGGGCTTCTGCTTCAAGATTGGATCCGGAGGTACCTGCGCCTCCGTCCCCTGTTCAGACTCCCTCTCCGGTGGCTTCTATGGTGAATACATCCAGTATGAAAATGTATGCACTCACTAACTGTAATTGGCTCTGGATAAGAGCATCTGCTAAATGACTAAAAATGCAAATGTAAAATAAGGCTTTGTTGGTTATGGGAGGCTCGAACTGGGTTGCAAGAAATTCGGTCGTGCGAGATTCCGCGTCTGGCTGGTCCTTGACGGGTCTCCCAAATGCTAGGCGTGGGAATGGGCGGATTTAATCTTCAATCTCTCCGGCTGTTGTCTTAGGCAGCTCTGTGGTTAGAAACGTATTGGTTTCTGGAGCAAAAACCCTGTGCTATCCCGGGGTTCGAGTACAGGATATTACTAGGCTGCTCCACACTTTTCTACATCAGCACACAGAGATTGATGCTGTTGTAGTCCATGTGGGATTTAATTACATTAAAAATGGTAGCTCGGAACGGCTGAAACAGGATTTTGAAGAATTGATTGGTTCTCTGCTGGATACCAAAAAACGTCCTATAATTTCTTGCCCTGTGCCCTCAGCAGATTACTAGCACTTCACAACTGGCTACTGACTACTGCAGTTCCTTGGGTGTACCTTTTGTAGCCAACTTTTACACCTTTTGGAAGCAGAGGATGCTCTATAAGGAGGACGGGATCCACCCTAATCGTTTGGGTGCATGGATCCTGTTCAAACACTATAAGGCAGCGCTGAGGCAATGACTGATCAAATCAAGCTCCTCAAAGGTACATGTATTTACTCCCATTAAATTGCAGAGATATCATTCCGCCACAATTTCCCATGTTGATAGGGTTATTGTAAATAGTAATTCTGTGCCTGTTAATTTAATAAAAATGTAATTTAATAATCAAATCAAATAAATACATTGATAGCTCTGTTAGCTCCCATAAGGAACCCACTGTTGTTAGCTCAACCTATGCTATTAATAGTTTTATATCAAGCTATCGTTTTGCTACATGTGCTCATAACCATAGGGGTATTGTCAATAGTAATCCTGTGCACATTTACCTGAATTCTGCTATTAGCTCTGCAACTTTGAATCCAATCAGGAAGTGGCTAGCTCATCCAGTTCTATTGACTCTTGTGTCACCATGGATACTCCTGCTGTTTTCAAATCTCGCAGAGGGCTTGGACTGTTAAATATAAATGTGCGAAGGCTGATGTCTAAACTGGACTTTCTGGATGTCTGGGTGCATGACACTAGCCCAGACTTTCTGGTTATCTCAGAGACCTGGCTGAATAATTTGATTATGGACAAGGACGTTGCCATTGCGGACTACAACATTTTCAGATGTGATAGAGCAGAAAAGGGGGGAGGGGTGGCTATTTATGTAAGATCTTCTCTTATGGCATCATGCTCGCTTAGCATTTCAGTCCCCAAACTATGTGAGCTGTTGGTTATTAAAGTGGACATAAGCAAAAATATGCATATATTTATTGCTGCGGTCTACTGCCCCCCAGCTGCTTCGGTGGAGGCTGTTGGTATTATTTCTGATTATTTATAATATTTTCTGGTATTTTAACTGGTTGTGTTAGGAAATCTAAATCTTGATTGGCTTACAAATGCCTCAGATCAGTTTAAGAATATCGGTCTTGAGTTCAACTTGACTCAGCTGATAATGAAACCCACAAACCTAGCAAACATCTTCATTGATTGACCTTATCCTGACAAACTATAAATATTTGGCTAGTGGTGTTTTTGCAAGTTATATCAGCGACCACTGCCCTATTGCTTGCATTAGAGATACCAAATTGAAAAACTATTGTCACGATCGTCGACAGAAGCGGCCCAAGGTGCAGCGTGAGAAGTGTACATCTTTTAATGAGTACTTGTACACACAACGAACCAAAACAATAAACGATACGTGAAGTCCTAGGTTAAATACACAAACCTTCCGGAACAAGATCCCACAAAACAAAAGTGCCAACAGGCTGCCTAAGTATGGTTCCCAATCAGAGACAGTAAGAATCAGCTGCCTCTGATTGGGAACCACCCTGGCCAACATAGAAAACACGAACTAGAACACAACATAGAAAATAACACATAGAAACTCCACACCCTGGCTCAACATATAAGAGTCCCCAGAGCCAGGGCGTGACAACTATGACCATAGTATAATAGTGAAGAGACATTTTTTAAGATTCCCGCCCCTGGCGTTCCTTCATGATCTATATTATTCCGGGATTTTTTATACTAGCTGCATACCAGACCCTGTTGTGGCACTTACATTTTTCGTACCATTTTTACCTCTCTGGCTAATAAACATGTCCCTTTCAAGCGACTTAGAGTCAAAAACCGAACTAACCTATGGTACTCTCCTGTACTTGCAGAACTCGTCTTGATAAGAAATCAAGCCTGGGCCAAGGCTAGAGAAACTGGCTTGTTAGCTGATTGGCAGCTATTTAGGCAATTGAGAAATAGGTGCACTACCTCAGTTAAACAAGCCAAATCAAACTACTTCCTTAGCGCTATGACTGACTCTGTTAGTGATCCCTCTAATTCCTCTACTTCCCTGCCTAAGCAAGTAGTTTTAGACACCTGCATCATTACTGAAAAAGTTCTGATTCATGATGCTTTTAATCAGCATTTTATCTCAGCTGGTTTCCTATTTGAAAGAAATGGTGGTCATTTGTTACTTAACTTTAGTATCAGGAAATATTCCAAAAGTGTGGAAAGCAGCTTTTGTGCTACCACTCCATAAGGGTGGAGATAGTAGTAATCTTGATAATTATCCACCCATTTCCAGGCTCACTTGTCTGGCGAAAATAATATACTGAACAAAAATATAAACGCAACAATTTCAACGATTTTACTGAGCTACAGTTCATTTAAGGAAATCACTAAATTGAATACATTCATTAGGCCCTAATCTATGGATTTCACATGACTCGGCAGGGGCGCAGCCATGGGTGGACCTGGGAGGGCATAGGCCCACCCACTTGGGAGCCAGGCCCAGCCACTGGGGAGCCAGGCCCAGCCAATCAGATTTGTTTTTCCCCAAAAAAGGGCTTTATTACAGACAGAAATATTCCTCAGTTTCATCAGCTGTCCGGGTGGCTGGTCTCAGATGATCCCGCAGGTGAAGAAGCCGGGTGTGGAGGTCCTGGGCTGGTGTGGCTACACGTGGTCTGCGCTTGTGAGGCCGGTTGGACATACTGCCAAATTCTCTAAAACAACGTTGGAGGCGGCTTATGGTATATGGAATGAACATTCAATTCTCTGTTGGACATTCCTGCAATCAGCATGCCAATCAAAATCTAGACATCTGTGACATTGTGTCCCCAGCACAAGGTTTTAAGAGTGGCCTTTTATTGTCCCCAGCACAAGGTACACCTGTGTAATGATCACGCTGTTTAGTCAGCTTCTTGATATGCCATACCTGTCAGGTGGATGGATTATCTTGGCAAAGGAGAAATGCTCACTAACAGGGATGTAAACAAATTTGTGCACAACATTTGAGAGAAATAAGCTTTTTGTGCAAATGGAACATTTCTGGGATATTTTATTTCAGCTAATGAAACATGGGACCAACACTTTACATGTTGTGTTTATATTTTTGTTCAGTATAGAATCATTGGTCAAGAAACAGCTACGTTATTTTCTATCTGTAAATTGTATTCATAATGTTAATCGATCCGGATTTAGACCTAAACATAGCACCCCTACGGCTACCATGCCTGTTGTAAATGATATTGCAAATGCCATAGATCATAGAAATAATTGTGCTGCCAGACTTGTCAAAAGCTTTTGATACTGTAGAACATGTTATTCTGTTGAATAAGCTGTCCTTGGCAAGGTTGGTACTGATGCTTGCCGATGGTTTCATAATTATCTCAGTGACAGAACTCAGGCCATCAAGGTAGATGGGGTCAAATCTGAGTTCCTTGAGTTACATAAAGGGGTGCCCCCAAGGTTCGATACTCGGCCGACTACTGTTTACAATCTATATAAATATAATTGGTAATGTTGTAAAAAAATATATAAAAAAATGAATGCAGATGATAGTGTTGTATTCCATTGCTCCATCGGTTGGCCAAGCCTTTTCAAATTTGAAGTCTGATTTTCAAGCACTGCAGAGGTCACTATTGGATCTAAAGTTAGTGCTAAATGTAAACAAAACAAAATGCATGCTTTATTCTTGGTTCCATAACCCAGATTTAAATTAATTTGTAATGACTAGTTTGAACGGTACACAAATTGAGCGAGTTCCTTCCTACAAATATCTTGGTATCTGGCTGTCATTTAAAAAACATGTCACTGAGCTGGTGAAGAAGTTTCAGTTCAAGGTTGGTTACTTTTACAGAAACAAAGCACGTCTGACTTTTGTTAATAGGAAGGAAATTGTCTAGGCCACTTTTATGTCTATTTTAGATTATGGCAATATTATCTATTTCTACAATTAAATCACTAGATGCTGTTTTCCATTGTGCCCTTAGGTTTATTACTGTGTTTATTTCTGCTTTGTTATTTGCGCGGGCTGCACACACATCTTCAGTCTCTCATTCACAATTTGACAAGCACTTGATAATGCCTCTAATTTCCTGGCAGCATCCCGTTTGTTTGGCCATAATGCCCCCTAAAACAATTAATGCCTTTTGCAGCCAGTGGCCGTTGTGCCCTTGGATTGAATATAATAATTATAATTCCCTTCTCTCGGCTGCGTGCTCCCAAGCACCTCTCACTCATATGGCTCTCTAAGATAGCTCAATTCTTATTAGCCAATGCCCATCACATGATCGGGTCTTTCTCACAGGCTACAAGTGAAGACAGACACATCAGGGACGCAACTGCGCGCATCCTTATCCAATTCCGAGGCGCATATTGAAGATATTGGAAGAACTGTCCACATTGACTTTTCATCAGTCAACAAGATCAGTAGGCCTAACGAACAGCAAAAGCACTAGCCTATCAACTTCTGTACTATGGGGGATAGTAGATTGACATAGGGTCAATCTACTATCCCCCATAGTACAAAAGTGGACCTATTCTGTACGATAAATTAATATTCCAGACATAGTCTGGGACAGTTGTGGGATGCGATAGATCTCAAATTAATACAACCACTAGCATCAAAAAAACTTTTTTAAGCAATGAGGCTGACGCAACAGATCAGAACATTTAGCTTAAAATGTTGATAAACTATTAGGCTATTTTTTCACATTATAAGCAAAGCAATGCGCACACAGAGTAGGCTATAAGTGTGAATGTTCCAAGATGCAATCAATTAGCAGGAAAACACTTTCTCAAAAGTGACCGCAAATGCGATTATGCATGTTATGCTTTTATTATAAAGGTGCATTTTAATGGTGAAAATTATCTTCCCCAAACTTGAAACTCGCGCTGCATATGTATGCCAGTTAGGCTCTACACCGTTGTAAAGCAGATTAATGTGCTTAATTTTAAGAAGTTATTTGGCCACTTTAGTTGTGATACAAACCTTATCAAAACATATAGGCCTATGGGCTAGGCTACATGAGGTGTGCGACTATGATTTTGAAAAAGTTGCAAAAAAAAGGCATGCGTTGTTTCTTGCCTTACTGCACACAAGCTAGGTATCATTCATAAGTGATAATATATCATTCACAAGTGATAGGCTAATATTGTCACCCATCAGACTGTTCTTGATTTAATCTTTACATATACTAAATCATATATATGTGTGAAATTTATTTTAATTTAGAATGGACTATTACTATGCACCTGTCTTGAAACAGGGGCAGGGGCAAAAAATACATGTCATCTCTGCACTTAAATAGCGAATGGAGGACGCTTTTCCTGTGGTTCAATTTCATGCCAGCCAGGTAGGCTATACTCCTGTTGTAAAGAGAAGCAATGTGCTTAATATTAGGAAAGTTGAGAAATAAATATGGTAGGCCTAGCCTATAGAAAGCTGATGGGATCCTCCTCTTTTTAATAGAAGCCATCACTCTGTTTTCTCACGCAATTGCATAGCCTATAGAAATGTTGCGCAACATGAGCTCATGGGCTCTCATGAAGTATTTGATTAGATTTTCGATTACATTTGCATTGATGTCAGAGTGATTAGAGGGACAATAGAGTCCAGTTAGCAAGTTTGGTAGCAGTTAGCAAGTTAGCAAGTTAGCAAGTTTGGTAGGCTACTAATGTCCATCAGCAGCATCAGAGCTTGGAGAAGCCTAATTACCGTGACTAAACGGTCACGTGGAATTTGACTACTGACATGATTCGTGAACGCCGGTGTGGCGGTAATATATCACTGTAACAGCCCTAGTTGGGACTCTTTGTATGTAAGGAGTGATGTAAGGAGTGTCACGCCCTGACCTGGAGAGACTGTTATTCTCTAGGTAATTTGGTCAGGGTGTGAAAATCTATGTATTGTAATTCTATGTTTGGCCGGGTGTGGTTCCCAATCAGAGGCAGCTGTCACTCGTTGTCTCTGATTGGCGATCATACTTAGGCAGCCATTTTTCCTGCCTGGGTTGTGGGATTTTGTTTGTGGTCCTGTTTGGCGTATAGCCCATAGGACTTCACGGTTTCTTTGATTTTGTTATTTTGTCTAGCGTTTATCCTGTTCAATAAACATGTACGCATACCACGCTGCACCTTGGTCTGACCCGTCTCTCAACGATCGTGACAGAAGATCCCACCAAACACGGACCAAGCAGCGTGCCCAGGAGCAGCAGACACCCTGGACACAGGTAGTGGAGCAGAGATCATGGACTTGGGGGGAGATAAGAGAGGATCTGGCCAAGCATATGGAGGCCCTGAAAGGGATGAGGGTGGAGAAGGAGAGAGTAGCCGATAGAGGACCCTGGGCGAAGGAGGAAGCCCAGGCAGGAGAGGAGAAACGGCGACCCAAGAGGACGCGGTCACGAAGAAAGCCCGAGAAGCAGCCCCAATACATTTTTTTGGGGGGGGCACACGGGGTGGTTGGCGGAGCCAGGGTTCAGAGCAGAGCCAACTCCCCGTATTCACGCTAAGAAGCGTGTGACCGTGCAGGCTCCGTGTTATGCGGAGCTACGCACTGTGTCGCCAGTGCGCCGGCACAGTCCAGTGCGTCTTGTGCTAGTGCCACGCACGTGCTGTGCGAAAATGGGCATCCAACCAGGATGGGTTGTGCCAGCTCTACGCTCCAGACCTCCAGTGCGCCTCCACAGTCCAGTACGCCCGTAACTGCTCCCCGCACCAAACCAGTGGTGCGCGTATCCAGTCCGGTACGGCCCGTGCCAGCTCCTCGCACCAAACCAGTGGTGCCTGTCGCCAGCCCGGTACGCCCCGTACCTGCTCCCCGCACCAAACCAGTGGTGCGTGTCTCCAGTCCGGTACGGCCCGTGCCAGCTCCTCGCACCAACCCAGTGGTGCGTGTCTCCAGTCCGGCACGACCCATGCCTGCTCCTCGCACCAGACCAGTGGTGCGTGTTCCCAGTCCAGCTCCGGTCAGCGGCGCCACTCCAGAGCCAGAGCAGTCCGCTCCACCGGGGTCCAGTTCAGCTCCGGTCAGCGGTTCCACTCCGGAGCCAGAGCAGTCCGCTCCACCGGGGTCCAGTTCAGCTCCGGTCAGCGGTTCCCTCTCCAGGGTCGGGGCCTCCCACAACAGGGTCCAGACAGGGCTTGTTGCATCGCGGGAGGATTGCTGATCCAGGCCCAGACGTCAGCCCCTCTCCAGGTTCGGGGTCTCCCACACCAGGGTCCAGAGAGGGCTTGGTGCAGCAGGGGAGGAAGGAGGGGGGAAGCATCGCGCCGAGGTCCAGACCAGACCAGGGGCGCAACGGGGAGGCAGAGAGGGAGAGGTCGTCACGGCCGGAGCCGGATCCGCCTCCGAGGCTGAATGCCCACCCGGACCCTCCCCTAATGAGTCAGGTTGGTGCGGCCTGAGTACGCACCTTTGGGGGGGGGGGGGGTACTGTCAGGCCTAGCCTAATTGCATAGCCTATAGAAATGTTGCGCAACATGAGCTCATGGGCTCTCATGAAGTATTTGATTAGATTTTCGATTACATTTGCATTGATGTCAGAGTGATTAGAGAGACAATAGAGTCCAGTTAGCAAGTTTGGTAGCAGTTAGCAAGTTTGGTAGGCTACTAATGTCCATCAGCAGCATCAGAGCTTGGAGAAGCCTAATTACCGTGACTAAACGGTCACGTGGAATTTGACTACCGACATGATTCGTGAACGCCGGTGTGGCGGTAATATATCACTGTAACAGCCCTAGTTGGGACTCTTTGTATGTAAGGAGTGATGTAAGGAGTGTCACGCCCTGACCTGGAGAGACTGTTATTCTCTAGGTAGTTTGGTCAGGGTGTGAAAATCTATGTATTGTAATTCTATGTTTGGCCGGGTGTGGTTCCCAATCAGAGACAGCTGTCGCTCGTTGTCTCTGATTGGCGATCATACTTAGGCAGCCATTTTTCCTGCCTGTGTTGTGGGATCTTGTTTGTGTTCCTGTTTGGCTTGTTTTGTGTATAGCCCATAGGACTTCACGGTTTCGTTGATTTTGTTATTTTGTCTAGCGTTTATCCTGTTTAATAAACATGTACGCATTCCACGCTGCACCTTGGTCTGACCCGTCTCTCAACGATCGTGACAAGGAGAGAGCAACATTTTCATGTGTTTAGCTACAAAGCAGTTATGCAGAAACTTCCTATGTATCTATCATCATTAATTCAATTTAGACTTACAAATGACCAAACCCGGTCTCAGGCTTGAATAACCCTGGAGGCCCCTTTGGTCTCCACAGAGTTGGGTAAAGCTGCTTTTAGTTTTTTTGTGCCCTTTATGTGGAACAACTTACAGAACTCTCTGAAATTATATCTTCTGGTCTCAGTTGGTCAGTTCAGAGTAATGATCGGAGACCTCTATGTTAATAGATGTGTGTTTTTCTTAATATGTTTTGTAATTTTGTATATTGTATGTGTTTGATGTACACTGCTCAAAAAATAAAGGGAACAACACAATGTATCTCCAAGTCAATCACACTTCTGTGAAATCAAACTGTCCACTTAGGAAGCAACACTGATTGACAATAAATTTCACATGCTGTTGTGCAAATGGAATAGGCAACAGGTGGAAATTATAGGCAATTAGCAAGACACCCCCAATAAAGAAGTGGTTCTGCAGGTGGTGACCACAGACCACTTCTCAGTTCCTATGCTTCCTGGCTGATGTTTTGGTCACTTTTGAATGCTGGCGGTGCTTTTGAATGCTAGCATGAGACGGAGTCTACAACCCACACAAGTGGCTCAGGTAGTGCAGCTCATCCAGGATGGCACATCAATGCGAGCTGTGGCAAGAAGGTTTGCTGTGTCTGTCAGCGTAGTGTCCAGAGCATGGCGGCGCTACCAGGAGACAGGCAAGTACATCAGGAGACGTGGAGGAGGCCGTAGGAGGGCAACAACCCAGCAGCAGGACCGCTACCTCCGCCTTTGTGCAAGGAGGAGCAGGAGGAGCACTGCCAGAGCCCTGCAAAATGACCTCCAGCAGGCCACACATGTGCATGTGACTCCATGAGGGTGGTATGAGGGCCCGACATCCACAGGTGGGGGTTGTGCTTACAGCCCAACACCGTGCAGGACGTTTGGCATTTGCCAGAGAACACCAAGATTGGCAAATTCGCCACTGGCGCCCTGTGCTCTTCACAGATGAAAGCAGGTTCACACTGAGCACATGTGACAGACGTGACAGAGTCTGGAGACGCCGTGGAGAACGTTCTGCTGCCTGCAACATCCTCCAGCATGACCGGTTTGGCGGTGGGTCAGTCATGGTGTGGGGTGGCATTTCTTTGGGGGGCCGCACAGCCCTCCATGTGCTTGCCAAAGGTAGCCTGACTGCCATTAGGTACCGAGATGAGATCCTCAGACCCCTTGTGAGACCATATGCTGGTGCGGTTGGCCCTGGGTTCCTCCTAATGCAAGACAATGCTAGACCTCATGTGGCTGGAGTGTGTCAGCAGTTCCTGCAAGAGGAAGGCATTGATGCTATGGACCGCCCGTTCCCCAGACCTGAATCCAATTGAGCACATTTGGGACATCATGTCTCGCTCCATCCACCAACGCCACGTTGCACCACAGACTGTTCAGGAGTTGGCGGATGCTTTAGTCAAGGTCTGGGAGGAGATCCCTCAGGAGATGTCATACTAGCTTAATAATATAACTTTATAAAGTAGTATAATGTTATTCTTGGAATGGCATATTAAAAGCATAAATATAATAATATTGTAATGGGATTTGTTGTTAGTGACGTTTTGTTGTCCTGTCTTGTAGTGGGGGCTACATGAACAACTACTATGAGTTTGTTGGTGTGCGGAGCTGTGGGGACGTGCTGTCCCTGTACGTGTTGATCTGGGTGCTGACCAGCCTCAACCTGGTGGCCTTCTTCCTGGGTATCCTGACCACCGCTGTGCTGGGAAGCATCAAGGACCAGGTGAGAGAGACAGGCTGCGGCTAAAATTATACGCTAATATACTTGTGCAATACTTAAAAGTTTGTGGTGTATAATCAGGAGTCTTGAGCAGTACTTGCAGTTAAATCATATCCAGGTTTTATTCCATATTGTATTAAACTTGGGGAAAGGGGATTTGGAAAAATAATCAAAATCAAGGTGGAATTATCTTGCCCTGCAGGCCTGCTCTTGCCCATGCCAAACATTCTTCTCAGTAGCCCACAGGTGTGTGGCAACAGCTCATTATGAGCGATGTTGGGTGCGGGGCACGGCTCGCCTGTAGTGGCGCTCTCCATTGCTGTGGTGCTGAACCGTCAGCGTATTTCTCCTGCGCTGGCTAGCGGTAGCTGTCCATAGTTCTGAAATACTTTGGTGCGTTATTTACTGTATATAGGCACATTCTCGGGGCTCACAGGTTAACATTGGCTTCTAATAAATTCGTAGCGCTGAAGATCTGAGCTGTAGCGCGATTGAGATTTAAAGGTAATTTTCGATTGAGCCGACATACTGTATTCAGCGTTTACCTTGAATGCAGTCTCTACGAACACGGGAACATTGGCGCTACAGATTGAATCGAGGCCATACTGTTCTTCATTATAGGGACATTTTAGGGAAATTACACTCCAAATTCAAAGTTTCTCAGATGTTTTCAGTTTGTGTAGATCCAGCTGTGTGCCTCGTCAACCTCAAATGAATGTAAAAGATAAGCACAACAAATCTGGAAGTTACACGGTGCTTATCTTTTCCATTTGATAAAGCTGAATATACAAAACAGATGACCTGGGACATGGATTTATCCCAATAGAAGAACTCAAAACATAACTCACTTTAAGTGCACTATACGTGTCTGAGGCCCTATTCCCTATATAGTGCACAACTTTTGACCCGAGTAATGAAGGATCTAGAGTATGGGTTCCTTTAAGTGAGTGGAGGCGAATCGCATAACTGTTGCTTGACTGCACCTATAGTGCTATTGATGAGACTGGTGTTGATACAGTAGAGTACAGTGAGTCCATACACGGTGTACCGTATCTAGCTGTGTTCCAGAGGAGTGGAGGAGCCTGTGTCAAGGACTAACACAGCAAGAGATAGGAGTTGTGTAGAGTAGCAGAGGTATCAAATTACAGGCAATCTCCCAGACGATGTATCAGGATGACTCCAAAGGACATATGGTGTCAAGATGGAACAGTGTGAGCCGGTAGGGGTGTGGGCTGGGGCGCTGTTAAACTTTACGAGACGTTCTTCTGCTATCATTGTTCTTCTGCTATGAAATCATCCAAAAACTGTCAGTGTTTGTTTTAGCCTGCCTGGAGTGCCAGATGTGCAGGGTTTATAGTTGTGGAACTATTTTATCAGTCCATTAAGCCAGGCAAGCTCAATCAAGCACAGATCAAGTATTTACAATTATTTCAAATAGTTTTTTTAACCCAGATCTGTCTGCTATCATATCCGAGCAAAGCTTGAAGGAGTGGATGGTGGTTGGGAAAGGCATATTCATACCTTTTCCGATGATCAAATCGAATACAAAAGTGTGTATTTTAGTGTCCCGGCAATCCAGATTCGAAATGTCTCGACTCACTTAAGAGGAAAGAGATATCTCTCTGGCGATCATCCTATGTTAAATGTCCCCAGCAGAAACAGAACAGCTAACCGGCCCTGATTGAATTAGAAGAAGGGGCATATGTTCTGTGTTGTTGGGAGACACAGCAGGGCATAGCCCAGGAAGACACACATCAACGTCAGAGATAATTGTTTCTTAGAAATCTGAGATCCCCCCTCCACCTCCCTGATATCCAGCACAACCCTTAATGTGTGTGTGTATTTTGTGATTTAAAAAAAAATCTGAATACACACAAGAGGATCACAACACACCAAATTGTGTTTGTGTGTGTCTCTCTTTGTGTGTGTGTGTTTGACAGAGGAGCAGCTCAATGACCCTGTCGTCATCTCATCTCTCCGAGGGGGGATGTCTCTCCTCCCCCACTGCCCCCCTGCTGATGGACAACACCAACACAGGTCACCAACACCTCTACCCGGTCAGTCACACCCCTCCACTCCTGTTAGTATTGGAACAGATAAGAGCAAAACCCACTGGCTAAGTGTATAAGCAAACACATCTCTCACAGATATTGAATACATCAAAAAACTACATCCACATGAAATGCATGATAAACACACCATAAAACCTATTTATTGCAAAACACAATGATAAAATTGCTGGTTCCACTGAATCTTCATTGTTGAAGTGACTGTTACTGTAATAAGTGTGTCCCTATCCCACAGGTCAGGCTCATGACCCACATTTGCTGTTTCCATATAATGAATCTGACCCATTTCTCTGCTATGGTTTTACTAGATCAATTAAGCCCTAGACCGAAACAGAGGTTGTAGAAATTAATCATTGCCGTCCTGGAAAAACCTTGTATCTTCTTGTAACCGTTTAGATTGTATTTTTTTTATACACAAAGTGTAGTAGTCATTCCCTTTCATGTGCAGTGAAAGTTTAATGACTTTAAGACCAATCAAAGTCACTCAAAACACCTTGTGAATATCTGTGACTATGGTAATAGATCTGAAAATATATTTCAAAAATCAATTTATGAAAAGTCAACTTTTTGGAGATACAAGGCTCTATTTGAATAAACCTAATGCAATGGTAAATCTGGCAATAGCGTTATAGGTTTGGGGGGTGTCAGATTTAAAAAAACATTTTCACAACCAGAATTATGGGCGCAGTAGATGGCGGTGGCGTGAAAGGGCTGAGTTTTGATGAATAAACAAGTTGTGGGTGTGTCGAGGCTTGGCCACTCACTGGCCACTCAGGAAAAAATTGTAATGTCCAATAAAATAAAAACGGGAATGTCTGTTGACTTAACCAATTGCGTTACCGCTAAGACCAGCTTTTGGTGAGTCTTAAATATCACCAGTAGCGCTGCTTGAATTTGGCACATTGGTGCACGTTTTTAAGGACAAACCTCAAATATCTCCATGCCTCCCACCTCAGCGCAAGCAGGCTAATATATACGACAGGTAAAATACCAAAACTGGTGCAAGGGTTGAAAAATAGCAGCGCTGGCTTTTACAAGTCGAAATTGCCAAAGAGCATACAGTGCCTTGCAAAAGTATTCATCCCCCTTGGAGTTTTTCCTATTTTGTTGCATTACAACCTGTAATTTAAATTGATTTTATTTGGATTTCATGTAATGGACGTACACAAATTTGTCAAAATTGTGAAATGACAAAAATTACTTGTTTCAAAAAATTCAAAAAAATAAATAACGGAAAAGTGGTGCGTGCATATGTATTCACCCCCTTTGCTATGAAGCCCCTAAATAAGATCTGGTGCAACCAATTAACTTCAGAAGTCACAAAATTAGTTAAATAAAGTTCACCTGTGTGCAATCTAAGTGTCATATGATCTGTCACATGATCTCAGTATATATACACCTGTTCTGAAAGGCCCCAGAGTCTGCAACACCACTAAGCAAGGGGCACCACCAAGCAAGCGGCACCATGAAGACCAAGGAGCTCTCCAAACAGGTCAGGGACAAAGTTGTGGAGAAGTACAGACCAGGGTTGGGATATAAAAAAATATCCGAAACTTTGAACATCCCACGGAGCACCATTAAATCCATTATTAAAAAATTGAAAGAATATGGCACCACAACAAACCTGCCAAGAGAGGGCCGCCCACCAAAACTCACAGACCAGGCAAGGAGGGCATTAATCAGAGAGGCAACAAAGAGACCAAAGATAACCCTAAAGGAGCTGCAAAGCTCCACAGCGGAGATTGGAGTATCTGTCCATAGGACCACTTTAAGCCGTACACTCCACAGAGTTGGGCTTTACGGAAGAGTGGCCAGAAAAAAGCCATTGCTTAAAGAAAAAAATAAGCAAACACGTTTGGCATGTGGGAGACTCCCCAAACATATGGAAGAAGGTACTCTGGTCAGATGAGACAAAAATTGAGCTTTTCGGCCATCAAGGAAAACGCTATGTCTGGCGCAAACCCAACACCTCTCATCACCCCGAGAACACCATCCCCACAGTGAAGCATGATGGTGGTAGCATCATGCTGTGGGGATGTTTTTCATCGGCAGGGACTGGGAAACTGGTCAGAATTGAAGGATTGATGGAGGGCGCTAAATACAGGGAAATTCTTGAGATTTGAGACGGGGACGGAGGTTCACCTTCCAGCAGGACAATGACCCTAAGCATACTGCTAAAGCAACACTCGAGTGGTTTAAGGGGAAACATTTAAATGTCTTGGAATGGCCTAGTCAAAGCCCAGACCTCAACCCAATTGAGATTCTGTGTTATGACTTAAAGATTGCTGTACACCAGCGGAACCCATCCAACTTGAAGGAGCTGGAGCAGTTTTGCCTTGAAGAATGGGCAAAAATCCCAGTGGCTAGATGTGCCAAGCTATAGAGACATACTCCAAGAGACTTGCAGCTGTAATTGCTGCAAAAGGTGGCTCTAAGTATTGACTTTGGGGGAGAATAGTTAAGCATGCTCTAGTTTTCTGTTTTTTTTTGTCTTATTTCTTGTTTGTTTCACCCCTCCAAAAAAATTGATCTTCAAAGTGGTAGGCATGTTGTGTAAATCAAATGATACAAACCCCCCAAAAATCTATTTTAATTCCAGGTTGTAAGGCAACAAAATAGGAAAAATGCCAAGGGGGGTGAATACTTTCGCAAGCCACTGTACGTTTGACACTAGCGCTGCCTTAACGCCAGACGAAAATAGAGCCCAAAAGTTTTTTCCAGGTCACCAAAGATGTATTTCAACAACAACCTCTGTTTCGGTCTTGAGGTTAAGTAGTCCTGTTACTGGTAGTTGGTCTATTAAAACCATAGGAGAGAGAAAGGGGTGAGATACTGTACATTGGATGGAAACTCACAGATGTTCTTGGAGGACTCAGCTCCCTCTGCCATCCCATATTGGGGCTCCCGAGTGGCGCAGTGGTCTAAGGCACTGCATCTTAGTGCTTGAGGTGTCACTACAGACCCCCTGGTTTGATTCCAGGCTGTATCACAACCGGCCGTGATTGGGAGTCCCATAGGGCGGCGCACAATTGGCCCATCGTCGTCCAGGTTTGGCCGGTGTAGGCCGTCATTGTAAATAAGAATTTGTTCTTAACTGACTTGCCTAGTTAAATAAAGGTAAAATAAAATAAAAATAAAAATATTGCCCTGCTGCCCTCCCCTTCCCCTGCCCACCGTTTACCTTACCCGCGTTATTAAAACGGAGCTTTGCGACTACTGGCTGCTAGAAATGAAAATCTGTAGTGGACCGAGTGGCGCAGCGGTCTAAGGCACCGCATCGCAGTGCTAGAGGCGTCACTACAGACCCGGGTTCTATCCCGGGCTGTATCACAACCGGCCGTGATCGGGAGCCCCATAGGGCGGCGAACAATTGGCCCAGTGTCGTGAGGGTTTGGCCGGGTAGGCCGTCATTGTAAATAAGAATTTGTTCTTAACTGACTTGCCTAGTTAAATAAAGGTTAAATAAAAAATAGAAAGACAGAGAGCACCAAGTAGCCCTAGTAGATCATGCCAGGTGCATGCCTCAGCAGAGCTAACAAGAACAGCCTCCAACCAATAAACCCCCAGAAAACAAGAACTTGTCTTTGAAACATTAGACCTACCTGGAATCTATTTTATTTGAAATGTTTTTTTTTGCTTATCCACTCAAACAGGTGATGATCAAAGTCTGCTATTTGTAATTATTCCCAAGTAGAGTGTAGTTACAAATGGAACAAAATACTTTTCCGCTCTTTGCCCAGCCGAATCAAACTAAGCTTTGTTTGTATTGTGTTTATTTGGCATCTATTACGTTAATTTGCTCATTCACTCAAACTGGTGATGGTTTTCAATTAAAAGTCTGTTTGTAACTATTCTTTACCTAGAATTAGAGTGTAGTTATAAATGGAAGAAATTAGCAAATGGAACAATACTGTTTAGCTGAATCCAACTAAGCTTTGTGTTTTCTGTTCTGTCTTTCAGAGAGCCTCCCTATACTTTGCCCCAGCGGCGGGGGCGGAGTTCCCTCAGAGTGATCCGTCAGTACCCCCACGTCCGGACCCCAACCCCCCTCCCTTTGCCCCGCTCTATAACCTGCTGCCCTACAAACCACAGAGCTTTTCAGTCTGAATGAACCTCCCTATTCCAGCGTTCCATTGCTAACTTGTCACACAACTAGGGCCAGGAGTTTCCTCCAGACACTCCTGGCCCTAGACATGACAGTCACATGACATCCAGGGGATCCGTATTTTGGAGTTTGTTTTAGAATAGTTGTTGGGTATGGTGTAAAATGTCTGTATATGAAATGTAAATATGTTGAGCTATTTCGATTGATTTGTCCAAAAAAATGTATGGTTTATGATGTGCATTTTATAAACTAGTGAAAAGGCTAATTATTTAAGACCTTTTGTGAAATGTATAGTTTGACAAAATAACTGTACTTTTTATACTACATCTTAAACTCAACTGTATCTGCTAATAAAGTAATAACAAATAATGTTAAGTCTTTTTTTTCTGATCAAATGAACTTATGGACACAGACAGCCATACTGTTCTAGGTTCTGCCATGCTGCCCACTCACACTCATTTTCATTAGAGATACTGCTTGATGTTGCCTGCCTGGCCTCTTCATTGCCTTAACATTGTTTACCTTTGGTCTCACTAGTAACCTACTCCAGGATGATTTCATTTGGGCCCTAAACTCATTAAGTAATAAGAACTTTGTTGTTTCTTTGAACCCAATAGGCATAGAGGGGGATGTGTATAGAAATATCAAGTCCCTGGCCAGACAATGCATACCTCACAAACTGAAACTTCTGTGTGGTTTTTCTTCCTTCTATAAACATGATGTTTGCAATGTGCTTCCCCTGGTTACAGAAACACAAGAAGGGTACAGAGCTGAGACAATTCCTCAACATTCCCCAAGGTGTCCCTTCCAACTGACAGACAGACATACTCACACACACTTCTTTATTTCAAGAAGCGAAGACACATTCACAAAACTTTCCACTTGTGAGGGCTAAAAACCAATAAACCCAAAATCCAAATGTAATTTGCTTGCACAATTCCACTTGAAACAATTAGGTGGAAATGTACAAGACAGAAGATGGATGGAGTAATTATCTGGTTTTTTTCATCACCAGGGGTTGAAGAATTTCGCAGGGCAGAAATAAACCACAAGAACATTGGCTTTCTCAGGCAACTGTGAAAACCTGGGTTCAAATACTATTTGAAAAATGTCAAATACTTTGCACGTTTGCTTTAGCCTGCCTGGAGTGCCAGATGGGCAGGTTTTGCACCTTTGCGACTATTCTTTTGGTTCCATTGCACCAGACAAGCTCAATCAAGCTCAACTAAAGCATTTGAAATGATTTACTTTTGTATTTGAATCCAAGTCTGCAACTGGATGTGAGAGCTTCTGTCTGGTAAGAAGATGAGCTCCTTGTGTTTTGGTATTCATGCCACTCTCATGTCAATGAAGATTATAGAATAACTGTTCTGTCCAAGGCTCTTCTGTCTTGCTTTAGTTAGTTTCATAGGAAGTATAAGGTAATACAGAGAGATAAAACTTGCATCTCATCCATACAGTACATTAAGAAATGGTTCAGGAACTTATCAGTGTGAGAAAGAATACAATGTTTTTTGACCATCTGGACAGCTTTGGATGAAATTACAAGACATATGTAAAAAAATGCAATGCTACTCAAATAGCTATAAAAAGCAGCAAATGCTTTATTGCCATTCTCACCGACTTAACAAGAGTGGACATGGTAATTCAGCTGTACTGTTTAGCTTTACCTCATTATAGGAGAATTCTGCTGGAAATATGCAGCAAATAAAGTGAAATGTTACGGTTTTGCAGTGACGTACCAAAGATTGCCAAAAATGTATACAAAACGATCTACACAAAGAAAACCTTCTCTTGTCCTTCAAATGAACCCTCACTTGTCAGATATGCTTCAAAACAAATACAATTAGAAAATACAATTTCTGCAGTAACATGTGTTACAGCTTGTTGCATAGATAGCCATATGAGACAGAGTAAAACGTTGAGAGACAGACAATGGCCAAACAGTAAACAGTGGCTTAAGTGGTCTTATGTAGCATTATGTAGTCTTATAAGCAGTGTCGTGTGTAACTGCGGCTCCTTTACTTCCCATCTCGGACGTCGAGGGCGGCAGGGCAGCTGTGAGAGCGGACATCCCCATGTTTGACCTCTGCCAGGTCAAGGTCGACATTGACACCCTGGATCTTGGCCTGGAGACAGCCGTGGAAGCTGGACACACCTTCTGGACACAGTCAAAGGTCAGACAGAGGCCCCGTTCAAGTGATTGAATTGTGCATCCTTCCTTCCTCCCTTCATCAAAGTAATCACTGATTAGACATTACTGGACAGATGAAAGCCACGTAGGGCGGTCCTTGCAAGCATAATTTAAAGGAGGAAGGAAGAATGCACAATTCAATCACTTGAACGGGGCCTCTCTCTGACCTTTGACTGTGTCCAGAGGGTGTGTCCAGCTTTCACCCTTTTTTTTATTGGTTATATGTCGCCACATGACCTGGAAGCATATGGTCATTCTGGGGTGAAATGTGGAAAATTAGCTTATCTGATTTGTGAGGTGATCCAGGAAACTACTGGAGAGGAGATGTGGATTGAAATTATGCAAAGTGGAAGGACAATTAGTAGTGGACAATAAATGGAGAGGAGATAGAGAGAATGATGCTGGGACATGGTATGTGGGAAAGAATGAAAAAATAAGAATGAGGTGAAACGAAGGTGGGAGAGAGCTGGAAATAAGGGGAAAGATTGAGGGTGAGAGAGTGAGGGAAGAGTAGAATAGTAAAAAGGTGTGATGGGTCTGCACTTAAAAATATGTTGCATAAAGCTTGCTTCATTTTTGATGTTATTATTTTCACTGCATCAGGGATAGCGTACACAGATGTTTCGGCTTTGCGGCCTTCTTAAGTGTGTAAGAGTAGAATAGTGAAAGAGTAGGAGGAATAGGATCAGTTGTTGTGGGAAGACAGCACGAATAGGATTGGAAGAGAAAAGTCTCTGGCCTAAAGTAGTGCACTTTGTAGAGAATAGGGTGTCATTTGAGACTCAATGCTCACCTGGTCCGCCCCCCAGGTACACCATGCTCCCTGGTTGGCTCAACACTCTCTTCAGGAGCTCGTAGTCCCAATCGGTCAACTTCATGGTTGCCTTGGTTACGCCCATGCCAATCACCAGCTGGCCTCACCTGCAGCTGCAGGAACTGACTCTCACCTGAGCAGAGGGCCTGGGTGTAGCTGTGTGACCAGAATAGAGTCCCCCTCAAACGCAGCATCAGTTCCTAGGGCACAGGAAACACAAACGATGGATGAATCCAAACTTATCCAGGAGAGATTTGCATTATATCACCCCATAAGGCTGTGTTTGGATAGGGATTGGAGGTAATGCTTCATTTGGGTTTAAAAAGGATCTCCATTGGTCTGTAAAAATTGTCAACACATTGTCATTTGGAAACAAATTTCATAAAGAGAGGCAGCGGATGCCAGATCAACAATCGGTATCAACAGAACAATCTGCAACAGGAAAAAGCAACACATCTGTTTGTGCCCTAGATAGACGTAAAAGGTCAAAGTCAGGGTTTGTTCCATACAGCACAAAGAATGTGTGTTGAAGTCCAACAGAGATCTGTTCACATAGATATTTGGGGGGATTTCCAGTAGCTAAATCATCTTAAAGTATGGCATACTGACAGTGACATAATTTGAACAAAGCCTCTTTCGGAAAGTTTGACCTCTTCATGCTTGTCATTTTGCATGACATCACAACATGTGAGCATTGGGCTAATCAAGTCAGTTCCCAGACTCTATGGAGGCAGGAGTGTGTGTGTGTGTGACTTGTTTGCGACCTGCTGCTGTGTGAATGTGTGTGTGTGTGTGTCTGTGGGAGTGTGCGTGCGTGCGTGTGTATTTGAGTGACCTGTGTAAATGTGTGTGTGAATGAGCGTGTATGAGTGTGTATCTGTGTGTGTGCGTGTGTTGGCCATCTAATAATAATAATAATATGCCATTTAGCAGACGCTTTTGTCCAAAGCGACTTACAGTCATGTGTGCATACATTTTTACGTATGGGTGGTCCCGGAGATCGAACCCACTACCCTGGCGTTACAAGCGCCATGCTCTACCAATTGAGCTACAGAGGACCACATCTCTTTGCCATCTCTTTGCCATCTCTTTGCCATTTGTTAGGATTTGACATTGTGCCATTCTTAAAGTTCATAAGCATTTCCAAAGCAGTAATAGTGAAGGAATGACAGAAGATAGAGACTATAACATAACAAAGAGCTGGTCCAGATCAGTTGGGTCGTGAGGCTGTATAGTTCCGGTGTGTTACCTGTGAAGGGTGGTTGAGTTTCAAGGAGAGGATGTAGTCGTTCTACGAGGATGAAGAGAAAGCCTCTGCCTAAAACCGTTCTGAGAGCTAGCTCCACAGAGAGAGTCCAGTCTGCAACATCTGGCTCAGCTGAAGAGTTTCCCAGCAGCACTGCAGACACAAAGACAAACATCCCATACATATCACTCTGCACCCTAACCCGTGCACTTCCTTGTTCATACAACCATGCAGTGTTCCTTTTACAGACCATTGAATGTCTTCACGCTTTTTACGTTACTGACAAAATAAGGAAAGCACCTGATCCAAGTACTTAAACTTCAGCTTCAGATGTTATTGAAGTAATGGAAATAATGAAATACCATGGGACAGTAGCTACAGTATGGGAGCATGTGAGACTCTCTGTGGAGACGGCAGGCAGCCTAGCAGTGAGAGCGTTGGGCTAGTAATCGAAAGGTCACTGGTTCGAATCCCTGAGCAGGCAAGGTGGAAAATCTGTCGATGTGCCCTTGATCAAAGCACTTAACCTTAATTGCTCCTGCTCCTATTAGTCACTCTGGATAAGAGCATCCTCTAAATTATGTAAATGAAATGGGAGTTAACCAGGGATCCATTCTTAAAGTGGTAGGTTTACACATTTTTTACCAATCTTAATTGTTTTCTTCCCGTGAGAGAAGTTCTGTGTTCCGCTTAGAATTCAAATACAGGCTCTATGGAAAAGATGCATGGAATGGGAGAATGAAAACTATGACAAAAAATAGTTGGAAACTTCTTTACCAAAATCTTTCATTCTAAGTCAAACAAGTATTTTGGAGTGATATTGTTGACAATATTGCAATATTTAAGATTTTGAAACAGAACTGTTTCCAACATTTTTCAGTCCCAAGTTTTCATTGTTTAATTTTAAGACCAAAAAATACTTATATTAAGGTAAACTACCCCTAAATGTTTCCAAGGACCTAAAATATAGGGACCAGAATTTTTCCCTGTCAGGGTGCGTGATCAGAAAAAAATCCTGTCCCTTGTCATGTGACGGGGAACTGAGGTGGCCTACCTAGAGGGTTGAAGCCAACAGAGCCGACTCTAGGAAAGTAGGACCCAGCACCTCTGCACCTTGGAATCCTGCAGGGTCCACTCCAGGATGCTCGAGTTCTGTCTGACCCAGTCCCAGTTCCGCATGCAGCCATCCAGAGGAGTGTTCAGCTAGACAGACAGACAGACAGACAGAGGAAATGGTATAGAAAAACAAGCCCCATGTGATTGCCCTTCACTACATAGCACTGCTCTTTCTTGTTTTTATTGTTTTTATTTGTCCATTGCAAAATAGTTTAATTCAGAGGGACAGTGGGTGCGTTCGAAGAACAGACACGTGCTGTTTGTGTAGGGTATAAAATACAATATTAAAATGATATGAACTACAGTTCATGCTCTCTCAGGAGTTGAACTCTGAGCTCTGCTTTGATCCTGTTGTTCTTATAATGGTGAGAAAGTTGGTGTCAGAAAACTGTCTCAGGCTGTGCGGTCCAGCTGGGAAAATCATTATTGGTGTTGGCAAGAGCACAGTGGTTATCATTGCACACAGATTAGAGAAGCAAATCTCACGTTATGAGAACCAGACAGATCCCTGGTTAACTCCCATCTCCACAGACAGTCTCACTATCTTTCATATACAGTGGGGGAAAAAAGTATTTAGTCAGCCACCAATTGTGCAAGTTCTCCCACTTAAAAAGATGAGAGAGGCCTGTAATTTTCATCATAGGTACACGTCAACTATGACAGACAAAATTAGATTTTTTTTCTCCAGAAAATCACATTGTAGGATTTTTTATGAATTTATTTGCAAATTATGGTGGAAAATAAGTATTTGGACACCTACAAACAAGCAAGATTTCTGGCTCTCACAGACCTGTAACTTCTTCTTTAAGAGGCTCCTCTGTCCTCCACTCGTTACCTGTATTAATGGCACCTGTTTGAACTTGTTATCAGTATAAAAGACACCTGTCCACAACCTCAAACAGTCACACTCCAAACTCCACTATGGCCAAGACCAAAGAGCTGTCAAAGGACACCAGAAACAAAATTGTAGACCTGCACCAGGCTGGGAAGACTGAATCTGCAATAGGTAAGCAGCTTGGTTTGAAGAAATCAACTGTGGGAGCAATTATTAGGAAATGGAAGACATACAAGACCACTGATAATCTCCCTCGATCTGGGGCTCCACGCAAGATCTCACCCTGTGGGGTCAAAATGATCACAAGAACGGTGAGCAAAAATCCCAGAACCACACAGGGGGACCTAGTGAATGACCTGCAGAGAGCTGGGACCAAAGTAACAAAGCCTACCATCAGTAACACACTACGCCGCCAGGGACTCAAATCCTGCAGTGCCAGACGTGTCCCCCTGCTTAAGCCAGTACATGTCCAGGCCCGTCTGAAGTTTGCTAGAGTGCATTTGGATGATCCAGAAGAGGATTGGGAGAATGTCATATGGTCAGATGAAACCAAAATATAACTTTTTGGTAAAAACTCAACTCGTCGTGTTTGGAGGACAAAGAATGCTGAGTTGCATCCAAATAACACCATACCTACTGTGAAGCATGGGGGTGGAAACATCATGCTTTGGGGCTGTTTTTCTGCAAAGGGACCAGGATGACTGATCCGTGTAAAGGAAAGAATGAATGGGGCCATGTATCGTGAGATTTTGAGTGAAAACCTCCTTCCATCAGCAAGGGCATTGAAGATGAAACGTGGCTGGGTCTTTCAGCATGACAATGATCCCAAATACACCGCCCGGGCAACGAAGGAGTGGCTTCGTAAGAAGCATTTCAAGGTCCTGGAGTGGCCTAGCCAGTCTCCAGATCTCAACCCCATAGAAAATCTTTGGAGGGAGTTGAAAGTCCGTGTTGCCCAGCGACAGCCCCAAAACATCACTGCTCTAGAGGAGATCTGCATGGAGGAATGGGCCAAAATACCAGCAACAGTGTGTGAAAACCTTGTGAAGACTTACAGAAAAAACGTTTGACCTGTGTCATTGCCAACAAAGGGTATATAACAAAGTATTGAGAAACTTTTGTTATTGACCAAATACTTATTTTCCACCATAATTTGCAAATAAATTCATTAAAAATCCTACAATGTGATTTTCTGTTGAAAAAAAATCAAATTTTGTCTGTCATAGTTGACGTGTACCTATGATGAAAATTACAGGCCACTCTCATCTTTTTAAGTGGGAGAACTTGCACAATTGGTGGCTGACTAAATACTTTTTTCCCCCACTGTAGTTAGTGTCCAACTAGCAAGGCTTCAATGTTCTACCCTATGCCCTTCCTCTTCTGCAACCCAGGCTGTCCCAAATGGCACCCTATTCCATTTATAGGTCAAAAGTAGTACACTACATAGGGAATAGGGTGTAATTTGGGAAGCAACCCCAGTGTACTTATTACAATGGTTCCCAAGCCCTCTGCAGACACACATTTTCCTCCAAAAACCTCTCTTCACATTTGACAACTACCCCTTCACTCTCTCTCTTAATGTCCCACCACACTCCCACCCCATCTGCAACCCTACGTTTTTATTACTATTGCTCCTAACCATGGAATGTAAAGGTCCTAACCTTTACTGTGCAGACCCAAACTCCCTTCAAAAACCTCTCACAACATGCTAGCACTACCCCGCCCTTCTACACCTTTATTATCTCTCACCCCCACCTCCAGCCTGTCTGTAACCCTGCTGTGTCCCTGTTATGTCCTAACACCTCTCCAGACACACATTCCTTCCCATGGGTCCTCTCACATGCTCCCATTCTACTCCCTGTCAGTCAGGTGGGGGGTAACAAGACTTAGACTCACCCCCAGGGTAACTCGGCTATCTGGGATCAGGTCTCTGATGGAGATTCTCAGGACGCCGTTGCCTATCTCAGCTCTCACATTGGTATTTGATCACTAATACATAGCCCATGTGGGTATTATATTGTATTGACATTGTTATTACATGGCCCACATGGTTATTACACTGCTATTGCATGGCTATCACAGGTAACTGACAAAATAATGGAAACACTTGACTAAATGAGAGATATAAAGTATATTGAAAGCAGTTGCTTCCACACAGGTGTGGTTCCTGAGTTAATTAAGCAATTAACATCCCATCATGCATAAAAATGCTGGGCAGGCCATTATTTTGGCTACCATGGCTATGCCTCCATAGGATGACAATGCCCCCATCCACAGGGCACCAATGGTCACTGAATGGTTTGATGAGCATGAAAACAATGTAAACCATATGCCATGGCTGTCTCAGTCACCAGATCTCAACCCAATAGCAGAGGTGCATAAAGATGGCGGCCCCCATGCACTTACCACAAATATCTCTTATTGTACATTATCCATTTCTCTTTTTCTTGTGTGTTCATTAGCACAGTAAACATGATCCCAATTTTAGTTTCAAGACGCTGGCAATCAGAAAAAATGAAAAAGTAGATTGTGCTGATTTATTGGCACATTGAACAATATTTGCGCGCCATAGTTTAAAAACTCAGTGGATAGTGAATTCTGACATCAGCACGTTCGCCATTGAACACTTATGGGAGATGCTGGAGCGCGCCAGAGACAGCGTTTTCCACCACAATCAACAAAACACCAAATTATGGAATTTCTCGTGGAAGAATGGTGTCACATCCCTCCAATAGAGTTCCAAACACATGTAGAATCTATGCCAAGGTGCATTGAAGCTGTCGTGGTGGTCCTACACCCTATTAAGACACTTTATGTTGGTGTTTCCTTTATTTTGTCAGTTACCTGTACATTATCCACATGGTAATTATGTTATTATGGTTATAACATAGCCTACTGTCACAAAGTCATTTAGAGGATACGGTTCAGGACCTCACCTTTTTCCACTCCCCGTCACTGATCTTGGGCCCAGAGGTGACGAGGATCTGTCTGTCCCCGCGGCTCGTCTGGATGCTCAGGTTCCCACGGACCACCGCCAGCAGGAAGTAGTTCTGCTGCCCGCCCATGTCCCAGAAGAATATCACCCCCTACGGGTCCAGAGTATGCAGCTCAAACTCAAAGCTACAGATGGACAGACAGAGACAGACATGTCAAAACACAGTAATCATCATAACAGCGTTGCATCTTATTGAGTTATACATTGAGTGTACAAAAAACTGCTCTTTCCAAGACATAGACTGACCAGGTGAATCCATGTGAAAGCTTTGATCCTTTATTGATGTAACTTGTTAAATCCACTTCAATCCGTGTAGATGAAAGGGAGGAGACAGGTTAAAGAAGGATTTCTATGTCTTGAGACAATTGAGACATGGATTGTGTTAAGGTGTTCTTAATTTTTTGGACACTCAGTGTATGTAAATGAGAGACTATGTGGGACCTGGTTCAGTCAGTGTGGTTCAGCCGGATGTGCCCTGGCTGGTTAAATGTTTTGAAAGGGGAGTGCTCAGTGGTGTCATGATCTCTATAGCCTACCTGGTCAACTCTGTGACCTTGTAGTCCAGAATGGGGACATTCCCCACAAAGCTCTTCCCAGTGTAGAGGAGTTGTGAGGATCTGGACTCGACAAAAGACTAGCATTCCGGTGATGGCTATGGGGTTAAAACAACACAAAAATACTGTTCATGTAGGCAAAAACTGTGATGATAGGAAAGCTAGCTAAACCAACATGAGTGACATTTAAATAACCAAACAATTTCTAACAATTGCTGCACTAATTAGATGGAGGAAAAAACCTGTGCATGTGTATGTGTTTGTGTACTCACAGTAACTGTGTTAGCAGGGTTGGGTAGGTTAGTTTATTAATGTAATCCGTTATGGTTACTAGTTACCTGTCCAAAAATCAGTAACCTAATGTTTAGATTACCCAAATTTAGTAATGTAATCTGATTACTTTGTTACTTTTGTATTACTTTCCCCTTAAGAGGCATTAGAAGACAAAAAAGATCCATCAAACGCATTTGGTGTGTCATCCTAGTGGTCTCTGATTTGTGGTCTGACTCGCTCAGGTGGAACAAACTTAAACTTGCACCCTTTTTCAATGCTGAATTGAATGTCATTGAGAAATCAGAAAAGCGTCACGTATTTTTTCGCAAACATCCTTTCTGAATTTAGAAGTAATCCAAGAAGTAATCATCTACTTTTTCAAAAGTATCTGTAATCTGATTAAAATATTTTTGCTGGTAACGTAACTGATTCCGTTTTGTAATCAGATTACATGCAATCAGTTACTCCCCAACCCTGTATGTTAGAGAGTAGAACCATATAGTAAAAGAACGTCATTGTTTCGCCTCTTACCTCGTATCCGTTAAAGTGTTGGATGAACCCACATCCCTAGGGTCAGCAGTGCCACCACAAACCTCTTCAATGCAAACATAATCTACTTCCGTCTACTCCTTTTCACTGTCCTTTGGGGTGCTTGATTCTCTTAACCAGACGTTCCTTGTGGGGTTTATGCTATATGCTCTTGTCTCAAGTCCGATTCTTTGGTCCTGGTCCTTCGTCTGGCCCTCTAAGCTATGTATTGGGCTGGAGCATCAGCTGACGAGACAAGAGGTACAGAGAGGCTGAGAAGTCTTGAGAAATTGGTCTCTTTCCCAGAGTTTCGCAAACCTGGCCATGGCAGACACAACAGCAGATAAGGATGGAGATGAGCCAACAAAATAAACCATGATGGGGAGGTCAATGTCTGGGTCAAGGAGGTGTGTGTGTGTGTTTGTGTGTGTTAGATAGTGTCCAAACTACAGAGATGCTATTATGTAATTCTTTGGTCCAAACACAGAGAGGGAACACTGTCACTTTTTTAAGTAATTGCGCTTGGCAAGTTCAATTTTAAAAAGCACTTGAATCTCAACGGTCTATTTAACAAATTGGTTTGGCTGACAGAAAAAGGATGGCTCAGTAGAAACATGAAGTCATTTCCAAATCCATAAGTCATGCTGTGGCATCATAAAGAGATTTGTTCTACATGTTTTTTATATGACATGCTTCCTTTCATTTGAAAAGCAAGACTGGTATCAATCTGCAGGGGCAGGGTCGACTGTGTAAACTGCAGGTGGATATTGAGAAGTCTCACACTATGTGGTCGACATCTAAGTAACACATCAAAGCAATGTCTGATAATATGGACGAAACAAATGAAAAAACGTAGCCAGCATATGTTCTGACTTAAATCTTCGGACTTAAAGTCAGTCAGTTCCAACTTTGTTGTGTAAAGAGAATGGTCTGATGAAAGAACGGTCTTTGTCTTCACATAGATAAATGTATTAAGATGTACTTTTTGGTCACGGAAGTTATCAAAAGTGAGAGTCCAATATGTGCCTTCAGGAGAATGCAGCTGGTGCATGAAAAAGGTACCAGTGCTAAAGAGTAACTTATGCTGTTGTGCACATGGGCAGTCCTCGGTTAAGAGGACAGGGGAGGCGGGCTGTCACACTATTCCTCCTCTCGCCCTCTTCTTCTTAATCTACAGCAGGGCCATCCAAAGTGGGGCCTACGGGCCAAACATGGCCCCCGACAAAATTTGATTTGGCTTGCCAGTCTTCCAGAATGATCTTATATATTGATAAACAATGTTTTTTTTAGGGGTTTCCAAGCCCAAAAATGTGGGCACCCCTGATCTACACACTGATTTATGAATGTACATTACAGTATATCCAAAAGCTAGAGAAAATCTAGGGGAAGAGATTTAAATCCAACATGCCACAGATGTTCTTCAAGTCATTCTTACTGAGACGAGTCCACTGAAGTGACATCAGAGGCAATTACTGGGAAGGAAAAAATAGCTTTAATGGTTTGCGGATGATTAGTTGTTCCATGTGAAGTGCTGCCAATAGTAAACCCATTTCCCAAACTGAATTAAACTGTTTATACATCTCAGAGTTCTGTACAACTGTTGGCTGGTTGACTCCACAGCTCTCAAACGGTCTCATGAAAAGGATAGCAGGTTAGCATTTTTCGTAATGAATCTAGTTCTGCAGGCAGCTCTGCAGAGTGGTCACTAGCTGTAACAGCCACAAAGTCATAAAATCTGATTTTAAACCAAACCTTAACCACACTGCTAACCCAAATGCGGAACCCCAAGGTTAAACTAAGCCCAAAAACCTCATTTTTGTTTTCATTTATTTTTACAATAAAGTCAATTTTGACTTTGCAGCTGGCCCATCTAGCGGAAATAGCTCAGTTCTGCCTCCAGAACAAGACTCATCCCAATAAACGGCAACCTGTTAAATAATTGATCCCCTTCTTGTGTTCTCCCCCCAATGTCTCTATAGCTTGGTTCCAGATATATTTGTGCCATCTTACCAACTCCAATGGCAAGGTGCCACAAACAGATCTGGGACCAGGCTAATGTTTCTACTCTCCTCCGCCTTCCCTTGAGCTGACATTTAGTAAAGACCACACACCTGAAGTGAAAGGTTTGGCAACATGTTTATTGTAAATTATTTCAAATGAACAAATAAAAAAAACAGTATATAAGATTTGACTTTCTGGTTGTGGAAAATAATCTACAATAATTCAAAATGTTTAAATAACAAAAGCAACAACACAAATATGTATGCAATGATAGGTTTACAGGGGTGAAATATGAAAATAACCGATTCTCTTTGCAATGATTGATTTTAACATTCAAAAGACTGCTGAAGATATCATGGCGATGACTTCACATGAAGGCCTGTCGAGGGATCGACTGTTAACCATCACTCGACATCCCATGTTTTGTAAAATTATCAAACTTTAAAATGACTGGGCTACACACACAGAGATAACCATGTAAGACATGTTTCTGATTTAAGTTACACGTTCCCTGTTGACTGGTAACAGTGTCCCAGTGCCACTTGTACCTATACTGTGATCAAAGCAACAAAACCCCTAGAACATACAGTACCATCCCATCTGACCTGTACATTGTACAATTGTGTCAACCCAAGTTCCCTTTGGGGGTGGGTGGGTTAGTAAAGGCCTGTTTCTCATGGCTCAAAAAAAAAAAAAGGTTCTGACAACGTTAAAGATACATCATGACAAAACATTTGTCAGAGGTAAGGTGAGGAGATGATGTGGTGATTGAAGATTCCCTTATGATTTAAAAACGTTTGATATTGGTGAAAAAAAACCAATGAACCAACAAGCTCACTCGTGATGACATCTTTACCTACACGTTAGAATAGGCCGACAAAGGACAAGAACCATGAGGCCAAGAGCCTTCAGCAAAACCACTGACAAAGTCAGGTGGAACCTAACCTGGGTCGTCCTCATTAGGCACCAAACGCAAGAAAACAGACGAACAGCGCTCATTTTCTTTTTCCATTGCAAAAAGATTTTAAACGTTTTCTGCTGTGTGCTCTAATGAACACGACCCTGGTGTTCCAGACAACGTTCAATTCTGTAACGTTGCATAAGCTATAGACGTAGACTCCGCAGCACACTACCATACATTAGACTCTCTGTGACATCAAGAAAAGCAGCCAGCTTCCTAGTACCACTGAAGACAAAGAAGAAGGTGCCGTAACACACCAACACAGATTTTTTTGCAGTGTTAAAAAAACATACAGTGGGGAAAAAAAGTATTTAGTCAGCCACCAATTGTGCAAGTTCTCCCACTTAAAAAGATGAGAGAGGCCTGTAATTTTCATCATAGGTACACGTCAACTATGACAGACAAATTAAGGAAAAAAAATCCAGAAAATCACACTGTAGGATTTTTTATGAATTTATTTGCAAATTATGGTGGAAAATAAGTATTTGGTCAATAACAAAAAAAAAATTCTCATTTTGTCTGTCATAGTTGACGTGTACCTATGATGAAAATTAAAGGCCTCTCTCATCTTTTTAAGTGGGAGAACTTGCACAATTGGTGGCTGACTAAATACTTTTTTTCCCCACTGTACATACAAAATGTACTCTAAAAAAATATACTGTTAAATACACAGGACATGCATGTTGGGAATATATGACAGACCAAAGACAAAACTTCTGACAGCAAATAGTTCCACAAGCCAAACAAAAATCTATACGAAACATGGTTGACCCTGTACTAACGGTGTTACACATTCCCTTCTTGTTGTTGATCCAAGTTCAAGTTTCTAGGCATCTGTTTTTACACACTGTCGTTCCTATTGGTTGACTGATAAAATTATAACTGTGTGACTATGTGGACTAATGCTGCGTTCATAACCAAGTGGGAAGGTGGTAGTATTATTTCCTACAACCGTAAATAACTTTTGGACATTAGATCGGTGGTCACTCATCAGAAATTAGACTTCCCTGACCTGGATCTTATATAAGCATTTCACTGGTCCTGCTTTAACACTGTGTGCGACAAATAAAAACGTTGATTTGATATTTACCACATACGACTGGGGAAAAAATCCACTTGAACACCCCTCCAACTCGTAATTACACTGAACAAAAATATAAACACAACATGTAAAGTGTTGGTCCCATGTTTCATGAGCTGAAATAAAAAAGCCAAGATATTTCCCATACACACAAAAATCTTATTTCTCTAAAATGTTGTTTACCTCCTTGTTACTGAGCATTTCTCCTTTGCCAAGATAATCCATCCACCTGACAGCTGTGGCATATCAAGAAGCTGATTAAACAGCATGATCATTACACAGGTGCACCTTGTGCTGGAGACAAAAGGCCACTCTAAATGTACAGTTTTATCACACAACACAATGCCACAGTTGTCTCAAATTTCAAGGGAGCATGCAATTGGCATGCTAACTGCAGGAATGACCCCCAGAGCTGTTGCCAGAGAAGTTAATGTTAATTTCTCTACCAAAACTTTGTTTTAGAGAATTTGGCAGTATGTCCAACTGGCCTCACAACCGCAGACCACGTGTAACCACGCCAGACTGCAGTTCGGCGTCAAACTGTGGGCAAATGCTCACCTTCGATGGCCACTGGCACGCTGGAGAAGTGTGCTCTTCATGGATGAATCCCGGTTTTCAACTGTACCGGGCAGATGGTAGACCGTGTGTATGGCGTCGTGTGGGTGAGCGGTTTGCTGATGTCAACGTGTGCCACAGGTGGCGGTGGGGTTCTGATATGGGCAGGCATAAGCTACAGACAACGAACACGATTGCATTTTATCGATGGGAATTTTAATGCACAGAGATAATGTAACGAAATTCTGAGACCCATTGTCGTGCCATTCATCCGCCTTCATCACCTAATGTTTCAGCATGATAATGCACGGCCCCATGTCGCAAGGATCTGTAGACAATTCCTGGAATCTGAAAATGCCCCATTTCTTCCATGGCCTGCATACTGACCAGACATGTCACCCATTGGGCATGTTTGGGATGCTCTGGATCGACGTGTACGACATGTTGTTCCAGTTCCCGCCAATATACAGAAACTTCGCACAGCCATTAAAGTGGAGTGGGACAACATTCCACAGGCCACATTCAACAGCCTGATCAACTCTATGCGAAGGAGATGTGTCGCACTGCATGAGGCAAATGGTGGTCACAGCAGATACTAACTTTCTTTTGAAGGTATCTGTGACCAACAGATGAATATCTGTATTCCCAGTCATGTGAAATCCATAGATTAGGGCCTAATGAATTTATTTCAATTGACTGATTTCCTTATATGAAATGTAACTCAGTAATATCTTTGAAATTGTTGCATGTTGCGTTTATGTTTTTGTTCAGTGTATTAGTGGGAAACTCGTCTATCATCCCTGAGCTTGACTACCAGTTAATGTGGGCCAGTGATGAGGATCTAAGGGGCTAGATTGGCAAGTGAAGGGGATTGTCTAGCTTGTTGTAATTGATGGAGATTGATATGCAGTGACATCACTACATGGTGAAGCGTTTGTCACAGACATTTCTAGACTACCAACCACGGTCCCTCTGCATTTCCAAAGAACATTAGAACGTTACTCAATCAAATCGTCTACATCGTTAAAAAGAGGAATAATGCAGTTACCAAAATGTACATGAACTAAATATATACTGCATTTCTCTCCATTTTCAAAAAGTCTGTATTCAAAATACATTTATACCCCTTTTTTTTTCTCAAGTCGATCCTACGAAATTATCGTCTTTGGTGTAAGAAAAATAGCTATTAAAATCTACAGGCTATAAACTTTATCGTACAGGAAGGGAAACGAGAACGTAAACGAGATCATTTAACTGATCGATATGGGGGGTATACTGATACCACGTATCTAAAATGATGCCATCTGGAATATTCCAAATATGTAAAGTGCTTCGGCATTATTCCCTAACCCGAGGATGCGAGAGAGACTTTTACACACACACCCATTATGAAAAATAAGGCAGATTGATTTCATCCACTTAACTGTACTCTGAAACACCTACATTTGTTCAAAGCACAAAAGATAGGAGGGTAGAAGAGAGAATTCCCTTTTATAGAAAATGAGATAAACAAAGTCAGCTTGCTGTTTAGTCGTAAACGGACATCAAAACAGTGAAGCCCCAAGAGATTGTGAGAGCATCATCTTGATTGTTGACGATCGAGATTGAAAACATTGAGTGAATAAAAGGGGAGTATTTTAGCAGCCTATTCACATACACACACACACCAACTAATGATGTTGTCTGGTCTTCACCGAACTGTAGAAAAAAGGGAGGTTTCAATGACATGATTGAGTTTTGTTGTGCAAATCAAGTAGAAGACGAGAGCAAGCATATACTCTTCTGATTAGGGCAGTGGTGTGTGTGTGAGAACGAGAGAGGGATGGAGACAGACGGGGAGAGAGAGAATAAAAAACGACTACGGGTCTCCTCTTCTGAACCAATGAGAGCTTCTGGCCAGGGTCAGGTGACACTTTTAACTTCCTCTATTGGACCGTCCGTCCAGTCACACGGTGGTGGAGGGGGAAGGGGGGCAGAGCGCGACCTTGGGGGTATGCGTTCTTGGTCCTCGCGGAGGCGGGCAGCGTTCTAAACCAGTGCCAATCCCGATGGTGCCACTCTGGGGCTCCAGTGTAGAACTCAGGCCAGACAGACCCACCTAGACTGGTTAGGATGTCTTCCCAACTATCGGATTCTCTCTAGAAAGACACAGAAAAGCAAAGAGGGTAAATATTTACGTGGCTGTCTATGCATCTGTGTGAGTGTGTATCCATATGTGAATAAGTGAGTGTGAGTATATGAGTGTACACATATGCATGTATGTTTTTGAGAGTGTGTGTGTGTGTGTGTACTTACTGGCTGCCGTACTGCGCAGTGCCGCTGCGGGTGTCGTGTTCTCTCTGCAGCTCCTCCAGGATGTGTGTGATCTGCCGCACTGTGTGGAATGTCTCCTTGGAGTCCTGGATGGTGAACAGGGAGTAGTCGTCCTGCTCCCTCACAGGACCCTGGTACACAGCGATGCTGGCACATGCATCTGACCACAGGAGACATAGCCTGTGATGATGACCTCATGTATCTATCACACCAAGCTACTGTTGCCCGATTCACACTAAAGGGCCAAACCGAGCCAAGCCAATCAGAGCTGTACTGGGCTGGCCTGGTTAGTCATACACAATAGTTGCTGGAACGAGCTGGAAAGGACAATGTCAAAATAAAATATCCGAGTCGGCAGGGTACGGTTCAAGAGAAAATGCCTCATGCAATAAGCCACTATAGAAACAATCTACTGTGATAAGAATACTTTTTATATTAATTTATGTGAGAGTTGGGCGATTGACTGGTAGAATCCCACTTGCCTTCCATCTTCTGCAGCTTGGAGTAGCTGGAGGTGAGGAGGGAGAAGATTCTTTCCGTCTCGCGGTCACAGTCGATGTCCAGCTGCAGGTTAGCCAGCAAGGTACTGGGAAAGAAGATAGGGTCATGTTCATTAGGCACCAAATGGAAGAAAACCTGGAATTGTCCAATAACGCTTCCTGGAATTTTCCAATTTAGCTGCGGTGCTCCCTATTGAATAAGACTCAGGTGTCTGATACAAGTAGGCAGTGATTACGTTACGGTCAATTGCTTGGTTGAAGCAGCCGCTATCTCCTAGAAATTTGTGTCGATCTGAGAGGGAAGAATAGCACCAGTACAAGAAATATGGCGAAAATTCCACCTGACCGATCAGAGTGCAAGATAGAACTATGAACCATATAAAATGCTCTATGCTCAACTCTTAATAAGTTCTATAAATGAATATATGGGTGCTGTAGCCCAGGAGTAAATCAGATTTTGTTTAAATAACTCTTAAATAAATAATTACTTTATTTACAAGATTTATTTTTAGCCGTCACAATGTCTTGACTGAAAATAAATCAAATTAATACTTAATTTGCGAGTGCTGGCTGTCTTTTTCATACTATGAACCATCCATATATACAAACCTCTCTGATCTACATAAGCACGTAGGGCAGGGGCCCCAATTACATTCAGCGGTGGGTCGGGGGCCGGAACATAGTTATAAATCATTTGTACATTGTAAATTGACCGCAAGAGTCCCAAGAATAATTTCAAACCTTGATTACATTGAGATACATTCACATACAGTGAGCTCCATACAGTAAAAACTATGAGGTTAAAGTGCAGACTGTCAGCTTTAATTTGAGGGTATTTTCATCCATATAGGGTGAACCGTTTAGAAATTACAGCACTTTCTGTACATAGTCTCTATTTTAGGGGACAAAAAGTATTGGGACAAATTCACTTATACGTGTATTAAAGAAGCCATGTTATTTATGGCTCTGTAACTTTCTCACTCATCATTATTCACAATTCATACAGGATTATCCGTAATCATGGTAGCATCCACATTAATGTATTATATTCTTATTTACAATAAAAGTGACTCCAGAATGACACAATGCATTATTTACCATTCATTTTATATCAGGCACAAAATAAATCAGAAACAAAACCAAACCAAACAGCAAATGCATCCAACAAATATGTACAGTCACAAGCTTGATGTAGTCATTGTGTGCTATGAATATGGGACCAAAGGCTTAACATTTTAGTACTTTAACACACATAAGTGAATTTGTCTATAAATGTACATAGTCTCCCCTAAAATGGGGAGACTATGTACACAAAATGCTGTAATTTCTAAACGGTTCACCCGATATGGATGAAAATACCCTCAAATTAAAGCTGACAGTCTAACCTCAGTCATTGTATCATTTAAAATCCAAAGTGCTGGAGTACAGAGCCAAAACAAAAACAAAAAAATTAACTGTCCCAATACTTTTGGATTCAGGGGTGAGTACTCACGGTGTGCAGGGCTTGCAGCCCGGCTGGCTGTCGCTCAGGCTCCTGCAGCAGAGCCAGGCTCTGGACACATAGGCCGAGGGGTGGAAGGTGCCCAGGCGGTCCGGGTTACAGCGGCTCACTTGGCTCAGCACCTCCACCCACTCACTGGCCTCCACACAGTTCCCCGCCTGCACGTACAGCGGCTTCTCACTGTGGAGCACCTGGAACATCTAAAAAGGGGAGAGCAGAGAGGGGCTGTCAATAACGCATACATACATACACACACAAAATATCTGACAGGCTGTCAATATGGTGCAAATGAATTGCCCTTTGCGGACAATTTTTTATATTTTTTATTGAGTAACAAACACTCATAGTCCACATATGTATCTGTTCAAATTCAATGCGTAAACTCAAAGAACTTCCTTCACAACTTACACAGGAGGAGATTTTCCTGATCTGTTGACCTGACCAGGAAAACCTCTGGGCCCTTGCATTAGCCTATAGTATAAGTGTGCTTTACCATTTACTGGTCAGGTAGACGGCCAGTGAAAACTCCTGGCTCTAAACAGACAAAGACAGTCATGAGAGTCCTGCTTACATTTTTGCGGTTAAAGGCACTTTCGGCCAGTTTCTCCACAGCCCGGATATTCTTCACAGGGATAATGCAGAGTGCTTCTTTCCCTTGGAAAACAGAAAGAAAAAGAAACATAAATATACTCACACACAATGGACTCTTACCCGTATAAACTCAGCAAAAAAAGAAACGTCCCATTTTCAGGACCCTGCCTTTCAAAGATAATTCGTAAAAATCCAAATAACTTTTTTTCCCCATGCTTGTTCAATGAACCATAAACAATTAATGAACATGCACCTGTGGAACGGTCGTTAAGACACTAACAGCTTACAGATGGCAGGCAATTAAGGTAACAGTTATGAAAACTTAGGACACTAAAGAGGCCTTTCTACTGACTCTGAAAAACACCAAAAGAAAGATGCCCAGGGTCCCTGCTCATCTGCGTGAACGTGCATTAGGCATGCTGCAAGGAGGCATGAGGACTGCACATGTGGCCAGGGCAATAAATTGCAATGTCCGTACTGTGAGACGCCTAAGACAGTGCTACAGGGAGACAGGATCGGTACACCTGCACATCACACCTGCGGGACAGGTACAGGATGGCAACAACAACTGCCCGAGTTACACCATGAACGCACAATCCCTCCATCAGTGCTCAGACTGCCCGCAATAGGCTGAGAGAGGCTGGACTGAGGGCTTGTAGGCCTGTTGTAAGGCAGGTCATCACCAGACATCACCGGCAACAATGTCGCCTATGGGCACAAACCCACCGTCGCTGTACCAGACAGGACTGGCAAAAAGTGCTCTTCACTGACGAGTCGCGGTTTTGTCTCACCAGGGGTGATGGTCGGATTCTAGTTTTTCGTAGAAGGAATGAGCGTTACACCAAGGCCTGTACTCTGGAGCGGGATTGATTTGGAGGTGGAGGGTCCGTCATGGTCTGGGGCGGTGTGTCATAGCATCATCGGACTGAGCTTGTTGTCATTGCAGGCAATCTCAACGCTGTGCGTTACAGGGAAGACATCCTCCTCCCTCATGTGGTACCCTTCCTGCAGGCTCATCCTGACATGACCCTCCAGCATGACAATGCCACCAGCCATACTGCAAGACAGGAATGTCAGTGTTCTACCATGGCCAGCGAAGAGCCCGGATCTCAATCCCATTGAGCACGTCTGGGACCTGTTGGATCGGAGGGTGAGGGCTAGGGCCATTCCCCCCAGAAATGTCCGGGAACTTGCAGGTGCCTTGGTGGAAGAGTGGGGTAACATCTCACAGCAAGAACGGGCAAATCTGGTGCAGTCCATGAGGAGGAGATGCACTGCAGTACTTAATGCAGCTGGTGGCCACACCAGATACTGACTGTTACTTTTGATTTTGACCCCCTCTTTGTTCAGTGACACATTATTCCATTTATGTTAGTCACATGTATGTGGAACTTGTTCAGTTTATGTCTCAGTTGTTGAATCTTGTTATGGTCATACAAATATTTACACATGTTAAGTTTGCTGAAAATAAACGCAGTTGACAGTGAGAGGACAATTCTTTTTTTGCTGAGTTTATAAATAGGCTACTGTAACATGTTACAAGGATAGTAGCTAGTCTCAACAACAGCAGGAATCCTGGAAAAGTTCCCGGAAATGTGCAACCCTAGCACCCATGACTTGGTCAAGCTGCATCACTAGGAGGAACATTGAGGTCTTACACCATGTGATCCCTGACTACTAGAAGACGTGCAGCATTACACTTCACACAACAAAAATACAAATAGAGAACATTCTTTAAGTCAATAGACAACCATTTCCATCGCTGTGTCTGGCAATAGCCGGGCCAAAACACACAAACACATACCATATACAGTTATAAAAGCAGTCTCTGTATCAGCTCCTGCTATTGGTCTCTCTTCAGTCTCCATCGATCAGCTCACACTCCTTCCCCTTATCTAGCTGATAGAGTGAAGCGTCTGATCCACTGATGATACTTCACTACACACACACGCACACAAACTCCCCCCTTCCTTTTCTCTCCCTTGCATTTGTGAATCCATGTGCATTGGGTGTGTGATGAATATTGCCATATCAATCTCTTATTTAAGAGGGAGCTCCTTTCCCTGCCTGCCACCATCCCCTTCCTCCTCCGCATTTCCAGTCCGAGGGACCCCCTGACCCCGCCCCTCATACCTCCAGCACCATCTGATTCTCTGCATATTTCCTGCCTTCCAGTTCAGTCTCACACACAAACGCGCACACACACAGTCTTCAGTTAATCTCAGGACAGCAGGCTACAAATCACTTAAGTTGTAAACACAAAGCTTCACTACTCTGGCTACGTTCTTGCATTCTGATACATTACATTCATGTTGTTCCGCTCTCTCTGAGTTGTTTCCAATACCCAACAGGAGACCCAAATCTAGAGCAGAGCTAGACTCCATCACTCATCTAAATCCCAATTAGAAATGTACTTTATTACAATGCGATGTTCAAGCTGCTGCGTTGTTGCCAGAAGCATTATATGTTTATGCAATCAGATGCAGATCGGAACATTCTGATCTATTGTTCTCATCACAACTTTACTGAAAACCGCCTGCCAATATTATGAGAAAAACATGGGAGAATAATCCCACACACGCTACTAGTCTGAAAGTGAACCCAGACACACTTTAGCCTAGGGTGACACACAGCTAGCCTGCGTCCCAAATGGCACCCTCATCCCTACATAGTGCACACTACTTTTGACCAGAGCCCTATGGAATTGGTTGCCATTTGAGACGTAGTCCTAGTGGTTAGTTCCATCAGCAGGGATCATCATGATAATGCTCAGACCAAACCATCATGATGCCTGGACACTCGACCCCTGTCCGTCTCCCTTCCATTAGAAATTGAAACCCATACTCAAGTTATGAGTCACATTAAACACTCACAGCAACATGAGCCTTTCAAACCTTTTTGGCACCAAATTCCCAAGCCCCGAAAACAGCACCCCTAGAGCCCAAGTGGTGCCTGCTGTCATGGTGCTTCAGCTGCACCGCCCAAACCCTGTTATTGTCACTGTCTATTTAGAGTGACACCAACCAAGAGGCCCCATCAGTCTGCCTGTTCTGCTGTAGGAGAGTCAGCATTGTAGTGGCAGGGCACAGCTCCAGAGACCACTCAATCACATGAACACACACACATTAAAAAAACAAACACACAGACGAACGTGAACGTGCATGCATTGGGTAACAACATCTATGCTCTGGCTCCCGAGTGGCGCAGTGGTCTAAGGCACTGCATCGCAGTGCTAGCTGTGCCACTAGAGATCCTGGTTCGAATCCAGGCTCTGTCGTAGCCGGCCGCGACCGGGAGACCCATGGGGCGGCGCGCAATTGGCCCAGCGTCGTCCAGGGTAGGGGAGGGAATGGCCGGCAGGGATGTAGCTCAGTTGATAGAGCATGGCGTTTGCAACGCCAGGGTTGTGGGTTCGATTCCCACAGGGGGTATGAAAAAAAAAAAAATATAATAATAATGTGACTAACTGTAAGTCGCTCTGGATAAGAGCGTCTGCTAAATGACTAAAATGTAAATGTAAATATGCTTATCTAAGGCATGAGATTGTGGAGGAATGAGGGAGAAGTGAAGTGAGAGGGAGAGTATGTTGTGGGAGTATAGAATTCAATCTCCCAAACCTACACACCCAATGCCAAAGCATGATAAATTAACATCATGAAGTTGGCTCCTTCACCAAATATGTACTTTGATGATTATTAAATAGATGTTGTTTAAAATTGCAGCTATTCACATGCCCCACGTTTCTTATCAAATCCCTATGGAATTCAAGATAGATGCACTTTCCACTTTCCAATAAAAACAAAATTAATGGATAATTAAATGTGTCCAGACTGACCATTGACACAGCAGTGAAGGGGGGTGGGGTTGTGGGCAGTTGGGAGCACACTCAGGAGACCGGGACCCAAATAAAAACAATTGGATCTAGAGAGGATTCTTTCTTCAAAGAGTTAATGTGCGTTTACATCCAAGATTTGAGAAAGAGTGAGACAAGGAGTAGGAGAAGGAGTGTCTGGAACTGTAGGGCCCATTGCCCTGAGTCGAAGCCGGGATTTACATAAACAAAGTTTCAAAGATGGAGTAAACCGACAGACACACAAACAAGCAAAGAAACGGTAACATTCACAAACTGACAAACATACAGTTGCAAGCACAGATACACACGTGTAGGAAGGCCCAACCTCTGACCTCACTTTTATCCAGTAGCGGTGCGTTGGTAAAATCACTGGGGAAGCCAAGCCCCCCCCCGATCCACTAAACAACCATTGATTTAGAACCACAGAGAGTTACCGCAAGTCGCAAAGAAAACAGGAGCGGCCTCCACTATTCCAGCACCATTTCAACATCATCAAATCACCTCTGCTTAGTCTAATACAGTGACAACTAAAAGATACCAAAAACAATTTAGTCCAATCAATGTAAGCTAAATATGATGTGACTGTCCATGGTTCTGATTTCTGCAAGTAGAAAAACATGTTGACTCACCCTACTTGTAGAGAAATGCCAATGCTATCCTCCTCTCTTTCATGTTGACGAAATGGTCTATCACGCTGTCATACAGTACACGCTTGTATTTTTTGTTGTCCTAGGCTACCTGGCTAAAATGCTTGCTCGCTAGCCTAACTTCCATTCATGGGCAACGTTAGCTAGTTAACATTAGCTAGCATCTAGCTACATATTGAACTTCCATCCTCTCAGGCCAAGGGCACAACAATGTATGAATGAATGATTGCAACAGAATTGCCGCTATACGGAGAATTAAGTAAAACCACAAATCCAAATCCCCATCTCCATCCATGGCTAATTTAGGAAAGGGACAATTTTAGCTAGCCACCGGAGGACAACAATACAACGAGATGCAACAATTCAAGATGTTTCTGTCAATGACGTACACTACCGTTCAAAAGCTTGGGGTCACTTAGAAATGTCCTTGTTTTCGAAAGAAAAGCAATTTTTTTGTCCATTAAAATAACATCAAATTGATCAGAAATACAGTTTAGACATTGTTAATGTAGTAAATGGATATTGTAGCTGGAAACGGCTGATTTTTAATATCTACATAGGCGTACAGAGGCCCATTATCAGCAACCATCAGTCCTGTGTTCCAATGGCACGTTGTGTTTGCTAATCCAAGTTTATCATTTTAAAAAGGCTAATTGATCATTAGAAAACCCTTTTGCAATTATGTTAGCACAGCTGAAAACTGTTGTGCTGATGAAAGAAGCAATAAAACGGGCCTTCTTGAGACTAGTTGAGTATCTGGAGCATCAGCAATTGTGGGTTTGATTACAGGCTCAAAATGTCCAGAAACAAACAACTTTCTTCTGAAACTCGTCAGTCTATTCTTGTTCTGAGAAATGAAGGCTATTCCATGCGAGAAATTGCCAAGAAACTGAAGATATCGTACAACGCTGTGTACTACTCCCTTCACAGAACAGTGCAAACTGGCTCTATCCAGAATAGAAAGAAGAGTTGTAATGATGTGCAAATAGTTAAAGTACAAAAGGGAAAATAAATAAACATACATATAGGTTGTAATTACAATGGTGTTTGTTCTTCGCTGGTTGCCCTTTTCTTGTGGCAACAGGTCACAAATCTTGATGCTGTGATTGCATACTGTGGTATTTCACCCAATAGATATGGGAGTTTATCAAAATTGGATTTGTTTTTCGAATTCTTTGTGGGTCTGTGTACAGTCGTGGTCAAAAGTTTTGAGAATGACACAAATATTGGTCTTCACAAAGTTGGCTGCTTCAGTGTTGAGATATTTTTGTCAGATTACTATGGTATTACTATGGTATACTGAAGTATAATTACAAGCATTCCATAAGTGTCAAAGGCTTTTATTGACAATTACATTAAGTTTATGCAAAGTCAATATTTGCAGTGTTGACCCTTCTTTTTCAAGACCTCTGCAATCCGCCCTGGCATGCTGTCAATTAACTTCTGGGCCACATCCTGACTGATGGCAGCCCATTCTTGCATAATCAATGCTTGTCCACCCGCCTCTTGAGGATCGACCACAAGTTCTCAATGGGATTAAGGTCTGGGGAGTTTCCTGGCCATGGACCCAAAATGTCGATGTTTTGTTCCCCGAGCCACTTAGTTATCACTTTTGCCTTATGGCAAGGTGCTCCATCATACTGGAAAAGGCATTGGTCGTCACCAAACTGTTCTTGGATGGTTGGGAGAAGTTGCTCTCTGAGGATGTGTTGGTACCATTCTTTATTCATGGCTGTGTTCTTAGGCAAAATTGTGAGTGAGCCCACTCCCTTGGCTGAGAAGCAACCCCACACATGAATGGTCTCAGGATGCTTTACTGTTGGCATGACACAGGACTGATGGTAGCGCTCACCTTGTCTTCTCCGGACAAGGTGTTTTCCGGATGCCCCAAACAATCGGAAAGGGGATTCATCAGAGAAAATGACTTTACCCCAGTCCTCAGCAGTCCAATCCCTGTACCTTTTGCAGAATATCTGTCTGTCCCTGATGTTTTTCCTGGAGAGAAGTGGCTTCCTCGCTGCCCTTCTTGACACCAGGCCATCCTCCAAAAGTCTTTGCCTCACTGTGCGTGCAGATGCACTCACACCTGCCTGCTGCCATTCCTGAGCAAGCTCTGCACTGGTGGTGCCCCGATCCCGCAGCTGAATCAACTTTAGGAGACGGTCCTGGCGCTTGCTGGACTTTCTTGGGCGCCCTGACGCCTTCTTCACAACAATTGAACCTCTCTCCTGGAAGTTCTTGATGATCCGATACATGGTTGATTTAGGTGCAATCTTAATAGCAGCAATATCCTTGCCTGTGAAGCCCTTTTTGTGCAAAGCAATGATGATGGCACGTGTTTCCTTGCAGGTAACCCTGTAGCTCAGTTGGTAGAGCATGGCGCTTGCAACGCCATGGTTGTGGGTTCGTTTCCCACGGGGGGCCAGTATGAAAATGTATGCACTCACTAACTGTAAGTCGCTCTGGATAAGAGCGTCTGCTAAATGACTAAAATGTAAATGTAATGTAATGTTAACAGAGGAAGAACAATGATTTCAAGCACCACCCTCCTTTTAAAGCTTCCAGTCTGTCATTCTAACTCAATCAGCATGACAGAATGATCTCCAGCCTTGTCCTCGTCAACACTCTCACCTGTGTTAACGAGAGAATCACTGACATGATGGCAGATGGTCTTTTTGTGGCAGGGCTGAAATACAGTGGAAATGTTTTTTGGGGATTAAGTTCATTTTCATGGCAAAGAGGGACTTTGCAATTAATTGCAATTCATCTGATCACTCTTCATGACATTCTGGAGTATATTCAATTTGCCATCATCAAAACTGAGGCAGCAGACTTTGTGAAAATTAGTATTTGTGTCATTCTCAAAACTTTTGACCACGACTGTAATCTGAGGGAAATATGTGTCTCTAATATGGTCATACATTTGGCAGGAAGTTAGGAAGTGCAGCTCAGTTTCCACCTCATTTTGTGGGCAGTGTGCACATAGCCTGTCTTCTCTTGAGAGCCAGGTCTGCCTTCGGCGGCCTGTCTCAATAGCAAGGCTATGCTCACTGAGTCTGTACATAGTCAAAGATTTCCTTAATTTTGGGTCAGTAACAGTGGTCAGGTATTCTGCCACTGTGTACTCTCTGTTTAGGGCCAAATAGCATTCTAGTTTGCTCAGTTTTTTTGTAAATTCTTTCCAATGTGTCAAGTAATTATATTTTAGTTTTCCCATGATTTGAATGGGTCTAATTGTGTTCCTGTCCTGGGGCTCTGTTTGTATTTGTGAAAAGAGCACCAGGACCAGCTTGCTTAGGGGACTCTTCCCTAGGGTCATCTCTCTGTAGGTGATGGCTTTGATAATGCCGGTGATGCCTTGTAACCTAAGCTTTTGCCTTGTATCTGAATCAATCATTTTCCAATGTCATTAATACTTGCATTTAGTACTCAACTCTCACACGCAAACCACACCGGCCACGTTGCGTGCGCTGCAAAATAAAATGTACATGTTATTGAATTATTTCACCCACACCGCTCGCGCGTGTAAAAGAGCTTCTGCGTAGCCGAGCACTAAAATAGAACTTGCTTCTATTTGAGACGCTGCAAGTCCCCTCCTTATTGGATATCAGGAAGATACAAACCCACGCGGATGCTTGAAAGAAAAATGAGGAGATTAATTAAATATAACTTACAAAAAAATGAACTAGGTTTCCCTTTTTATCTGTGGATTAATCGGAGTAAAGAAACATACAATTTTGTATGACTCCGGGTCAAAATTCTACAAAAAAAAAGCTAAAAAGAGGACCATTTTTCCCTGCTTGCACACATGGCTAAATCATCTTCATGGAGTCAGATAAACATTTTAATAGACCTTGTTCATATTAATTGCATAGTCTTATGGGTCGCATGTGGGGTATTACAGTGCCTTCAGAAAGTATTCAGACCCCTTGAGTTTTTCCACTGTTACAATACAGCCTTATTCTAAAATAGATTAAATTGTTTTATCCCCTCAATCTACACACAATACCCCATAACAACAAAGCAAATACAGGTTTTTAGAAATGTTTGCAAATGTATTAAAAATAAAAACAAGAATATATACACTTGCATAATTATTCAGACCCCTTACTCAGTACTTTGTTGAAGCACCTTTGGCAGTGATTACAGCCTCGAGTCTTCTTGGGTCTGACGTTACAAGCATGGCACACCTGCATTTGGGGAGTTTCTCCCATTCTTCTCTGCAGATCCTCTCAAGCGCTGTCAGGTTGGATGGGGAGTGTTGCTGACCAGCTATTTTCAGGTCTCCCTAGAGATGTTCGATCGGGTTCAAGTCTGGGCTCTGGCTGGGCCACTCAAGGACATTCAGATACTTGTCCCTAAGCCACTCCTGCTTTGTCTTGGCTGTGTGCTTAGGGTCGTTGTCCTGTTGGAAGGTGAACCTTCGCCGCAGTATGAGGTCATGAGCACTCTGGAGCAGGTTATCATCAAGGATCTCTCTGTACTTTGCTGCGTTCATCTTTCCCTTGATCCTGACTAGTCTCCCAGTCCCTGCCACTGAAAAACATTCCCACAGCATGATGCTGCCACCACCACCATGCTTACCAGTAGGGATGTTGCCAGGTTTCCTCCAGACGAATCTTGTTTCTCATGGTCCGAGAGTCCTTTAGGTGCCTTATGGCAAACTCCAAGCGGGCTGTCATGTGCCTTTTACTGAGGAGTTGCTTCCGTCTGGCCACTCTACCATTAAGGCCTGATTGGTGGAGTGCTGCAGAGATGGTTGTCCTTCTGGAAGGTTCTCCCATCTCCACAGAGGAACTGTGGAGTTCTGTCAGAGTGACCATCTGGTTCACGGTCACCTCCCTGACAAAGGCCCTTTTCCCCAGATTGCTCAGTTTGGCCGGGCGGCCAGCTCTAGGAAGAGTCTTGGTGGTTCCAAACGTCTTCCACTTAAGAATGGAGGCCACTGTGTTCTTGGGGACCTTCAATGCTGCAGAACATTGTTTGTACTGTTCCGGAGATCTGTGCCTCGACACAATCCTGTCTCGGAGCTCTACGGACAATTCCTTCTACCTCATGGCTTGGTTTTTGCTCTGACATGCACTGTCAACTGTGGGACCTTATATAGACAGGTGTGTGCCTTTCCAAATCATGTCCAATCAATTGAATTTACCACAGGTGGACCCAAATCAAGTTGTAGAAACATCTCAAGGATGATCAATGGAAACAGGCTGCACCTGAGCTCAATTTCAAGACTCATTGCAAAGGGTCTGAATACTTATGTATATAAGGTATTTATGTTTTTTGCAGAAATGTCTAAAAACCTGTTTTGCTTTGTCATTATGGGGTATTATGTGTAGATTGATGTCCATTTTAGAATAAGGCTGTAACGTAACAAAATGTGGAAGTCAAGTCAAGGGGTCTGAATACTTCCCGAATGCAGAGTAAATAAAATGCATATGATGAATATTACCGCACTACACACACACACACCTCCCCAGCCCCCTGACACACACACCAAAATCGACACAGGAAAGTGGATGAGGAAATTCGTCTTGGTAATTGTTGAGAGGAGCGTTGCGGGAACAGTCTTGGTGGAGCGTGCCAGAGAACTGGGAGCAGCAGTAACTTAACGGATTTTCCTGGGGCCCGTTCCAAGCAATTTACGTAACGGATTGAAAAATCACTTGACATTTCAACAATAATTAGAGGGGGGAAAAACAGTGTTACACAATACCTTTGTCTCGTTTCTTTATGCAACGTCCAGGCTATCACACCATGTCCAGTATGGCTTGAACCATCTGGCTGCTATTGGCTTTCATAAGACCTAGAGATCGGAGAGTTCTGACAAAGTCCAAGCAGATAAGAAGACTCTGAACACGGTTTGGCTTTGCAGTCCCAACTTGACAGACCCCAAGGAGGCAAGGTGTACTTGTCTTGGACTGGAGGTATACTGCTCAAATCATAGGCAAATGCAATTTTTTTGCCTAATAATGATATTGGCAGAAGACTGCCTCAGTAGAAATTGTAGGCAATTTTTTTGAAACCTAGAGTCTTAAATTACAACAAAAAATGTAGCCAACACAGAAGTCTTGTGTATGATCCTCAATTAAATTGAGGTGGTCTCAATGACACTCACGTTTTTCTAGGTTACATTTAGGGGTAATGATTATTCTAATTAATAGGTGTCTTTATGTGGATAGTCTAGTGAAAATGTAAACTGGATTCTTAATTTTGTTTGGGGATTTACTGGATGCAATGTTGTAGTCTTGCTTATTGTAGGCTATTTGGAATATGAAAACTGAACTAGGCTTATATGAGCTTATTGCAGATCTCCATCCCTGACCTAGGCTTTATTGCAATATGTCTTGTCGTCATTGGTGACAAAGCAGAGAGCTAGAGATTTTTTTTGTCCTCATTCAAGTCCACTGATTGGCTCAGCTCCAACTTCAGACGGTCGAGTCAAAAACCACAATGTGCCAACTACAAGCCTATTTCTTCTGTATTTTTGGGTCATTTTTCGTACCAGCATACTTTGACCTCAAATTGCGTGGATGGTTCTCAAAATGCGTGCAGGTTGTTAGGTCTGGTGTGTATGTGATACTGCTATTACAGCAGGCCCCAGCGTCTCATAGCCGCCCTCTCTTCAAGAACTACAGGAGCCTGGCAGAGAAACCAGGAGCCTAGCGTGTGTGTGTATGGCTGTGCTCCACTGAGGCAGGGTGAGGAGTAGAGTACTGGACGCCCGCCAGGTGGGCCTCACCTGGGTTCTCCCTCTCCCTCCTCCTCTTCTACCCTGCTCTGGCTCTCTCCCTCATTATAATGAGCAGGGCTCACTTCCTGCATTCCTCCCCCTCTCTGTGGGAGGCCAGTGGCCCGTGGATAGACACCTGTGGATAGCTCCATATATTCACCATCTCCCCTGGGAGATAAAAGCTAAGAGCTTTGTCCCACACGCCCACACAGTGTTACATGTCTGGAAAATCCACTGTTTCACAACAACTGGCTAACCTGGCCCATGGAGGGATCTGGTCCAACACTGCCCCCTACGGGGTGTCTCAGTGGTTGTGGTGGCGTATGTGTGTGAGGGCGTGTGCATGTCTCACCTCTGTGCTTGTGGTAGGAGAGCTCCCTGTTGGTCACTCTGAGCCACCTCTTCTTGAAGGTCCTCTTGCCGATGCGTTTCCTTCCCTGGGCCCGCTTCTGTACCTCACTGTAGTAAAATAAATATAGACTTGACATTGGCACAGTAAGTTTAACTTTACAGCCAACAACCCATATTTATGTGTAGCTTTCTTTATGAACCAGAAAATCAACCAATCAATATATGTGACTGTTTATTAGAGTTAGCTGGCTAGCTAAGTGAATGATCCCGCTTAGTGACAAACCCCTCTGGTCAGGACAAACTCCTGGCCCAAGTTATGACACCTAACTTTTTACATTAAGTTTAAAGATTTAGTCCTGGACTAAAAAGCACTTTCAGTCCAGGAAAAGGACACATTAGCTATAACCAGTAACTGGATGTGAGCCACTCACCCCTCTTTGAGAACCACAGAGTCCTCCACCCCGCTGGACTCCTTACTGACGTTGGAGGAGATCTCATCTAGGAACTACACACACACACGAGAGGCCACAATGTTAGAGGGAAACACCATGCTAAATCAGCAATGCATACAAAACTAACATGGAAAATCGATTTACCAACATGTGGTTGGTAAAACCTTGAGTTTGACACGTGGTCTACAAAATCAAAATCAAATGTAATAGGAAGGTCGCTTCACAACCAACAACTCACCTTTTTTACTTTTTCAATACATTTATCTTCTTGGAATGATTTGAAGAAATCGTACATGTAGGATTCTTTAAAACTAGACTAAAGACAAAACAGACACAAAAAGTGTTAGTTTTGCCCAGAGCAGACCTACAGACACAACCCAATGGGCAAAAACTGGTTAAATCAATGTTGTTTCCACGTCATTTCAACCCCAAAAAATCTATATGATGATGTTGAATCAACATGGAAAACTAATTGGATTTTCAAAAAGTCATCAACGTAAGGGCATGGTCTTTTTTTCACCCAACTTTTAACCTAAATCCAATGACATGGTGAAATGTTTTGTTGATTTCACGTTGAATTCATGTTAGTTGACAACTCAAAACTAGAACTTGAACTGACATCTGTGCCCAGTGGGAATTAATGATTGATAGACATGTTGACTGACTGATAGACAAGGGAAGATTGATAAATTGATTGGTAAGCATGTTGGACAGGTTGATAAGACAGACATTCATACATACCAGTTTGTTTTTGGACAGGCTACCCCAGCTCCCCAGAGTCTGGATGGTCTTGGAGATGAGAGTGAGTGTTCGGGAGACCTCTAGGTCCTGACAGATGAGTGTACAAAACACGGTCAAATACCAGGGTCATGTTCATTAGGCACCAAATGGAATAAAAACAAACTGAAACAGGGAGGGATAACATATTGTCAATTGCAAACACTAATTTTCCATTGCAAAACGTTTTTAAAATGTTCTCTGTTGCGTGCCCTAACCAGTTTATATCAGAACAGCACAGTGGTGGGGAACCCCTGCTAAATGATTATAGGGGAAACACTTGACACAATAGTCTCAGAGTCTTGTGTGTACACATTTTCTAGAAATCTGTGTAAAAACAGTCAGCTCATGTGAATATGCATCAAAACATTTTTGGAATCTAATCCAGTTTCTCAAATCAAATCATGGGGACCCTCATTTTTGTTCTAACCCAGTAATAACACTCCTAACTCAATACATGAAGGGTTTGATGATAGAATAACAACGTGCTCTCCCTGAGGGTTCCCCAGGAATTCATTTAGAAAAACTGATCTAATCTACCCTTCCAAATATGTTATTTTTGAGTTTTTGTTGTAATCTTTTATTTTTGGAACATTTATTTTACTAAACATTAAAATAATTTTGGACAAACAAAGGAAGTTTGGGGTAGCCTACACACCATTCCATCATTGGAACATCCACACATTTTGGAAATGTACACCACCATTCAAAAGTTTGAGGTCACTTAGAAATGTCCTTGTTTTCCATGAAAACATACATGAAATGAGTTTGAATAGGAAATATAGCAAAATGAATAGGAAATGTAGTCATTGACAAGGTTAGAAATAATGATTAATTGAAATAATAATTGTGTCCTTCAATATTTTGCTTTTGTCAATGAATCCTCCATTTGCAGCAATTACAGCCTTGCAGAACTTTGGCATTCTAGTTGTCAATTTGTTGAGGTAATCGGAAGAGATTACACCCCATGCTTCCTGAAGCACCTCCCACAAGTTGGATTGGCTTGATGGGCACTTCTTACGTACCATACGGTCAAGCTGCACCCACAACAGCTCAATAGGATTGAGATCCGGTGACTGTGCTGGCCACTCCATTATAGACAGAATACCAGCTGACTGCTTCTTCCCTAAATAGTTATTGCATAGTTTGGAGCTGTGCTTTGGGTCATTGTCCTGTTGTAGGAGGAAATAGGCTCCAATCAAGCGGCGTCCACAGGGTATGGCATGGCGTTGCAAAATGGAGTGATAGCCTTCCTTCTTCAAGATCCCTTTTACCCTGTACAAATCTCCCACTTTACCACCACCAAAGCACCCCCAGACCATCACATTGCCTCCACCATGCTTGACAGATAGCATCAAGCACTCCTCCAGCATCTTTTCATTTGGTCTACGTCTCACAAATGTTATTCTTTGTGATCCGAACACCTCAAACTTCGATTAGTCTGTCCATAACACTTTTTTCAATCTTCCTCTGTCCAGTGTCTGTGTTCTTTTGCCCATCTTAATCTTTTCTTTTTATTGGCCAGTCTGAGATATGGCTTTTTCTTTGTAACTCTGCCTAGAAGGTCAGCATCCCAGAGTCGCCTCTTCACTGTTGACGTTGAGACTGGTGTTTTGCGGGTACTATTTAATGAAGCTGCCAGTTGAGGACCTGTGAGGCGTCTGTTTCTCAAACTAGACACTAATGTATTTGTCCTCTCGCTCAGTTGTGCACCGGGGCCTCCCACTCCTCTTTCTATTCTGGTTAGAGCCAGTTTGCACTGTTCTGTGAAGGGAGTAGTATACAGCATTGTACGAGATCTTCAGTTTCTTGGCAATTTCTCGCATGGAATAGCCTTCATTTCTCAGAACAAGAATAGACTGATGAGTTTCAGAAGAAAGTTATTTGTTTCTGGCCATTTTGAGCCTGTAATCGAACCCACAATTGCTGATGCTCCAGATACTCAACTAGTCTCAAGAAGGCCAGTTTTATTGCTTATTTAAATCAGCACTACAGTTTTCAGCTGTGCTAACATAATTACAAAAGGGTTTTCTAATGATCAATTAGCCTTTTAAAATGATAAACTTGGATTAGCAAACACAACGTGCCATTGGAACACAGGACTGATGGTTGCTGATAATGGGCCTCTGTACGGCTATGTAGATATTCCATTAAAAATCAGCCGTTTCCAGCTACAATAGCCATTTAAAACATTAATGTCTTCACTGTATTTCTGATCAATCTGATGTTATTTTAAATGGACAAAAAAAAATGCTTTTCTTTCGAAAACAAGGACATTTCTAAGTGACCCCAAACTTTTGAACGGTAGTGTACATGCATGTAATTGCATCATTGCATGATGTAGGCCTACAGTGAATGTTCATTTCACGTTTAAAGCCACTGCTACTTTGTTCTGCTGTGCTAAATGGGTTCTTTGCATGCTGTGTAGTCAGCCCTGGTTTCCAAAGAGATTCAGCCTGCCACAGAATTCTCCCCGTTACGAAAGGGTCCAACCTCTCCCTTCAGCGCGATCTGTAGAAGGCACATTTCCATCTCCTCAGAGGTCTAATAGTCTCCAGCATCAACACTTCATACGCAACCACTGGCTGGCAGATTAGAGGAGAGTAGTACCACACACACACACCACAACTCTAGCCCCTCACGCACCCTCCTAAATCGATGACAGATTCTCTAGACTTCCTTCTTTTCAAGGACCAATGAGCATGTACTTCTGGAGTAAATATAACTCAGACTCTTACCATTTAAATGGTCTGAAATGCTTTGAGCGATGCTCATGTTCAACCACAGATCCCTCCAGAAAGCTAGGGTACGGGTTTACTGCAGTAATCTAAGTGAAAGGATTGTCCTGGGATTTTGCACAAAGAAATAGGCCTATCAGTAGGACCTAATTCTAACATTTAGGCTACAGTACGGGTACATTTACTAATAAATGACATGGTAAAATGCTAATTAGGCCCACACAGTGATATCATACGCTACATGGGATTCATTTGAACAACTTGGCTAACAATTCAGTTTGGTAGTAGGCTAGGCCTAGCGCAACATTATTATCAAACAGTTGACTAGTGTTTCGTGCTTGGTTTAGCCATTGTCTGTAGCCTAGCCTACTTTACTTGGGAGCTACTTGACATCTTACTCCAAAATGCATTAAAATTAAATGATGTTGACACCATCTTAAATATAACTGATGCGAGCCACTGCACTGTAGAGCGATGAGGAGCAAGCTGTGGCTGTGCACTCATGACACTGCTCGCTCTGTACAAAAATATGTTATAACTGGTCACTGATTTTAAACAGATTTCTATTTACCTAGCATGCTAGCTCTTCCTATAACTAGCTGTTTCCAAAGACTTCCAGTCATTGTGCTAATGCTAGTTAGCAATTGCGCTAACGCTAGTTAGCAACTTCCTTCAAACTGCATGCAGACATAAAAATGGTATCCATGAGTTTATCGGACTCTGGGTAAGTAGAAAAAGCGCTTAGTGCGAGATTTTGGCAACTATCTTAAAAGCGCGTCTCGGAACAATTATTTAGTAAAAATAGATCGAAAAAATATTTTTAAATCATATTTCTGGGAGTGGTGGCAACGATTTAGCAGCAGTGAGGCGTCGCTGCTAAATGAATATAGGGGGAACACTTTCACTTTTAAGTAGCTATACCATGACACTACATGCACACACTTGGGATACCGCCTATGTGACACAAATGTTTAAAAAAAACATAGGTATATGGGCGTACTCACAGGATGGTGTGGGCGGAGCTGGAAGGTGTGTGGCGAGAGAACGGCGACGGCGAAGAAGCGCAGGAACACGAAGCTGCTGACCGCCGAATACTGGACGTGAGGATCATCTGCAGGGGAGAGGAGGAAGGGAGAGAAGGGGGGTAGAGGAGAGGACAGGTGAAGCACAAAGAACACTAAAGCTTGGATTGCTCCCTCTCCTTGTCCATTGACTGCTCACAAGGTAAGAAAACAAGGATGTCATTTTTTATTTGGGTGAACTATCCCTTTAAAAGGTGCCAATTCATATGAGCATAGCGGTTTATGAGAACATGACTCGTACCAAGCTCCAACACTACACATTAACAGGACCTTCTCACAGATACAGTAGCTTCTACTTGAAGGGCCTCTGTCATTTTTTAAAATAAAATAAAAATTATTTTACCTTTATTTAACTAGGCAAGTCAGTTAAGAACAAATTCTTATTTACAATGACGGCCTTCACTGGCCAAACCTGGACGACGCTAGGCCAATTGTGCGCCGCCCTATGGGACTCCCAATCACGGCCGGTTGTGATACAGCCTGGAATCGAACCAGGTGGTCTGTAGTGACGCCTCAAGCACTGAGATGCAGTGCCTTAGACCGCTGTGCCACTTGGGAGCCCATAGTCATACATACTATGAGACAGTCTCCAGCACTTTAGTCAGGCTTCTGGCTCCACCTCATGGTGGACATGGTCTCTACAACATGCTGCTTACTGATGGATGATTCATTACACTTCAGTCTTTTTTATAAAGTAATTAGATAATACTTGGGAAAGATTGGCATAATATTTCTGTATCTAATCTACCATCTTTTTCTTTGGCTAGAGACCTGGATCTTTCTACACTAATGTTTATAATATAATATACCATTTAGCAGACGCTTTTATCCAAAGCGACTTACAGTCATGTGTGCATACATTTTTACGTTTGGGTGGTCCTGGGGATCGACCCCACTACCCTGGCGTTACAAGTGCCATGCTCTACCAATTGAGCTACAGAGGACCACAATAATGGGATCTACACAAGATCAACTCTATATTTGCGGTATGAAAACATCTCAGAAACTTTGATTTGTGGTTAGTGGACGTTCTCTCTAATGTGATGAGGCACAGTGAGTACTGATGAGAGAGCTCTGACTGAGGAATAGGGTTGCAAAACTCCAGAAACTTTCCGAAATTTTGCAATCCTTCTGAGGATGAGGAGGTAGGATGAAGGTGAAGGTGAGGAGAGAGGATGAAGATGCGTGTGATGCCCCGCTCACCTGGGAACCGCTTGGAGGCCATGTGACGCAGCGAGCGGAACACGTCACACATGAGCGGGGGACAGCTGGAGCTGGACTGAGTGATGGATGAGAACACCTTCTGAACGTACCCCTGCAGGTTCTCCTGGAGAGAGGACAGACACACACGTCGTGAACACACACACGCACGCTTATTAACACTTCATTCTGTATACCACCCCACTACTAGACAATATGCTGATAGACAGCTTGCGATTCACCAGACAAATGTACAGTTGAAGTCGGAGGTTTACATACACTTAGGTTGGAGTCATTAAAAACTTGTTTTTCAACCACTCCACACATTTCTTGTTAACAAACTATAGTTTTGGCAAGTCGGTTAGGACATCTACTTTGTGCATGACACAATTTTTACAACAATTGTTTACAGACAGATTATTTCACTTATAATTCACTGTATCACAATTCCAGTGGGTCAGAAGTTTACATAACTTAGTGTGACTGTGCCTTTAAACAGCTTGGAAAATTACAGAAAATGATGTCATGGCTTTAGAAGCTTCTGATAGGCTAATTGACATCATTTGAGTCAATTGTAGGTGTACCTGTGGATGTATTTCAAGGCCTACCTTCGAACTCAGTGCCTTTTTGCTTGACATCATGGGAAAAATCAAAAGAAATCAGCCAAGACCTCAGAAAAAAAATTGCAGACCTCCACAAGTCTGGTTCATCCTTGGGAGCAATTTCCAAACGCCTGAAGGTACCACGTTCATCTGTACAAACAATAGTACGCAAGTATAAACCCCATGGGACAACGCAGCCGTCATACCGCTCAGGAAGGAGACGCGTTCTGTCTCCTAGAGATGAACGTACTTTGGTGCGAAAAGTGCAAATCAATCCCAGAACAACAACAAAGGACCTTGTGAAGATGCTGGAGGAAACAGGTACAAAAGTATCTATATCCACAGTAAAACAAGTCCTATATCGACATAACCTGAAAGGCCGCTCAGCAAGGAAGAAGTCACTGCTCCAAAACCGCAATAAAAAAGCCAGACTACGGTTTGCAACTGCACATGGGGACAAAGATCATACTTTTTGGAGAAATGTCCTCTGGTCTGATGAAACAAAAATAGAAATGTTTGGCCATAATTACCATCATTATGTTTGGAGGAAAAAGGGGAAGGCTTGCAAGCCGAAGAACACCATCCCAACCGTGAAGCACGGGGGTGGCAGCATCATGCTATTGGGGTACTTTGCTGCAGGAGGGACTGGTGTACTTCACAAAATAGATGGCATCATGAGGAAGGAAAATTTGGTGGATATATATTGAAGCAACATCTCAAGACATCACTCAGGAAGTTAAAGCTTTGTCGCAAATGGGTCTTCCAAATGGACAATGACCCCAAGCATACTTCCAAAGTTGTGGCAAAATGGCTTAAGGCCAACAAAGTCAAGGCATTGGAGTGGCCATCACAAACCTCAATCCTATAGAAAATGTGTGGGCAGAACTGAAAAAGCATGTGCGAGCAAGGAGGCCTGCAAACCTGACTCAGTTACACCAGCTCTGTCAGGAGGAATGGGCCAAAATTCACCCAACTTATTGTGGGAAGCTTGTGGAAGGCTACCCGAAACGTTTGACCCAAGTTAAACAATTTAAAGGCAATGCTACCAAATACTAATTGAGTGTATGTAAGCTTCTGACCAACTGGGAATGTGATGAAAGAAATAAAAGCTGAAAGAAATAAATCATTCTCTCTACTATTATTCTGACATTTCACATTCTTAAAATAAAGTGGTGATCCTAACTGACCTAAGACAGGGAACTTTTACTAGGATTAAATGTCAGGAATTGTGAAAAAATTGGCAAAGGTGTATGTAAACTTCAGACTTCAACTGTATACTGTACCTTGTTGACCTCAACGTTATCTCCTTCTTTCAGTTTGATCGGGTCAATCTCACAGGTTTTGTTGGATTCACAAATCTATGAAAGAAATGGATAACATTGTATTTAGCTGTTATGCTGAGTTTTGAATGCATTTTCAAACATGTTTTTCCTAGGTTATGAAATTAGCTTCTGTGATGTGGTTCATAGCATGACTTATTTCTTAGGATCGGTGTTCATCTATGATATAATCAATTTGCTCACATCATTATCTAGATAACATATGATGTACATTACCTCATCCAATACAGGCTTCAGGGTGACCGTCAGGTAGCTCCGCCCTACAATCTTCATCATGTCATCGATGCAGCGCGTCGCCAGGGAGTTGCCACGGAAAATGGTGTTGGCCTCCCTAGATAGACAAGATGGGGTTCAGAGGTCAGGATGCCTATTCACTATATAGAGCACTACTTTTGTCCAGAGCCCATAGGGCCCAGGAGAAGTGTGTGTACTACTCACTGAGTGTTCTCCAGCTCCAGGGCAACGATGGCGGAGACGAAGGGCACCAGGCGGTTGTGGTGGAGCAGCAGGCGGACCACGGGCAGCACCGCCTCGTACCTCTCCCTGCAGATGTCCCCCAGAATGTGGGCCGCTGACGCCGAGATGGGCTGAGGGGGAGAAGAGACAGACGGAGAGAGAGAGAGAGAGACAGAAATAAAGAGTGGGAGGCGGGGGGGACAGAGAGAAGTTCTGAAAAACCCCTCGTCCTCAAAAGGCACCGTACTGTGAGCGATGATTGGTCAGCCACTAATGGTTATTGGTTGACTGCAATTCCACATGTAGACGGCCACCACTCACGACAAACTACTGGCAGCGGTGTGGAATATACCGTGGGGTCTGTGGGCGATGGTTGGTCACTGACAGTTTTTGACCGATTGTCGGTCCTATGCGTCCTCTATTGTACACTCATAACTTCCTTCCTTAAAGGGATACTTGGGGATTTGGGCAATGAGGCCCTGTATCTACTTCCCGAGTCAGATGAACTTGTGGATACCATTTTTATGTCTCTGTGTCCAGTATGAAGGAAGTTAGAGTTAGTTTCGCGAGCCAATGCTAACTAGCGTTAGCACAATGACTGAAAGCCTATGGGTATCAGCTAGCATCCCTTTAAGTTCCTTAATGAGCATAATGTACCATTCAGACCGACAGAGCAGGTGTGTGAACAAGACAGGTCTAAGGTTAATACCTTAATGTCTGGGGACTTGAGCAGCAGCGTGCGGAGGGGTGTGTAGCAGGCGGAAGGCAGCACATTGTCCTCTGTGTAGGTTACGTTGAGCCTCAGAGAGCCCAGGTCATCGGTCTTGGACTTCCCGTTCCCTTTGGGCTGGAGGAGATACCTGTGGACCAGGGGAAAGACACCCAACAAAACACACCCAGTCAGCGTTAGAGTGATGGCCAGCCGACACATTTGTTTTTGACAGTGGTGAGTGAGTAGGGTTGCACATTTCCGGTAACTTTCCCAAAATGTCCAGGTTTACCAGAAATCCCTGTTTAAAGCTTAATTGAATCAGGAAGGAATAAGCAGAACCAGAATTTCTGGAAAACCTGGGAGTTTTGGCAAAGTTACCAGAAAGCTGCAACACTAGTGGTGAGATGCAAATTATATTTTAAGTCCCCTGTAGCTCCGTTGGTAGAGCATGGCGCTTGCAACGCCAGGGTTGTAGGTTCATTTCCCACGGGGGGCCAGTATGAAAATGTATGCACTCACTAACTGTAAGTCGCTCTGGATAAGAGCTTCTGCTAAATGACTAAAATGTAAATACACTCCCTCTGCTGTCAATGCTGCCTGCTACATAGGTCATGAAATATGGGACGTTTTCAGCCGATCAAGCATAAACCTAATAAAGTAGCTTTTATATAAACAAACTTTTGAGTTTTGCTTCAATGTTACACCTCTGGTGGTGTAGCAGCTTTAAAAAACTATGCAAAGATTGCAAACAGAACGGCAAAACACTTGATATCCCTCTAGTGGTGTGGGGGCTATGCTTTGTGATTATTATTTAACCCTGCTGGTCATTTACATCTATGAACGTTTGAACATCTTGAAGAACAATATGGCCTTAAATGGCCATGTACTCTTATAATCTCCACCTGGCACAGCCAGAAGAGGACTGGCCACCCCTCACAGCCTGGTCCCTCTCTAGGTTTCTTCCTAGGTTCCTGCCTTCCTAGGGAGCTTTTCCTAGCCACTGTGCTTCTACATCTGCATTACTTGCTGTTTGGGGTTTTAGGCTGGGTGTCTGTATAGCACTTTGTGACATCTGCTGATGTAAAAAGGACTTTATAAATACATTTGATTGATTGATAGTTGAGCAATTCAGCTGCGTGTTTAAGCAGTGTGTGAATGAGCTTGGTGGGCCTGCATAGCCACCAACAGATGGAGCAGTTTTCACCGAGTTACATCAGGATGGAACTCCGCATCGCTTCGAAAGCTGCAGCTATGTTTGTCTCTAATCTGCTTGCACTGTAATCGTACAGCAGTACTCAGACACCCAGAGACTTCAGCTGAGCCTGTGTATACTGGGACAGAGTCAATAGATCAGTATACATTTTGTTCAGCTGAGTTGTGGGTCTGTATGTTACAGTGTGTATGTATAGATCATCCCTGCCTTTCTCTTCCTCCCTCTACAGGAGAGATGGGGTACTGCTGGCTCCATGCAAACTGACACCCACACACTAGTCTCACGGCCCTCATGCAAAACTCATAGATCGGTATCTGCATAATCCCTTATCACCTAGATGCGCACACACACACACACACACACACACACACACTGTTTACAGAACACCACCATCGCGGTGTTCAAAGCAGTCTGAAGACACAACGGAAGTAACCGGTCCAAAAAAGTATCACCGATATAGAGTTGCTAGATCGGGGGACAGGATCTGACACAGGTTAATCTCCAATGACATATTGTTAAAGGTGCTACACGTAGGATTTTGTATAATTTTATATAATTTTGAAAACCGCTGTTTGAAGCTGGTAGACCAAAACCGAAAGCAACTTTGTTTTGGTCCACCAGCTTCAAACAGCTGTAAAAATAGTACAATGATTCCCTACACTATTCAGTGCTTATTTTCTCAGGTAAACTGAAATTGAGCGAACAGTGTCGAATTTTAGCAAACAGGAAATGACAGAGCGATTTCCAGTAGATAACACAGTCACAAAGTCAGAACATTTTTCCCAGTTTGACAACAGATGCCGTTCCGGCGGGAGAAATCAATAGGCGAATATCACAGCCAATCGCAACACAATTCTGAAATTATAATGCAAAAAAAAAACACAAAATCCACAAGAAAAAAACAACTATTATTACTATTAAGCAGAAATAGGGAAAAATATAAAGGAACTGGATTTACCCCTATTCCTCTATTCACAAAGAGTATTACAGTAGGACTGATATATTGTAGGATCAGTTTTGCCTTTTAAATCATAATGAATAAGATTATATGGACAGGGGGAACCTGATTCTAGATCAGCAGTACCCCTACTCAGATTATGGGCCCAGCTCTTTTTAACATCCACCCCACAATCTGCAGATCTGATCTAGCATCCACGGATCTACGCAGAAAAGAAGGTCAGCACTGTGAGGGGTGTGACGTCAGAGCGTTGGATTCTTGTGGCTGATAAAACGAGGCGAGTAGCAGCGGAGTACGTAAGAGCCTCTGTGTCATGTCCCCTTATCTGTACTTTTCATCTGCTAATCAGTCTATTCATTTCAGCTAGCTAGCGCTGCAGTCAGATTACATTCTTCAGGTTGAGCGCACTAGCAGGCGTGTGGCTGCGTGCAGTGAGAGCACAACGTGTCCATGTGAGAGAGAAGTGTCTCACGGTCACCCGATTTCCCTAGTAGACTATGTGGCTCTGGTACAAAGTAGTGCACTATATAAGGAATAGCGGCCCATTTCCAATGCAACCAGTGTGTTTCTGAGTGTGTAGCTAGAAGCTAGAGCTGTGGGCTCCTATGGGCACGCGGATGCTACGTGCACCTTTGCATATTGGTGCGTCAGTATGTGAAATCTCACGAGTTAGTGTGAGTAACCTGGCACGGAAGCATCAGGAAGAGAATGTGCGAGGTGAACCTGTGATGTGATGCGTCATCGTTCTTACCAGGCCCTGTGAATGTGGTCATTTCGCAGGATCTTGACAGATACCCGCGTCTCCCCAAGGAAGACATCCTGCGCCAAATTCCCATTGTTCCACAAGTCAACTCTGCAGAGGAACACACACACACAGAGAGAGCGAGAGCATAGAGCGAGAGAGAGAGAAAAAGAGAGAAACATTCAATCACACATACTAATTGTGATATTTGCAAATACACTATAAAAATCAACAAAAAGGGACCAATGCCCCTTCCAAACACACCACTTCACCATTGGCTGACTGACACACTCATGGAAAACACAACCACATCAATCTCAACACATAAACACAAAATACACTGATGAGTTAGTCCTTACCTGTGTGAAGTATACAAATTGTAGTACTCTTTAAAAATACACATGCAATTAAAATCACCTCAAATCCAAACCTGAAAGTCATGCATGTGTGTTTACCTCTCTCGGCCCAGCCTAGTCTTACCCCACTGTAAACCCAGTGAGGTATGTAGCTATAAGTCAGTCCGCTGTAGGTGACGCAAACAGAGACAAAAACCCCACAGATCCTTAACCACCATCTTTTCATTACACACTACACTGGTTGTGACTAACACAGTTGAATCAAATCTGGTTGAATTCAAACACATTGAAAATCCTCTCCCAACTACAGACCAGAAGTCGCTCCAGAGAGATGGAGGTATGGCGGTCTGTTTGTCAGTGTGGGGAAAAAAACCAACCCACAGATGTTCTGTCAAAGATTGGAAGGAAAATAGAGGGAAAAAGAGAAGAGAGAAAGGAAGAGAGGAAAGAAGATGAGGGAAAAGAAGAGAAAGGAAGAGGAGAGAGTAAAGAAGAGATTACTCACTTGATCTCCAGCTTTTCAATGTCCTCCTCCTCCACTTGGAAATGAGACTTTTTTGTGTAACTGTTGGGCCTTGTGACCTGGGGACAACAACAAGACAGAATTTACATCAGTCTTCTCCGAATTTACATCAGTCTTCTCCAGCAAACACCAACTCAGATGACTTGAACTGTCAAAATCAGGCAGACACCTAGGTTTCATTCATTAGGGCACGCAATGGAAAACGGTTTAAAACATTTTGGAATGGAAAACAAATGTGAACATTTCTTATTGGGTAGTCCCTCCCTGTTTAAGTCCGTTTTCCTCTGTTTGGAAGAAAACTGTACTGACATGAGCTGCCAGATGTAAATTAAGTTTACCTCAAAGTTAAAGGTTTCCTCAAACTGAGGGTCACTGGTCTTCTTCTTCACCTTTGTTTTCTTCTGGTCAGACCTAAGGAGACAGAAGAGTCAGAAATATACTCAAACCTTTCTCATGGGGGTCTATATGAAAGAATAACAGATATAATGCCTAAAATGTTGACACATAGCTAACGCAATGTGGGTTCAATTGAAGTGAGCCCATAATCATGTTCCACTGCAGAGGATGGTAGTCTAGCCTTACCTGGCAGGCCCAACGAGCGAGACAGTGGCATACGGGTCACAATTCTGTCCGCTGATCAGAGGCAAGCCCTGGCATTCTATTATCCTGGGGGTGACAAAATCAACAGGAGAAAACACTAATAAAACCATAGAATACACTCAACTTCAACAGGATTGACCTTAGTGTTTCTCATATCAATATACAGTGTTTTGACAATCTGACCTACCACTCACACTGTGCTACATGTAGGAAATGTCAATTCAAGTTCATATTAATCATCTCCAGCACCATCCCAACATCAACATATGTGAAAATTGCACATTTCTATGTTTTGTACAAAGATAAGTTTCCAATGCATCATGTGATTTTAACCAATCATGAGTAAGCGTTGCCTACTAATGGTCTAATAATGGTTGATGATGTCATTGGAAACACATCTTCATCTCTTTTTTACTACAAAACATAGAAATGTGCCATTTTCACATATGTCGATATTGGGGTGGTGCTGGAGATGTCGACATTTTTTTACATTTCCTTTGAAGTTATCCCTATCGTTTCCGATTTTTAAAGTAAGGCTAGTACACTTTTCTAACATGTATCCAACTGACAAAACAAATCTCGATTGAGGGTAGCAGCACATCCTGAGTGCTATTAAAGGCTATGGTTTTTAAGGATAATATTTTACAGGTTTGTCATTTAAAACATTTTTTTATCATCTTATTTAATTATTTCAGATATTTTACATGTGATAAAGCCACACAGAGGGCCAGAGATCACAGACACCTGTGATAATCTGAAGTACCCAAAAAGGCCACTAAATGTCATTTCATAAAATTCCCCCCAAAAACATGAAAATTATCAAAATTCTGGTAGTTCAATGGTAAACTTAGAAAGTTTACAGTAATATACCTTCCCTTTGCAACCCTAGGGAGGACACACATACACACTGGCATCACTTGGTGCACTGTCGTGGTCTGTGTCTCACACACACTGACTGGGCTATGGTGATGTCATTCTTACAGCATACATCGTAGACATCTGTAGCGGTTCATTAGTCCCATGGCTGAGTGAGTGGTTAGGGAAAATCGCCATGACACCCTATGCCCTAGACAAACCATGCCTACACTTCCTGCCTTCTGCCTGTCTCTTCTCCGACAGTTGACTGATTGTGAATGAATGAACAAATGAATAACACTTTTGGTTGCGTCCTGTACTACTAATTTGCATTGCATCCTGCCTGGTGTTTCATCATCTCCAGCACCACCCCAACATCCACATGTGAAAATCGCACGTTTTTATGTTTTGTAGTAAAAAAAGATAGATGTGTTTCCAATGACATCAACCAATTATTAGCCCATTAGTAGGCAATGCCTACTCATAATTGGTTAAAATCACATGAATTGCATTGGAAACTTATCTTCCCCAATTTTTTTTACTACAAAACATAGAAACGCGCAATTTTCACAGTGCCGTCAGAAAGTATTCAGACCCCTTGACTTTTTCCACATTTTGTTAGGTTACATTGTTTGTTAGGCCTTATTCTAAAATCGTTTTCCCCCCTCAATCTACACACAATATCGCATAATGACAAAGCAAAAACAGGTTTTTAGAACTTTTTGCTAATTGATAAAAAAATAAAAAATTAAATATGACATTTACATAAGTATTCAGACCTTTTACTCAGTACTTTGTTGAAGCACCTTTGGCAGCGATTACAGCCTCAAGTCTTCTTGGGTATGACGCTACAAGCTTGGCACACCCGTATTTGGAGAGTTTCCTCCCATTCTTCTCTGCAGATCCTCTCAAGCTCTGTCAGGTTGAATGGGGAGCGTTGCTGCACAGCTATTTTCAGGTCTCTCCAGCGATGTTCGATCAGGTTTAAGTCCGGGCTCTGGCTGGGCCACAAGGACATTCAGAGACAAGTCCCGAAGCCACTCCTGCATTGTCTTGGCTGTGTGCTTAGGGTCGTTGTCCTGTTGGAAGGTGAACCTTCGCCCCAGTCTGAGGTCATGAGAGCTCTGGAGCAGGTTTTCTTTAAGGAGCTCTCTGTACTTTGCTCCGTTCATCTTTGCCTCGATCCTGACTAGTCTCCTAGTCCCTGCCGCTGAAAAACATCCCCACAGCATAATTCTGCCCCCACCATGCTTCACTGCGAGGTTTCCTCCAGACGTGACACTTAGCATTCAGGCCAAAGAGTTCAATCTTGGTTTCATCAGACCAGAGAATCTTGTTTCTCATGGTCTGAGAGTCTTTAGGTGCCTTTTGACAAACTCCAAGCGGGCTGTCATGTGCCTTTTACTGAGGAGTGGCTTCCGTCTTGCCACTCTACCATAAAGACCTGATTGGTGGAGTGCTGCAGAGATGGTTGTCCTTTCTCCACAGAGGAACTCTAGAGCTCTGTCAGAGTGACCATTGTGTTCTTGGTCACCTCCCTGACCAAGGCCCTTCTCTCCAGATTGCTCAGTTTGGCCGGGCGGCCAGCTCTAGGAAGAGTCTTGGTGGTTCCAAACTTCTTCCATTTAAGAATGATCGAGGCCACTGTTCTTGGCGACCTTCAATGCTGCAGAAATGTTTTGGTACCCTTCTCCAGAGCTGTGCCTCGACACAATCCTGTCTCGGAGCTCTACGGACAATTCCTTCAACCTCATGGCTTGGTTTTTGCTCTGACATGCACTGTCAACTGTGGGACCTTATATAGACAGGTGTGTGCCTTTCCAAATCATGTCCAATCAATTTAGTTTACCACAGGTGGACTCCAATCAAGTTGTAGAAACATCTCTGTCACGATTGCTGTAGGTGGGTGTAGTGGTGGAATCAAACGCAGGACACCGAAGTATAGTCCAAAAGACTTTAGTCAATTTCCAACAAGGAAAAATACGAACTGACTTGCCCGAAGGCGAAATTACGCACGAAGGCGAACAAAACAAAAGGCGCACTAAACAGGTGCGATAAACGCTCCAACGCAGTGGAGGGAAGCTCAACCGAGCGAAATAGCAAAATACAAGCCCAACACACGACAGACCTAAATCAATAACACACAACACTAGACAAACACAACGAGAAACTTATAGGACACTAATTACGCTAAACGAGAACAGGTGTCACAACAAACAGACAAAAGCAAACGAACATGAAACATACAACGGTGGCAGCTAGTATTCCGGAGACAACGAACGCCGAAGCCTGCCCGAACAAGGAAGAGAGGCAGCCTCGGCCGAAACCGTGACAGTACCCCCCCCTTGACGCGCGGCTCCAGACGTGCGCCGACTCCGGCCTCGGGGACGACCCGGAGGACGCGGAGCAGGGTGCGTCGGGTGCCCACGATGGAATTCCGTCAGGAGAGACGGGTCCAAAATGTCTCTCCTCGGCACCCAGCACCGCTCCTCCGGACCGTACCCCTCCCACTCCACTAGATATTGGAGACCCCCCATCCGACGTCTCGAATCCAAGATGGACCTCACGGAGTACGCCGGTGCCCCCTCGATGTCCAATGGGGGCGGAGGAGTCTCCCTGATCTCACTTTCTTGGAGTGGGCCAGCTACCACCGGCCTGAGAAGGGACACATGGAACGAGGGGTTAATACTTTTATATTCAACAGGTAGTTGTAATTTGTAACACACCTCGTTCAACCTTCCCAGGACTTTAAATGGCCCTACAAACCGCCGACCCAGTTTCCGACAGGGCAGGCGGAGGGGCAGGTTTCTGGTAGAGAGCCAGACTCGATCACCAGGTGCGTACACCGGTCCCTCACTGCGGTGGAGATCGGCGCTCGCCTTATGACGACGGAGGGCCCGCTGCAGGTGGACGTGTGCAGCGTTCCATGTCTCCTCCGAGCGCCGCGCCCACTCATCCACCGCAGGAGCCTCGATCTGGCTCTGCTGCCAAGGTGCCAGAACCGGCTGGTAACCCAACACACATTGGAAAGGGGTTAGGTTAGTGGAGGAATGGCGTAGGGAATTCTGGGCCATTTCGGCCCAGGGAACGTACCTTGCCCACTCCTCCGGCCGGTCCTGGCAGTATGTTCTAAGAAACCTACCCACATCCTGGTTCACACGTTCCACCTGCCCATTACTCTCCGGGTGGTAACCCGAGGTGAGGCTCACCGAGACCCCCAACCGCTCCATAAAAGCTCTCCAGACTCTGGAGGTAAATTGGGGACCTCGATCAGACACAATATCCTCGGGTACCCCGTAGTGCCGGAACACATGGGTGAATAGGGCTTCGGCAGTTTGCAGGGCGGTAGGAAGGCCCGGCATGGGGAGCAAACGACAGGCCTTAGAAAACCGGTCCACAACGACCAGTATAGTGGTATTCCCCTGTGAAGGAGGAAGGTCAGTAAGGAAATCCACCGAGAGGTGGGACCATGGTCGTTGTGGAACGGGCAGGGGTAGTAACTTACCCCTAGGCAGATGTCTAGGCGCCTTACACTGGGCGCACACCGAGCAGGAGGAAACATAAACCCTCACATCCCTTGCCAACGTGGGCCACCAGTACTTGGCACTAAGACAGTGCACTGTCCGGCCGATACCCGGGTGTCCAGAGGAGGGTGAAGTGTGAGCCCAATAGATCAATCGATCCCGAACCTCGAGCGGAACGTACTTCCGACCCTCCGGGCATTGTGGTGGACTAGGGTCGGTGCGTAACGCCCGCTCGAGCTCAGCATCGACCTCCCACACTACCGGTGCCACCAGACACGACTCCGGCAGTATGGGAGTGGGCTCCACGGACCTCTCTTCCGTGTCATACCGCCGAGACAGCGCATCTGCCTTACCGTTCTGTGACCCAGGGATGTACGTGATCTTAAATGTAAACCGGGTCAAAAACATATTCCATCTTGCCTGCCGAGGGTTTAGCCTCCTCGCTGCCCGGATGTACTCCAGGTTACGGTGGTCCGTCAAAATGAGGAAAGGGTGTTGAGCCCCCTCGAGCCAGTGCCTCCACACCTTTAGGGCCTGTACCACGGCTAACAGCTCCCTGTCCCCTACGTCATAATTTCGCTCCGCCGGACTGAGCTTCTTGGAATAAAAGGCACAGGGGCGGAGTTTAGGTGGCGCGCCTGACCGTTGTGAAAGCACGGCTCCTATACCGGCCTCAGACGCGTCCACCTCTACCTGAAATGGTAAAGAGGGATCCGGATGCGCCAGCACCGGAGCCGAGGTAAACAGGTCCTTCAGCCTCCCAAACGCCCTGTCCGCCTCGGCAGACCACTGCAGACGCACCGGACCCCCCTTCAAAAGAGACGTGATGGGAGCTGCCACCTGTCCAAAACCCCGGATAAACCTCCGGTAGTAATTCGCAAACCCCAAAAACTGCTGCACCTCCTTCACAGTGGTTGGTGTTTGCCAATTACGCACGGCTGACACCCGGTCTACCTCCATCTTCACCCCTGACGCAGACAACTGATACCCCAAAAAGGAGACCGACTCCTGGAAAAACAGACACTTCTCTGCCTTAACATACAGGTCATGCTCCACCAGCCTCCGCAACACTCTGCGCACCAGAGCCACATGCTCGACACGGGTAGGCGAGTACACGAGAATGTCATCTATGTACACAACGACCCCCTGCCCCTGCATGTCCCTGAAGATCTCATCCACGAATGATTGGAAAACTGACGGAGCATGACAAGATACTCGTAATGGCCCGAGGTGGTACTAAAGGCTGTCTTCCATTCATCGCCCTCCCTGATGCGCACCAAGTTGTACGCGCTCCTGAGATCTAATTTAGTGAAGAAACGCGCCCCATGCAAGGACTCAGTCATGGTCGCAATCAGCGGGAGTGGATAACTGTACTTCACCGTGATCTGATTGAGACCACGGTAATCAATGCACGGGCGTAAACCACCATCCTTCTTCTTCACAAAAAAGAAACTCGAGGACGCAGGGGAAGTGGAAGGCCGTATGTATCCTTGTCTCAGAGATTCGTCTATGTAAGTCTCCATAGCTTTCTTCTCCTCCTGAGACAGAGGATACACATGGCTCCGTGGGAGCGCAGCTCCTGCCTGGAGGTCTATCGCACAATCTCCCTGCCTATGGGGTGGCAACCGCGTCGCCCTCGACTTACTAAACGCGATAGCCAAATCCCCATACTCAGGGGGAACGTGCAATGCGGGCACCTGGTTTGGACTCTCCACCGAGGTAGCCCCTACGGAAACGCCCAAACATCGACCCACACACTGGGCAGACCACTCCATCAGAGCCCTCTCCTGCCACGAAATAGATGGGTTATGGGTACTCAACCAGGGCATGCCCAGCACCACCGGATACGCAGGCGAGTCAATCAGAAATAGCTGAATCATCTCCTGATGACCCCCCTGCGCACACATCCTAAGTGGCGCAGTGACCTCCCTGATCAAGCCCGCACCCAACGGACGGCTATCTAGGGCATGAACGGGGAAAGGGACATCAACAGGAAGAAGGGGAATCCCTAAGGCTAAACAAAACTTCTTATCAACAAAATTCCCAGCCGCGCCTGAATCTACCAGCGCCTTATGCTGGGAATGAGGTGCTACCTGTGGAAAACTCACAGGTATACAGAAATGTGCAACAGAGAGCTCTGGGTGAGTGGGGCGCCTACTCACCTGGAAGGAATCCCCAGTGCGGGACCTGTCGTCCTCTCCCCTAGGAGACCATCCCCAGCACCTAGCCACGGTGTGTCCTCCCCGACCACAGTTGGTGCAGGAGATGGACCCCCTAGTAAGCCGACCCCTCCTCTCTCTAGCGCCAGCGCCCCTGAGCTCCATGGGGCACGGCTCGGAGGCGCTGGAGGGTGAAATGGACGGACCCCCCTCGGGACGTCCGCGGGTAGCTAGCAGGTTATCCAGCCTGATGGACATGTCGACCAACTGGTCGAACGAGAGGCTGGTGTCCCTACAGGCCAGCTCCCGACGGACGTCCTCTCGTAGACTACATCTGTAGTGATCGACGAGAGGCCGATCATTCCACCCTGCATCTGCCGCTAGAGTACGGAATTCGAGGGCAAACTCCTGGGCACTCCTCCTCCCCTGCCGGAGGAAGACCAGACGCTCCCCCGCCGCTTTCCCCACGGGGAAGAGAACTCGTCGTATGTGATGGTGTCCGCGTCGATCCTCCTCCACTCCGCGTTGGCCCATTCCAACGCCTTCCCGGAAAGGCAGGAGATCAGGGCGGACACGCTCTCATGTCCCGAAGGCGCCGGGTGCACGGTGGCCAGGTACAGCTCCACCTGGAGAAGGAATCCCTGACACCCGGCCGCGGTCCCATCGTAGGCCCTCGGGAGCGAGAGTCGGACTCCTCGGGGTTCCGGTGCGGGAATGGGCTGACTGGCCGATGGTGCTGGCAGGGAGGATGGCGGTGGAGGCGTCCCCCAGCCTCGGATGGTGGTGATCACCTCCTGCAGTGCGGTCCCCATCTGCAGGATCTGGTCACTTTGTTCCCGGACCTTGTCCTCCAGCGTCGCCTGGGCTGCTGCGGCTCCTGCTGATTCCATTCTTCAAGGTGTGTTATTCTGTCACGATTGCTGTAGGTGGGTGTAGTGGTGGAATCAAACGCAGGACACCGAAGTATAGTCCAAAAGACTTTAGTCAATTTCCAACAAGGAAAAATACGAACTGACTTGCCCGAAGGCGAAATTACGCACGAAGGCGAACAAAACAAAAGGCGCACTAAACAGGTGCGATAAACGCTCCAACGCAGTGGAGGGAAGCTCAACCGAGCGAAATAGCAAAATACAAGCCCAACACACGACAGACCTAAATCAATAACACACAACATTAGACAAACACAACGAGAAACTTATAGGACACTAATTACGCTAAACGAGAACAGGTGTCACAACAAACAGACAAAAGCAAACGAACATGAAACATACAACGGTGGCAGCTAGTATTCCGGAGACAACGAACGCCGAAGCCTGCCCGAACAAGGAAGAGAGGCAGCCTCGGCCGAAGGATGATCTCAAGGATGATCAATGGAAACAGGATGCACTGGAGCGCAATTTGTAAGGTAACAAAATGTGGAAAAAGTCAAGGAATCTGAATACTTTCCGAAGGCACTGTATGTTGATGTTGGGGTGGTGCTGGAGATGATGAAACATCAGACAGGATGCAAATTGACATTTCCCTTCAAGTTATCCCTATCGTTTACTATTTTTAAAAGTAAGGCTAGTACACATTTACAACATGTATCCAACTGACAAAACAAATCTCAATTGAGGGTAGCAGCACATCCTGAGTGGGCAGGTCAGATTGCCAGAACAGCGGCTACGTAAACACCAGACAGGATGCAATGCAAATTAGTAGCACAGGACGCAACCAAAAGTGTGAATGAATGAACAAATGAATAACAAATCAGCCAACTGTCAGAAGAGACAGGCAGGAAGGCAGGAAGTGTAGGCATGGTTTGTCTAGGGCATATGGCGTCGTGTGTGTGTGTAATTAAATAAGATTAAACATTTATTTAAAAAAAAGACAAACCTGTAAAACATTATCCTAAATAAACCATAACCTTTAATAGCATTGGTGTTTAATGAGGGTTTCAGCATGAAATATCCTTTATATATACACTTTTTTACACACTTATTTCACCATGTCAATATGCATTTGTTCACTAAATATTTTGCCATCAAACTGGTGGCAGTTGTGGAAAAAAAGTCAACAGCTGGAAGAGTTGCAGAGTTCATTGATAATAATCCCATTGTTGATTAGATGCATTCTTCATTAATTAGGCAATTTTCTCTTGAACCATATGGTTTATCCACTAGAAACTCATGGGACACATAGAGTGGACAAAACATTAAGAACACCTTCCTAATATTGACACCATTCCATTCGCTTCAACCATTATTATGAGCTCCTCAGCAGCCTCCACTGACTCAGGCACTTCATTATTTTGTCTTGCCCATTCATCCCCCGAATGGCACACAAAGCTTAAAAATACTTCTTTAACCCATCTCCTCCCCTTCATCTACACTGATTGAAGTAGATTTAACAAGTGACATCAATAAGGGATCATAGCTTTCACCTGGATTCACCTGGTCAGTCTCATGGAAAGAGCAGGTGTTCTTCATATTTTGTACACTCAGTGTATATTAACAATGAATACTAAAAAGTTATTCAAGTATAAAGTGCCAAAGTTACCATAAATTGCCATATATTTCTGGTTAATTAGCTAAATTACCAAAGATTCTGGTAACTTTGGTAAATTCCCGGTAGCTTTGCAACCCTAATTCTCCCACAGTGACAGGTCAGGGTAGAGAGGGGACAGTAACAGTGAGCCGGTAGCGGTGACACCGACAACGGCAGAGCGGCAGTTCTGAGATGCCAGCAGCAGCGACTACAGAGGTGGGAGCAGTGCTACAGCAGTTTCCTGTCGAGACGCCATCACTTCCTCCTCACCAACCTACCTGCCGTGGTTTGAATGAGCAACAACAACATCCACCGACTAACGCACACACACTGCAAGCACGCACACACACACAAAACCCTAGAGACGACGATCTCTTGGAAATGCACAAACACACACGCAATGCCAAAGGGAGTGCTCAGGGATTGCACTACAGTAGGGATGCGCAGTCAAACTCCAACAGAGGAGACAAAGGTTGTTTGTGAGCTCTATGTGTGTGTGTGTGTGTGTGTGTGTGTGTGTGTGTGTGTGTGTGTGTGTGTGTGTGTGTGTGTGTGGTGGGGGGGGGGGGGGGGGTGTACTGGAGGATGTTGAACATGAACACAGCAGAGGTGAATTCCAGAGTAGGAGAAAACAGCTGCGGTAAGGGGAACTGAAGAGAGGGTAAACCATGGTTGGGTCTCTGGGCTCTGGCTCCTTAGAGCCTGTTGGTGCCCGACTGGGAGGCTTTATGGTGTTGGGCGATCTAGCCCAGCCACAAACAAAGGCTATATAGACAGCAAATAAGACTGCATAGAGAAAGTCCACATACAGTGAGCTCCATAATTCATTGGACAGTGACCATTATTTTGTTATTTTGGTTCTGTACTCTAGCACTTTGAGTTTGAAAGGATACAATGACAATGAGCATGAAGTGCAGACTGTCAGCTTTAATTTGAGGGTACTTTCATACATATCGGATGAACCGTTTAGAAATGACAGCACCTTTTGTACATGGTCCCCCCATTTTAAGGTACTACAAGTATTTGTTAAATTGGCTTCACAGATGTGTGTCGTTAGGCAGGTGTATTCATTTGTGTCGTTAGTGAATGCAGGAGAGCTGTTGATGAATAGTAATGATTCTAGACTTTGCTATTGCCTTTGGAGGTTGTTATTGGGGTGTGACAACATGAGGAAGACAGCAGTGTCGATGCAAATGAAGTTGGCCGTCATAAGGCTCAGAAATGAAAATCAATCATTCAGGAACATTGCAACCCTGGCCATGCCCAAGTCAACAGTTTTGTTCATCATTAACAAGAAAAAAACAACCGGTGAACTAAATTATGTCAAAAGACCCGGTAGACAGAGGAAGACCACTGTAGTGGATGACCGGAGAATACTCTCTATGGTGAAGAAAACCCCCCTGACAACAGCCCAACAGATCAAAAACACTCTCCTGGATGCAGGTGTAGATGTGTCAAAGTCTACCACACGCAGAAGACTACACCAGCAGGACTACAGAGGGTAACACTACAAGATGCAAACCACTGATAAGCCTGAAGAACAGAAAGGCGAGATTACAGCTTGCTAAAAAGCACCTAAAAGAGCCCCAAGAGTTCTGGAAAAAAGTATTGTGGACAGATGAGACAAAGATTAACATGTACCAGAGTGATGGAAAGACAAAAGTGTGGAGAAAAAAAAGAAATGCCCATGATCCAAAGCATACCACCTCATCCATGAAACATGGTGGAGGGGGTGTTATGGCTTGGGCCTGTATGGCTGCCAGTGGAACAGGCTCACTTGTCTTCATCGATGATGTGACTGCAGACAGAAGTAGAACAATGAATTCTGAAGTCTACAGAAATATTTTATCTGCTCAGATAAAACCAAATGCCTCCAAACTCATTGGACGGCACTTAATCATGCAACAAGACAATGACCCTAAACATACTGCTAGAGCAACAAAGGGGTTTTTGATGGCCAAAAAGTGGAAAATCCTTGACTGGCCGAGTCAATCACCAGATCTGAATCCAATTGAACATGCATTTTACATGCTGAAGAGGAGACTTAAGGCAATAAGTCCCCGAAACAAGCAGGAACTGAAGATGGCTGCAGTACAGGCCTGGCAGAGCATCACCAGGGAAGATACCCAGCGTCTGGTGATGGCGATGCATCGCAGACTTCAAGCAGTCATTGCATGCAAAGGATATGCGACCAAATATTAACAATGATTACTTTATTCTACATTATGTTATACTGTCCAATGTTTTTTGATGCCCGAAAATGGGGGGGACTATGTACAAAAGCTTCTATAATTCGTAAACGGTTCATCCGATATGTATGAAAATACCCTCAAATTAGAGCTGACAGTCTGCACTTCACCCTCATTGTCATTGTATCCTTTCAAACTCAAAGTGCTAGAGTACAGAACCAAAATAACAAAAGAATGGTCACTGTCCAGTGAATTATGGAGCTCACTGTATGTTAATGTTCTTGTGTTAAAGTCCCCTAATGCTTCTTGTGGTAACAGGTGCCCCTAACCACAGATCTAGGATCAGATTATACTACCCCCCCCCCCCCCATCCTAACCTTACCCATTAGGCGGGAGAAAACAATCTGACCCTGGATCAATATACTCACCGGACCAGTAGCTGCTGGCACATGGAGCCGTTCTCTATGATCAGTTCATTCAGACGCATCTCTAGGTGGACCTTTCCCTGGGAAGAGAGAGGAGAGGAGAGACGTCACATGACATGACATCAGAGCATACTGAAAGTCAACAGGATTTACTTCATTATTTCTCCTATCAACATTGGTGGTATATGCCAGACCCTATGCAAATGAGTACTGTATGAGAACAAAAAGGAGAGTAGGAGTGTCTCATTCATTCATTCACTCACAGAGGGAGAGGTACAGTTATCACATTAGTAAAATTAATCTATTATATGAATCTATTCACAAGACATTCTAAATGAGTCATGGCTGCTGTAACAAGGGTCCTACAAAAGAGAGGTATGGCTCAAAGATGTACTCTCTGAACATACGTTTATGATTGACTTTTAGAGGTTAGGTTACATTCATAGTGTAGCCTACTCTATGAATGAGTTAAAAGTTCATTCTAAAGTGGTGGATATGAGTAAGGTCCTTGGCTGACTCCTCTAACCTCCGAAGTCTTTCTCTATGGTGGCATCAGGTTAGTAGCGGCTGTGTGTGCATCAGGGTGTGTGATAAGCCACAGCTAGCTGTCATGTGAACCAACGCTTAAAGTCTATCAGGTCGGATGTGGTGAAGGCTGCTCCCTCGCCTTCGGAAGTGTCAGAGGGAGGCAGAGACAGAAAACAAAACAAAAAAATGCACACTCACTCCCCCCTCCGCAATACAGCACAAGTTGAGCTCAGATAGTGATTGTTGTTGCTTATGTTGTCGCTAATGGAAGATCAGCCTTGGTCGACATGGTGAGAACTACCCTGACATGCCTGCTGGGCTGAGCTAATGTCACCAGGGACGTGTTCATTACACACCAAACGAAGGAAAATGGACTGAAGCAGGGAGGAACTACATGGACTAAGAAGCACTATCATTTACTGCTGCAAACTGTTTTCCATTGCGTGCCCTAATGAAAGCAACCCAGCTCATTGCCACTCACCTTCAAAACATGTCTTGGCCTGTATTGTACTGTACTATCAGGTCCATGTACAAGTATCCACTTGGCACAGATCTAGGAACAGATTACCCTCCCCAAGCCCTAACCTTAAGCACTTCTGAAAGGGCAACTTCAACATACTCCAATCTGTACCATCAACAACCGCACAGGAGCAACCACCTCTAACTCACTCCGCTCTTCTCAGCCTATTGCCAACTGCACTCACATTTCAACCCCTTTTTCAGAGAGAACACAAGCACACACACTGCAGTCCATCACTGATGTAACAAGACTTAGAACACCTACTTCGGGGTGAGTCACTGTAGAAAACATGCCTCAGAATAGCCTAGACTAGGGCCACTCCGCTACAATAGTTTTCACATATGACAACTTTGTGCAACATGACAGCGGCGGGAGGCAACAACCTTGGGATTCTGCAGAGAGAGAGAGAGAGAAAGAGATTCTACAAGTCTTGAAGCCATATGAAAGGCCTTGCATCTGCAGAGGTAGAGGTAGAGAGGGAGAGAGAGAAGGATAAAGAAAGGGGTAGAGAGCGAGAGAGACAGGGGAGAGCGTGGGAGGATACACTTCCTTAAGACACTGTAAAAGGAGCCCTTTGAACGGCGGGTTTGCAACAGTGAAAAAAAAAAAAAAAAAACTGCTGTGCGTTGTGAAATACCTAGAGAAGATGAGCACCGTGTTTACAGTGAGATGAGCGAGACTGGAACCAGAAACATTAGGTTCTACCCGTGTCCATCTCCCCCACACATCTCTCTGAATGAGGAGCTTTGTAAGCAAAATAGTTCATTTCAAATCAAATATGGCTGCTCTCTTCGTAGAGGATTTAGCCTAGCTAACACTGTCCTCGTCTGGTGTTGCCCAATTGACACCCCGCCCACCGCACACAAACAGCCAACTCGGCTTGGTGTCCTTCTGTTCTTCCTGGACTCAAGCTGTGTCTCTAGTTGGGGAGGCAGCCCTGGTCATCTTCAGAGTGAGTCACTGTAGCAAAACACTCCTCAGAATAGTCCAGACTAGGGCACCCCTAGACATGAAATGCTACAACTGTGGAGTGAAATAGGGTTAAATGGAACTGTCCTACACGGCCTACAGTGAGTGGGTAACATATCTGCGGGCTTAGGTCAGTTCAGGATGCTGTGGCAGTAGGACACAGGGCTATTTCAGCCCGTTCTCCGCCAAATTTCAGTGTTCTAAACTCTGCTCATCACTCAAGAACAAAAACGGCCACCACCAGGTTAAGGACACCATTATGTAACCGAGAGGCATCTGACAGTAGCTTTTCAGCCCGGGCAGACGCTTAAATATAGCCTCATATCGAGTCAATTTGAGTGTAAGAAGACCAGCAAATGGATACATCTTGGAGAGCGGAAGTCCTATTCTTTCAGTTTTTTCAGTCTTTCGACTCCCCCCACCTTTCCACTTTGAGCCAGAGGTCTGCCATCAGAAACAGCAGAGCTCCTGGTTCTTTCTCGATTTTCTAAAAAGTGCATCCTCTCCTCATCACTGATCTGAAAGAACTGACCAGGTGAAAGCCAACCAATGAGCTTCCACCATATTGTTTTCACCTGTCAAGTCTTTTCCAATCAGTGCAGACGAATGAGAGGAGACGAGGTGAGAACAGATTTTTAAAAAAAAATTGAGATTGAGCCCCAGTGAATCAGCCCAGTTGCCAAGCCTCTCAGTTTAGAGAATACAACAACAGGATGTGAGGAGGAGGTGTCTGCTGCAGTTACACAGTTAGACCAAGCCAAATGTCTGACTGGTGACTAACTAGAATCAATACCATTGGACAGCCTTATGTTGGCTGAATGACCGCATACAGGAACTAGCACAATGACTAGAAGGTTAACTTTTCTCCCCAGACCAACTGGGTACACATACAGTGAGGGAGAAAAGTATTTGATCCCCTGCTGATTTTGTACGTTTGCCCACTGACAAAGAAATGATCAGTCTATAATTTTAATGGTAGGTTTATTTGAACAGTGAGAGACAGAATAACAACAAAAAAATCCAGAAAAACACATGTCAAAAATGTTATAAATTGATTTGCATTTTAATGAGGGAAATAAGTATTTGACCCCTCTGCAAAACATGACTTAGTACTTGGTGGCCAAACCCTTGTTGGCAATCACAGAGGTCAGATGTTTCTTATAGTTGGCCACCAGGTTTGCACACATCTCAGGAGGGATTTTGTCCCACTCCTCTTTGCAGATCTTCTCCAAGTCGAACCTTCAGCTCCCTCCCTTTGCAGATCTTCTCCAACTCGAACCTTCAGCTCCCTCCACAGATTTTCTATGGGATTAAGGTCTGGAGACTGGCTAGGCCACTCCAGGACCTTTATGTGCTTCTTCTTGAGCCACTCCTTTGTTGCCTTGGCCGTGTGTTTTGGGTCATTGTCATGCTGGAATACCCATCCACGACCCATTTTCAATGCCCTGGCTGAGGGAAGGAGGTTCTCACCCAAGATTTGACGGTACATGGCCCAGTCCATCGTCCCTTTGATGCGGTGAAGTTGTCCTGTCCCCCAAAGCATAATGTTTCCACCTCCATGTTTGACGTGGGGATGGTGTTCTTGGGGTCATAGGCAGCATTCCTCCTCCTCCAAACACCGCGAGTTGAGTTAATGCCAAAGAGCTCCATTTTGGTCTCATCTGACCACAACACTTTCACCCAGTTCTCCTCTGAATCATTCAGATGTTCATTGGCAAACTTCAGACGGCCCTGTATATGTGCTTTCTTGAGTAGGGGGACCTTGCGGGCGCTACAGGATTTCAGTCCTTCACGGTGTAGTGTGTTACCAATTGTTTTCTTGGTGACTATGGTCCCAGCTGCCTTGAGTTCACTGACAAGATCCTCCTGTGTAGTTCTGGGCTGATTCCTCACCGTTCTCATGATCATTGCAACTCCACGAGGTGAGATCTTGCATGGAGCCCCAGGCCGAGGAAGATTGACAGTTATTTTGTGTTTCTTCCATTTGCGAATAGTCGCACCAACTGTTGTCTCCTTCTCACCAAGCTGCTTGGCGATAAGTCTTGTAGCCCATTCCAGCCTTGTGTAGGTCTACAATCTTGTCCCTGACATCCTTGGAGAGCTCTTTGGCCATGGTGGAGAGTCTGGAATCTGATTGATTGATTGCTTCTGTGGACAACTTTTAAGAGTGTGCTCCTAATCTCAGCTCGTTACCTGTATAAAAGACACCTGGGAGCCAGAAATCTTTCTGATTGAGAGGGGTTCAAATACTTATTTCCCTCATTAAAATGCAAATCAATTTATAACATTTTTGACATGCGTTTTTCTGGATTTTTTTGTTGTTATTCTGTCTCTCACTGTTCAAATAAACCTACCATTAAAATTATAGACTGATCATTTCTTTGTCAGTGGGCAAACGTACAAAATCAGCAGGGGATCAAATAGTTTTTTCCCTCACTGTAAAGATGTCTGACTGACACCCACCTGGACTTCAGAGTTAGGGTCCACGGGCTGCAGGCCGAACCAGTGCTCCTTCCCACTGAATTTACACAGTTCCTCCTTCCGGATGGAGACTTTCCCTGAAACCACACATGGACAGACAGAAGTCAACATACTTGGAAATCATCCAGCTGAAAGCATAGTGTAACTGTGTGTGTGTGTGTGTGTGTCAGTTCCTACTTACCGACAGGCAAGTCCCTTTGAAAAACACCCTTGGCGAATACGTAGAAGGACAAACACTGAAATGGTCGTGGGATCTCAAAGTAGAAGTCCTCGCTGTAGAAAGGGCTGGAAAACAACCACACAGGAAGTCGTTTTAGTGAAGCGCAAAACGCCATCTTTAGAGTACGTTCAGAGAACAGGCTGACCTTTGTGGAGAGGAACATTTACTGAAAACTTGGTTGGCTTTTGATTGGGAAGGGTTTATGACTGATTAGCCTGATCCCAGAACTGTTTTTGCAGTCTTGCCAAACAACTCATGTGACAAGGAGTTGGCAAGACAAACAGATCTGGGACCAGGCTACTATTTGAAGGGCCAAAAGACAACCCACTGATGACAACACAAACCAAGGCCTTATCCATAGACCGTCCATCAGTAATCATTAAACAGCAGGTGCTAAATATAGCCTAGCGCTGTGGTGGCCAGGCCTCCTAGGACTGGCTGGATGACTGACTGACCAGCATACAAGTGGCTTGGAAGGGCAGGCAGAGAGAGAGAGGGTGCCAAGCAGATGTACCATCCAGCTCTGACCAGGGTCATTTGTGTTTAGTAATAGGCATGAGCCGACAGGAGAGACTGTTTTGAAAAGGAGCTGGTGCAACTTAACCTTGTATAATTAGATTGTATTTTTTCCATTGGGTTAAGTGTCTCGCTAGCAGTCCTGAGCCCAATCTCAATTGCTTTAAAAAAATCTATTCTATTCTCGTCTCCTTCCCATTACTTCCACAGATGGGAAAATAGTTGCTTGGTGAAAACCATATGGTGGAAGCGCATCACTAGTCTAGCTTCACCTGGTCAGTTCTTTCAGATCAGCGCAATGAAGGAGGAGGCGAGGACAGATGTTTAGACAATTGAGAAAGAGCCCTGCTGAGCCTAACAGACAGTTACAGACTTGCCACTGTTATTCATATTTTCCAAGAAAATATAATTATGGCAATGTACCATAACTGCACATACAGTGGGGAGAACAAGTATTTGATACACTGCCGATTTTGCAGGTTTTCCTACTTATAATAATATAATAATATGCCATTTAGCAGACGCTTTTATCCAAAGCGACTTACAGTCATGGATGCATAAATGTTTTGTGTATGGGTGGTCCCGGGGATCGAACCCACTACCTTGGCGTTACAAGCGCCGTGCTCTACCAGCTGAGCTACAGAGGACCACAAAGTATGTTGAGGTCTGTAATTTTTATCATAGGTACACTTCAACTGTGAGAGACGGAATCTAAAACAAACCAGAAAATCACATTGTATGATTTTTAAGTAATTAATTTGCATGACATAAGTATTTGATCACCTACCAAGAAATTGTAGACCTGCACAAGGCTGGGATGGGCTACAGGACAATAGGCAAGCAGCTTGGTGAGAAGGCAACAACTGTTGGCGCAATTATTAGAAAATTGAAGAAGTTCAAGATGATGGTCAATTACCCTCGGTCTGGGGCTCCATGCAAGATCTCACCTCGTGGGGCATCAATGATCATGAGGAAGGTGAGGGATCAGCCCAGAACTACACGGCAGGACCTGGTCAATGACCTGAAGAGAGCTGGGACCACAGTCTCAAAGAAAACCATTAGTAACACACTACGCCGTCATGGATTAAAATCCTGCAGCGCACGCAAGGTCCCCCTGCTCAAGCCAGCGCATGTCCAGGCCCGTCTGAAGTTTGCCAATGACCATCTGGATGATCCAGAGGAGGAATGGGAGAAGGTCATGTGGTCTGATGAGACAAAAATAGAGCTTTTTGGTCTAAAATCCACTCGCCATGTTTGGAGGAGGAAGAAGAAGGATGAGTACAACCCCAAGAACACCATCCCAACCGTGAAGCATGGAGGTGGAAACATCATTCTTTGGGGATGCTTTTCTGCAAAGGGGACAGGACGACTGCACCGTATTGAGGGGAGGATGCATGGGGCCATGTATCGCGAGATCTTGGCCAACAACCTCCTTCCCTCAGTAAGAGCATTGAAGATGGGTCGTGGCTGGGTCTTCCAGCATGACAACGACCCGAAACACACAGCCAGGGCAACTAAGGAGTGGCTCCGTAAGAAGCATCTCCAGGTCCTGGAGTCGCCTAGCCAGTCTCCAGACCTGAACCCAATAGAAAATCTTTGGAGGGAGCTGAAAGTCCGTATTGCCCAGCGACAGCCCCGAAACCTGAAGGATCTGGAGAAGGTCTGTATGGAGGAGTGGGCCAAAATCCCTGCTGCAGTGTGTGCAAACCTGGTCAAGACCTACAGGAAACGTATGATCTCTGTAATTGCAAACAAAGGTTTCTGTACCAAATATTAAGTTCTGCTTTTCTGATGTATCAAATACTTATGTCATGCAATAAAATGCAAGTTAATTACTTAAAAATCATACAATGTGATTTTCTGGATTTTTGTTTTAGATTCCGTCTCTCACAGTTGAAGTGTACCTATGATAAAAATTACAGACCTCTACATGCTTTGTAAGTAGGAAAACCTGCAAAATACTTGTTCTCCCCACTGTAGTTACTAGCCTGTTACATGGTTATTATGCTAAATTGTTACTTTGGTAGTTACGCTGGTATGAGGCCTATTATATGTAAAGAGAAGCCAGAATGGCTGCTAGCTACACTATTCTGCAGCCTTCTTAAAACAGTAGAAGCTAAGCAGGTTTAAGTGTGGCTATCAGGTGTATGACAGACCAGTATGAAAACAGGACAACTGACAGAGATTTGTTCCATTATCTTAATAAAGTCAACAGTGCTAATAACATTATGATCTGTTCATAAAAGCAGTGTTCAAGTAAGGCTAGATTCTATGCAGTACTGTATGGTTGGTGAAATGTGTTGCCTGTCACTTCCGCAGTAAGGGTTTGGCAACACTTCCAGGCAGCACTTCCCACGCATCCTCCAGTTTGTGCACATAATCACATGGATTACGCACTTGTAGCCTCCACACACACACACACACACACAGCACCTCCTCTTTCGATCACACACACACACACACCTCTTTCGTTCTCCCGTTCCCTCCCTCTCAGACAGAACACGGGTGTAAGCATTAGTCCAAATAGTTGCGTTTTGCAAAGAAAACTAGTTCGCTTCCGTTTAAGAAACGTTTTGCAACAGAATGGGTGTAATGAATACACCCTAGATTCAACAGAACACATCCTAGCGTTAAAGAAAATCCAATGTTGATTCAGTCCCAAAAGTTTTGCATATCAGCAATCAAAATATAGAACTTCTGTATTTTGAAAGTTCTATAAAAGGTATTTTCCTTTAACCTCCCCATAAGTAGAGAGTAATGTGGTACCGGTATAGCCGCTCCACTACAAGTGTTTACACATGACAACTTTGTGCAACGTGACCGTAGGCAACAACCTTGGGATTCGAGAGAGAGAGAGATTCTACAAGTCTTATAGCCATATGAAAGACCATGCATCTGCAGAGAGAGAGAGTGAGAGAAAGAACGAGAGAGACAGGGGAGAGCGTGGGAGGATACACTTCCTTAGACACTGTAAAAGGAGCCCTTTGAACGGCGGGTTTGCAACGGTAGAGAAAAAAAAACGCTGTGCGTTGTGAAATACCTAGAGCAGACGAGCACCGTGTTTACAGTGAGATGAACGAGACTGGAACCAGAAACATTAGGTTGTACCCGTGTCCATCTCCCCCACATAAAAATAAAATAAAATAAAATATCTCCCAATGGGGAGCTTGTAAGCAGCATAGTTTATTTCAAATCAAATATGGCTGCTCTCTTCGTAGAGGATTTAGCCTAGCTAACACTGTCCACGTCTGGTGTTGCCCAACTGACACTATGCCCACCACACACACACACACACACACACACACACACACACACAGCCATCTCAGCTCTGTGTCCTTCCTGGACTCAAGCTGCGTCTCTAGTTGGGTAGGCAGCCCTGGTCGTCTCAGGTTAGAATAAACATATAGGCTAAAGGGTTACGTTTTCAATGGTGTTACATGACACCTCCACATCAATTGTGAATAACACATTTCAACATTAGGAGAGATGGTAAGGAAAGGATACTGTTATTACCTTGCCTGATAACATCTGACACAAAATTATCAATGAAAAAAAGATCTGGGCCCTGCAGGAAGAGGATGTTACACATCATATGATATCACCTCATGTCAGCAACCATGGCAATAGTGCAATATAGGCTACCATGACAAGAGCAATGTCTTCACTGCGCTGTTCTTGCAGGCAATACTGTGAGGTACTTTTGAACATATGAAGGTAGCCTACATGTGCCCTTTTGTAAGGTGATCACTAGATGGCCATGCTACAAAGAACCAAACTGCCTAGATTATTGGAACTGATGAGCAAGTACATGAATGGTTTATTCTTTATTTAGGCCTAGGTCATAAGGGTTAGGCCTAAGGTTAGTGAATAAAATCAGATTTTATGAGAGAAAGTCATACTTCCGAGTTCTAACCTTTGTAGCATGGCCAGATAGTGACTACCTTCAGTCTGAGGATGATGATGGTGATGAAGGGAGATTGTGGCTCAGTTGGTATATCATTGTGCTTGCAACGCCAGAGTTGTGGATTTGATCCCGGAGCCACCCATACGTAAAATGTATGCACACGGCTGTGTCGCTTTGGATAAAAGCATCTGCTAAATGGCATAGACTATCATATTATTATTATTGTTATTTATTATTATTATTATAATAATAATACTAGAAATGTTGTTACCTGAGGCTCTTGTCAAACACCTTGGTCCGGAACACCTCCTCCTGGTCCAGGCTGATGGTGCAAAAGGTGCAGAGGTCCCGCTGTCGGTTGGGCCCCGAACACGGACCCAGGTTCTTGCCTTCACCTGCAGGATAGGGAGGAAAGGGTCAGAGAGACCGGTGGTGCTAACGTGGAAAATAGACTTCAGTCAAATAATTGCCAAGGTCTCTTTTCTATCGACCTGCTGTTACTATGGTTGATAATACTAATGTGAACATTTAAATCAGCGCTGTTCAATTCCGGTCCTGGAGGGCCTAAACTCTTCTGGATTTTGTTTCTACCTGGTAGTTCGTTGCTCTCACTTGGAGTCCCAGGTCTGAAACCCCACCTCTTTAAGGAATACCTGGGATAGGATAAAGTAATCCTTCTACCCCCCCCCCCCACCCCACCCCACAGCGGAGTCACTCACCACCTTCCGGAGACATTTGAAACCCCACCTCTTTAAGGAATACCTGGGATAGGATAAAGTAATCCTTCTACCCCCCCCCCCCCACACACACACAGCGGAGTCGCTCACCACCTTCCGGAGACATTTGAAACCCCACCTCTTTAAGGAATACCTGGGATAGGATAAAGTAATCCTTCTACCCCCCCCCCAAAAAAATAATAATTGTAAAGTGGTTATCCCACTGGCTATAGGGTGAATGCATCAATCTGTGAGTCGCTCTGGACTAGAGCGTCTGCTAAATGACGTAAATGTGCCCTTGAGCAAGGCACTTAACCCTAATTGCTCCTGTAAGTCGCTCTGGATAAGAGCGTCTGCTAAATGACTAAAATGTAATGTAAATGAATTAGACCCTTATTAGAAGGAGAGGATGAAAAACAGAAGTGTTTTGTCCCTCCAGGACTGACATTGAACAGCCCTGATTTAAATAATAAAAAACACCCTAAAGATAATTTGTGTACTTCTTTGAAGATCAGTTTAGATTTCGACAACTTCATGATGTGGCATGTAGGGGGCCTAGTTATTTCATTTATGTATTTAGCCAGGATACTGAGGATAGTCCACTCAGTAACACTTTCCACTTTTTTCCAGGGATTCCTGGGGTCCATAAAATAGATTTTGTGTCAGTGACAGAGAGCCTGGTTGGGGTGGCAAGGCGCGGGACGCACAGGGCAGATGTGGCCTAAATTGAGTTGAGCATCACGTAAGATGTGGTCAAAGACACAGCGCATCAACTTCCTCCCATCATGCTCCTGGCTCTGACAGTGGAGCGCTGATTCACAAATGTGAAACACCTCAGAAATCTCCAGCCAGGTAAACTGCTTGCACCTGGATCAACAGCACAGCAACAAATACCCACTAAAATTGATATACTACTGCACCATAAGAAGGACTGCACACCACTACCTGTAATAGAGCTCTGTCTGTCTACATCTGCTATGTGGCACCAGGTTCATGTTTGCATGAATTTACAATAAACACTGCACTTTCATTCAACTCCAAAAAGACTCTGACATACAGTACATAAAAAAAGTATAATAGTTTCACACATCAATGACTAAAACAAAACAATTATAGCCTGTCTCTCACAACTTTCATTGAGTCCAATGTGTGAAGTTGTGAACCACAAGATTATTCAGTGTGAAGTGGTTGACAGTGGTCTAAATGGGTCCGGGATACGTAAGGGTGAGCAAACTTGAATGGGGAAAAGCCAGAGTCGAGGATCAGGCTCTTTAAAGGGCTATTAATATATGTCTAATCCCAGAAAAGGGCTGTGAAAACCTACAGCAGAACCCTGAGCTGCCACTAAGCCCCGGTGAGCCCGACCTGCAGGGGAGTTCAAGCCCTCGCTAACTCCATCCTCCTCCACGCCATCCTCACAAGAAAAAGCACTGGTCGCCGTGGAAACACAGAGGCAAGAGGTCAAAGAGCAAACGTCATGGTACTACAAACTTCTCTGTTTGTCCTGAATAGACTACAATTTCCATTGACGCTTTTTTGTTTAAGACAGATAAAGAGAAACCCCAAGAGGAAGAAGAAAGGTTTCATAAGATGGCAAACTGAGCTTCTTGCCAAGGGTAGTTCCTCAATTGTTTTCTCTTGTTTCCTGGGGGCTCATCAATGCATGGTAGTGAAACTGCCATTTGTTTTGCAGCCGATTTGTGTGTGCGCGAGTGCATAATGCGTTCATTTATTATATTTATAAGTATATGTATGACTCCTATGATGACAGTACTTTGTGCTGGTGTGCATGTCAACGTGTGTGCTTGTTTGTACATGCATGATAGCATCTGCAGAAGTGAGCATCAGAGCAAGGGGGAGGAAAGGGGGGGGGGGGGGGGTAGTACTGGTAGAGTAGTGGTACAGTAGTCTATAACCAAGGGCTTCTCATGATACAGGTACTACGATTAGTCTTTTATATTTTCCAAGTGAAAACACTGATCAAAGGAAGAGTCCCATCTTTCAGACCATTGAGATAACCTCAGACATTTTTGCAAAATTCATACTTTACTAGACTTCCTGAAATCAAAACAGGTTTATGTATGTTGTTTTCTCATTTTGCAGTAGATAGACAGTGTGAATGGTGTTGTTCTCTCTCACAGCTACTCTTACAAAGCTGACAGTATTGTTTGTGTGCCAGTAACATTCCATCAAAAGATCCTGTTGTGGTACTGTGCTCATTCAAAACTAACAAACTGTCTGCATAAAAGCCAGGTGCATGTTTATGAACTCAAGCTAATTCTTTATCAAATATTTGCCTATAGGCTAGCTGTTATTCATAGACGTAAGTCATGAAATTACATCCTTTACAGAGGTTACTGATGGATGTAGTCTTGACCATGTGGAATTGTGTTTAGGACCTCAAGAAGTCTCTTAATTGCAACAAAAATGCACGAACCCGACTACCATGGGAAGGAAGCCATTTCAGTAATCCACCTGTCCTTATGATTATGACTTTTAATTGACCTTATTCATGTGAGTAAACTACACTGCAAGGGCCACACAGAGTTCAAAGAATGTATTATGGAACTTTTATTAATTCCATTGCAATTCATGTTATTTTCCTGCTCAAAGAATGATGGACAAGGATGTTTGTGACTAAATATATCCTGAATGTGTAACCGTTCCACTCAAAGAAGAATACAGTGTATCCATTATCTTTGATGAAATTAGTAATTTTTTCAATTCTGGGTAAATTCACGTTTTTTTCTTATCAATATTAAAGTAACGAAAACCAGCAATTAGCTAACCCTGCTGGAGAAGGGTATGGCTTAAAATTCCAAAATAGTTTCTCAAGCGATGACTAATCTGGAATAGTGTAATATCGAAACTAGTTAGTTATTTCAACACAATTAATTTCAGCAGCTAACCAACACACAGAGACAACTTCCTGCCACGAGCGTTTCGCAAGATGAGAACAGACACTCAAGGTAACTAGCTATGAATGACAAATTATGATTAGATAGCTAGGTAAGATAAGATACATTGAAACAAATTAACTATCTGTAAAGGGAGTGGCACAATTTCACTAAAAGCACTTTACGTTTGCTAGCAAAATAGACAGCTAACTAGCGCGAGCCAGCTAACAGTTAGCTAGCCAGTTCTAGTTCATGTGTTTTGATGCGTGTGTGGATAGCTAACCACTGACTGTACTAACTAGCTAGACCGTCTTTGCCTTTTGTCAGGAGCTAGCCTGGCTGTGATATTAAAATAAATAGCTACATTGTGACAGCGTTTTCTGAAAATATAAAATAAGTTTAATCGGGCCCGGGTAACATTCATTCACAACAATGTCTCAAAATATCTTCATGAACTTGCTGTGTTGATCGTACCGCGCCTGTCTTTTTTTCACGTCGTTTACTTTTTGTTACCCCACCCACCCAATTGAAGAATGCCGATACAATAAATACATTGTTCGCACTTACATATCTTTCCCCGCAGGCTTTGTAAAATCCGAATTCTCGTGTCCTCTTCTTCCGCCATGGTCCGACTTGACTGAGTATCCGTAGCTAGTACATTCAACGCTTAGCTATAATATCCGTTTATGAATGCAAGCGAAGGGCCAACCTACTGCAGCGTCACTACGAGCGCTATTGGCCGTACACTGACATTAGACTAGACTGGAGAGACTTGTGTGAAAAGTATTCACTGCACGGCCTCTCACAGTTTGTCAAACAAACGGAAGCTCTGTGCAGGATTTACAAAAAAGTGTCAAAGATGAGAGGATGCTCCTCTCCCCCCGCACCCCTCTTTTGGTACCCGACCTATGGACACAGAGCTTGCACAGCGAATACTTTTAACTTCTGTGCTTGCACTAGGAACATTTGTTGATATTTTGTTAGTTGAAAGTTAGCAATCTTCAGGCCTACTGCTGATATAGTTTTGCATAGTCGGATTATGTTTTTTTTCCAGTAATATAGGGAACTGGCTATGTTCACATCTCTCATCTCTTTCTTATTTCAAGGTAGTCACAGTTTGGATGGTGGATTGCTTATCCAATACTATTCAGGACATTCACAAGAACAGAGGGAATACAGGTATGCACACCTGCCTGTTCAAGGCAAACAGAAATTAAGGTGCCTGTCAATTCTTCTTTACACAACTGGAACAGCACCCTGGACCCGACCTTATACTAACTTTAGAAAACGATAGCCCCAGTTTTATCTTCACCCATTTTTCGAAACTGTAACCCATGTCCTCATAACCCCTAACCCTAGCACCAATCCATCTTGACCTCAAGACCCTAACTGAACCCTTGCGCCCTTTTGAAAACCATAATCCTAACCCTGACCTTATTTCCATATGGGGGATTGCAAAATGTAAATGTAATTCCTCACGAAACTAGAACAAAAGAATACCATTGATTTTGGGGATTTTCACAAAATGTAATCCATAGGAGGGTCCTTTGGAGGAAGGATTATAGACATATATTTTACATTTGTATCCCTCTTAGATGTAAAGTCCCCTGTTTAGGGGACCTGCGTGGTTCTGGCACCGGTTCCGACTGACATGTTCGCTTATAAATTGATCTGTGGACACTGTAGCTCGAAATGGCATGCATTGAGCGATAACCCTGGTTCCCACGGACACAGTAGTATATTGTCTGCCTGTGTGACGTAGGACGTTAAATCTGAAACCACTTCAAGCTGGGATGTCCCTCCTACCATTTCATTCGCTCTTCCGACTGTCCATCAACTCCTGGCTGATCCCTACATCACTGACAAAGCGCATGCCTGCAATCCTTACATCATAGAGCAGCAGGTTAGAGTGATTTCATCAGTATAGCACATTCAGAGATTGATTTACAGACATTAATCTAAAATACTGTATAGATTATAAACAAAAAACAATTTCTGTTTGTCATAGATGGACAAATTTAATACGAGAATAATAGAGCTCTGTTTGACATTCACAGCGGTGGGGGCAGATGTTTTGTTCAAGAGAGACCTTTAGGAAATATGCACATTTTCTCTAACACTAAACATACAAATATATATTTTACACTTATAAGGAAGGTGAAATCTTATAGTAATAGGTTTTATAATTTGATTATACTATATTTGGAAAGCATATGTAATTTCAAGCCTTATTCATACAGTTTTGTTGAATAGGAAATACGTCATATAAAATATTTCATATTTTCCTCATATTTGTACTGTATACTTGAGCTTGTGTCCTCAAAAGTGACTACACTTGAGCAATTTATTTTAAGAAATACCAGAAAGGTGAGATTTTAACGCATTACTAGTTACTGTTTATGGTCCTCTCTTTGAGTAAGATGGCGCCGACAGATATGGCAGCTCTGCTTCTAGCAACTAAGCAATTTTGCAGTATTTTGTTTTTTTGTATGTTATTTCTTACATTATAAGGCCAGGAAATTGTTTGTGTTATTACATACAGCTGGAAAGAACTTTTGGATATCAGAGTGGCAGTAACTCACCAGCATGACGACCAGGAACACGACTTTCCTGAATTGGATCCTTTGTTCGTACCCCCCAGGGCAATTGAACTTATTCCAGAGGCTGCTCCAAAACACTGCTGGTGGGGAAGAGGTATTCGGAGTGTGTCACGCCCTGGCTCTGGGACTCTGTTATGTTGAGCCAGGGTGTGTTGTTTCTTTGTGTTTTGTGTGCTAGGGTGATAGTCTAGTTTTGTATTTCTATGTTGGCCAGGGTGGCTCCCAATCGGAGACGGCTGTAGCTCGTTATCTCTGATTGGGAGCCATACTTAGGTAGCCGTTAGGCATTCATTTGGTGTGGTTTCTTGTTCCATGTACGTTATCGTTATCGTTTTGTTGTTTTGCTCGTGTGATCATTATTTAATAAATATGTTCGCATTCCACGCTGCGCCTTGGTCCTCCTCCTTCGACGATCGTGACAGAAGAAACCACCAAAACTGGACCAAGCAGCGTGTCCAGGAGCCATCGCCAGGGGAATCTCTAGCGGATCTCCTGTGCCACCTCGACTGGGTCAAGCCGTGTGAGGAGGAGAGAGGCTGGAGTTGGAAGCAGAAGAGCGAGAGTTGGGCGAGAACTATGGAGGCCTGGTCCACGGGGAAGAGAGACTCCCAGAAAATTTTTAGGGGGGGCTCACGCCGTGGACGACGGGGCAGCAGGAGGCCGCGATAGAGCGGTTAGTAGAGGAGGCCGCCAGGTTACAGGGGCCACTGGTCACAAAAGGGGAGGAAAGTGTAGAGGCACGGCGAGAGGTACTGGGGTGTGTTACCAGTCCGGTCCGGCCCATTCCTGATCCCCGCGTAGGGCCAGTGGTGTGTGTCCCCAGTACGGTCCGGCCTGTTCCTGTCCCTCGCACTGAGCCTGTGGTGCGCGTCGCCAGCCCGGTTCGGCCCGTCCCTGCTCCCCGCACCAAGCCAATGGTGCGCGTCGTCAGCCCGGTCCGGCCTGTTCCTGCTCCCCGCACCAAGCCTGTGGTGCGCGTCGCCAGCCCGGTTCGGCCCGTCCCTGCTCCCCGCACCAAGCCAATGGTGCGCGTCGTCAGCCCGGTCCGGCCTGTTCCTGCTCCCCGCACCAAGCCAATGATGCGCGTCGTCAGCCCGGTCCGGCCCGTCCCTGCTCCCCGCACCAAGCCAATGGTGCGCGTCGTCAGCCCGGTCCGGCCTGTTCCTGCTCCCCGCACCAAGCCAATGGTGCGCGTCGTCAGCCCGGTCCGGCCTGTTCCTGCTCCCCGCACCAAACCAGTGGTGCGCTTCGTCAGCCCGGTTCGGCCCGTCCCTGCTCCCCGCACCAAGCCAATGGTGCGCGTCGTCAGCCCGGTCCGGCCCGTCCCTGCTCCCCGCACCAAGCCTGTGGTGCGCGTCGTCAGTCCGGCACAGCCCGTGCCTGTTCCACCGGTGCCTGGTCCGGCACCGGTCAGCTGCTCCACTCCGGAGCTAGAGCAATCCGCTCCACCAGTGTTCAGTCCAGCTCCGGCCAGCAGGGCCAGACCGGACCAGGGGCGCTTTGGGGGGTTGGTTGGAGGGTGGGGGTCAAGCCCGGAGCCGGAACCGCCTCCGAGGAGGAATGCCCACCCGGCCCTCCCCTGTTCGGTTTATGTTTGGCGCGGTCGCAGTCCGCGCCTTTGGGGGGGGGTACTGTCACGCCCTGGCTCTGGGACTCTGTTATGTTGAGCCAGGGTGTGTTGTTTCTTTGTGTTTTGTGTGCTAGGGTGATAGTCTAGTTTTGTATTTCTATGTTGGCCAGGGTGGCTCCCAATCGGAGACGGCTGTAGCTCGTTATCTCTGATTGGGAGCCATACTTAGGTAGCCGTTAGGCATTCATTTGGTGTGGTTTCTTGTTCCGTGTATGGTTTTGTATGTAACCAAGGACGTCACGTTATCGTTTTGTTGTTTTGCTCGTGTGATCATTATTTAATAAATATGTTCGCATTCCACGCTGCGCCTTGGTCCTCCTCCTTCGACGATCGTGACAGAGTGGACTTCTAGACCGACTCAGGAGGCGTGCACACCATCCACTGCGAGCTCAGGGTGAGGATCCCCTTCCAGAGAGACATCAGGGATTGTACTGTCCTCGTCCAAACAGCCAGCAGGGTTGTCAGTACATCGCGCAGACAGGAATAAAGACATCTCAGGGAAGAAAGGTGGGGGTGTATGTTTCATGATTAACTACTCATGGTTGTTAACTACTCATGATTGTGATAACATACAGAAACTGAAGTCCTTTTGTTCACCCGACCTAGAATACCTCACAATCAAATTCTCACCGTATTACCTCCCAAGAGAATTCTCTTCGGTTATAGTCACAGCCGTGTATATTCCCCCTCAAGCCGATACCACGACGGCCCTCAAAGAACTACACTGGACTTTATGCAAACTGGAAACTACATATCCTGAGGCCACATTTATTGTAGCTGGGGATTTTAACAAAGCAAATTTGAGGAAAACGGTACCGAAGTTCTACCAACACATTGACTGTAGTACTCGCTCTGGAAAAATGTTGGACCACTGCTACTCAACTTTTCGAAATGCCTACAAGGCCCTCCCCTGCCCTCCCTTCGGGCAAATCTGATCACGACTCCATTTTGCTCCTCCCGTCCTATAGGCAGAAACTCAAACAGGAAGTACCGTGCTAAGGTCTAGTCAACGCTGGTCTGACCAATCGGAATCCATGCTTCAAGATTGTTTTGATCACGCGGACTGGGATATGTTCTGGGTAGCCTCTGAGAATAACATTGATGAATACACGGATACGGTGACTGAGTTCATCAGGAAGTGTATAGGAGATGTTGTACCCACTGTGACTATTAAAACCTACCCAAACCAGAAACCGTGGATAGATGGCAGCATTCGCGCAAAACAGAAAAAGCGAGCCACCGCATTTAACCATGGCAAGGTGACTGGGAATATGGCCGAATACAAACAGTGTAGTTATTCCCTCCGTAAGGCAATCAAACAGGCAAAATGTCAGTACAAAGACAAAGTGGAGTCGCAATTCAACAGCTCAGACACGAGACGTATGTGGCAGTGTCTACAGACAATCACGGACTACAAAGGGAAAACCAGCCACGTCGCGGACACCGACGTCTTGCTTCCGGACAAGTTAAACACCTTCTTCGCCCGCTTTGAGGATAACACAGTGCCACCGACGCGGCCTGCTACCAAGGACTGTGGGCTCTCCTTCTCCGTGGCCGACGTGAGTAAGACATTTAAGCGTGTTAACCCTCGCAAGGCTGCGGGCCCAGACGGCATCCCTAGCCGCATCCTCAGAGCAAAGAAAAAGCCATATCTCAGACTGGCCAATAAAAATAAAAGATTAAGATGGGCAATCTGAGATATGGCTTTTTCTTTGCAACTCTGGCTAGAAGGTCAGCATCCCGGAGTCACCTCTTCACTGTTGACGTTGAGACTGGTGTTTTGCGGTTACTATTTAATGAAGCTGCCAGTTGAGGACCTGTGAGGCGCCTGTTTCTCAAACTAGACACTCTAATGTATTTGTCCTCTTGCTCAGTTGTGCACCGGGGCCTCCCACTCCTCTTTCTATTCTGGTTAGAGACAGTTTGCGCTGTTCTGTGAAGGGAGTAGTACACAGCGTTGTATGAGATCTTCAGTTTCTTGGCCATTTCTCACATGGAATAGCCTTCATTTCTCAGAACAAGAATAGACTGATACGTTTCAGAAGAAAGTTATTTGTTTCTGGCCATTTTGAGCTGTAATAGAACCCACAATTGCTGATGCTCCAGATACTCAACTAGTCTCAAGAAGGCCAGTTTTATTGCTTCTTTAATCAGCACAACAGTTTTCAGCTGTGCTAACATAATTGCAAAAGGGTTTTCTAATGATCAATTAGCCTTTTAAAATGATAAACCTGGATTAGCAAACACAACATGCCATTGGAACACAGGACTGATGGTTGCTGATAATGGGCCTCTGTACGCCTATGTAGATATTCCATTAAAAATCAGCTGTTTCCAGCTACAACAGCCATTTACAACATTAACAATGTCTTCACTGTATTTCTGATCAATTTGATGTTATTTTAATGAACAAAAAAATTGCTTTTCTTTCAAAAACAATGACATTTCAAAGTGACCCCAAACGTTTGAACGGTAGTGTATGAAAGAAAGCTGTTCATTGACTATAGCTCAGCATTCAACACCATAGTACCCTCCAAGCTCATCTTTAAGCTTGGGGCCCTGGGTCTGAACCCCGCCCTGTGCAACTGGGTCCTGGACTTCCTGACGGGCCGCCCCCAGGTGGTGAAGGTAGGAAACATCACCTCCACTTCACTGATCCTCAACACAGGCGCCCTTCAAGGGTGTGTACTCAGCCCCCTCCTGTACTCCCTGTTCACCCATGACTGCGTGGCCACGCACGCCTCCAACTCAATCATCAAGTTTGCAGACGACACAACAGCAGTAGGCCTGATTACCAACAATGACAAGACAGCCTACAGGGAGGAGGTGAGGGCCCTGGGAGAGTGGTGCCAGGAAAATAACCTCTCACTCAACGCCAACAAAACAAAGGAGCTGATCGTGGACTTCAGGAAACAGCAGACGGAGCACGCCCCTATCCACATCGACGGGACCGCAGTGGAGAAGGTGGAAAGCTTCAAGTTCCTCAGCGTACACATCACTGTCGATCTGAAATGGTCCACCCACACAGACAGTTTGGTGAAGAAGGCGCAACAGCGCCTCTTCAACCTCAAGAGGCTGAAGAAATGTGGCTTGACCCCTAAAACCCTCACAAACATTTACAGATGCACAATTGAGAGCATCCTATCGGGCTGTATCACCGCCTGGTACGGAAACGTAGGGCTCTCCAGAGGGTGGTGCGGTCTGCCCAACGCATCACCGGGGGCAAACTACCTGCCCTCCAGGACACCTACAGCAACCGATGTCACAGGAAGGCCAAACAAATCATCAAGGACATCAACCACCCGAGCCAGTTCCTGTTAACCCCGCTATCATCCAGAAGGCGAGGTCAGTACAAGTGCATCAAAGCTGGGACCGAGAGACTGAAAAACAGCTTCTATCTCAAGGCCATCAGACTGTTAAATAGCCATCACTAGCCGGCTTCCACCCGATTATGCAACCCTGCACCTTAGAGGCTGCTGCCCTATATACATAGACTTGGAATCACTGGCCACTTTAATAATGGAACACTAGTCACTTTAATAATGTTTACATACTGCTTTGCTCATCTCATATGTATATACTGTATTCTATTCTACTGTATTTTAGTCAATGCCACTCCGACATTGCTCAATCTAATATTTATATATTTCTTAATTGTCATGCGTCAGTGTGTAGCGGTAGGACGGAGTCAGGCGCAGGACACAGAACTTAGTAAACGACGTACTTTACTTAACAAAAGTAACAGAGCATATCTTCCACGCAGGGAAGAAAAATACCAGCTCACAAGAAAGACAGCAAAACAATGAACAATCACGCACAACACCATGAGGAAACCAGAGGGTAAAATAGGGAAACAAATTAACGTGATGGGAATGAGGTGTGTGCAATCAAGACAAAATAAGTGGAACACAGAAACATAGATCGGTGGCAGCTAGTACTCCGGTGACGAAGAACGCCGAAGCCTGCCCGAGCAAGGAGGAGGGGCAGCCTCGGCTGAATTCGTGACACTTAATTCCATTCTTTTACTTTTTGATTTGTGTGTATTGTTGTGAATTGTTAGATACTACTGCACTGATGGAGCTAGGAACACATGCATTTCGCTACACCCGCAATAACGTCTGCTAAATATGTGTATGTGACCAATACAATTTAATTTGATGGTTAATAATTACTTTCGGGAATTACATACATTTCATTTTAGATTACATGTAGTTACTGTACATTTAAGAGGCTATTAGAGTGACTGAACGCACCGATTCCGCGTGTTTCTCTGTTGCTCATTAAGAAAAACAAGATTTCAGTCTTTGGGGTGTGGTTCGATGTGGTAGTTGCTGATGTTTGTCCCCCATGAGACACCATAGCAAAAAAGCCAGTATCAGTTCCTCAAAATAGTCAGAATGAATGTAAGATAACTCAAGAATTCTGTAATTGATTCAAAAGCTTTTGCCTAGGAGGTTTTAGTCGTGTAATTCTACATCTAGGTAAGATTTTTTATGCTGTATTTCTCAAGTAAAAACATGTCCAAAGTGTTGTCTTGATGTAAACAAAGTCCGATCCGCTTCCCTGCTGGGAAGTCTCTCACTGTCTGTGAGTTCTGCGGTAGGATTGGATAGAGTGCAATCACCGCAGCTGTGTATCCCATGTGAGCATTGTCGAAATCAAAACCCTACCCTCAAGTAAGTCATGACGAACTCACTTACAAAACTCTGTTTTGGACAAGACTGACTTTATCAAATTATCCTATTTACACTTTGTAGTCAATTCTGACACTAGAATAAATGTTTCTGACTAATATCGATGCCACATAGGCCGTTTTCTATCAGATAAGTTGTTTTTTGCCTTCAGTTGCGCTTTAAAGCATAATTGAGAAATAATTAAAGTTGGAACATTTGTGAAATTTTGGCCTTACCCAGGCCTCCTTTAAGGCTCCATAATGTTTCATCTGTAGGTGCTACAAAGCAAAAATGTGCATCATTTGAAGCCTTACCACTTGCTCTGTAATATGAGTAGTATTTTGATTTCAATTACAATTATTAATTTATAATAATATACCATTTTTGATTAGTCAAATGTGTTTATATATTGATGAACATAATATACTCTACAGGCATATCAAAGTTCCAGAGTGGGATCTCTCCTAGTTTTAAAGTTATTAACCATTTTATACAGATAAATTGGCATAACAGGCAGTGTAACCAATCACAGCCCTCCTTTACTTGTATCATTGCACATCCTGCAAATCAGCAGCAGAGGGCGATCATTTTCACATTCACTCTGTTGGTAATGCTTACAAATTGGATCATAGCTCCAAAAGTAGGAGAGATCCAACTCTGGAAATATTATGCCTGTAGAGTATGTTATGATCAACAATATATTGAAACATTAGCCAAATCAAAAATGGTATATTTGAAATATTCATTAATTAATGAAAGAAAATTGGTTTTGAAATCAAGATACTACTCATATTACCGAACAAGCGGTTTCATATGACAACAATTTATGCTTTGTAACACCTACAGATGAAACATTATGGAGTCTTAAAGGAGGCCTGGGTAAATGTCACATATTCCAGCTTCAATGAATTATTTCTCAATTATGCTTTAAGATACAAATGTCTAATATGTCAACAATCCTTCCATCAAAGGAACTACATTTCGTGAAAATCCCCAAAATCATGCTCTTCTTTTGACCTAGTTTTGTGAGGAATCACCCACGGTATGCATAGTATGGATGTTTTTAACTGTGACCTCTTACCTCATTGATGGAAGTAGATTAGATGGCCAGATGCTTGTGTTAGGAGAGGAGACCAGTGTGATTACATTTGCAGTTTCTATAAACCAGAGGAAGTTTCAATGTACAAACCTAACCTGCTTTGCATTTGGTTATAGGCATACATGTGGTCCTTATGGGTATCAGCCATGATGACTACTCCATGACTATGCTTTGAATTGTCAAATGTGTATTATTCATCAATAACTATTATTTAGACTGTGAGCTAATTGTAAATAATCAAAATCTCATGGCCTGTGCCTCACAGCCACCTCATTGGTTTATCTTCATTAACACCGTCAACTTACTAATTGAAGGAGCAGAGAGTAGTAGTTAAGGTTTATCCAGAAGCTGGAAGCATTGGGTAACAAGGGGGTTGTGGAGGAGAAGGTAAGTACTATAGTACCTAATAAACCTGTTACCAGATCAGAGCCAGTCCCGACTACAGGGGGATGGGGAGAGGGGAACATCTGGATATTGCGTCATGTGGGCCAGACTCTAAAATGTTGCTGGGTTTTGTTAAGGGATGATGGGAAAGAAATTAACTTCTCAGATGGGCTGACCCTGAGGCCACCAAGTGACTGTAGAACTGAATCCAACAGAGCACCAGAGTAAACAGACAGTCAGATTTACTAAGCATTTGCACTTTTGCAAAGTCTACACACTCTTTATTTACCGAATGGTAATACAACTGAGAAGTTAGGTAAAACATTTAACACAAAGGTAAAGAGAAGCATTCAGTAAAGTAAAGAGTTCAAATATTAGATGGCTTAGATTTGTTTTTGTTTCTATTTGCCTTATGAAAGTAACGGCTGCAAACTCTGCATCAATGCAAAGACCAAATATGGCCTCCTGTGTGCTTATTTAATCTAACAACAGGAGGGTGTGTGTGTGCCATGCATTAATTAATCCTCTTAATTCCATAATGTAGCATAACAGCTCTTCTCGGCAATTCCAGACAGGTTGATTGTTTATTTAGCAAAATAACCCAAGACACGTGAATATCAAAACAGGCATGTATGTTCTCTTCTTGTCATGATCTACTGGTTGATTTAATTATTTATTCCCTATGACACACAAACTGCAGTTTGGCAACTTGTCAGTTTGTCAACTTGTCAGTTTGTCAACTTTGTAACACGTCATGTATATTATTTTAAGACACACATGGGGATTCTCATTCATTTTAATGGTACACATGGTGCTGTCAGTGATAATGACACTACCAAAGTGGTGGACAGACTATTTATATGAATGGATGCCTATACAGTAAAAAATATCAATTATTATAAAGTGCAAATAACTATGCACCGTTAGCATAGTTATAGAATTGGACAGCACAATAATGATGAACTAGTCTCTCAAAGCAAAACAAAGTACAAAAATAAATCACTTTTTTTTTTTAACATGAAAAACTACAGATTGTGTTATAAGAGAGAAGAAAATTATATTTACATAGATGTCAGTTAGGTCCTCATATTCAATATCTGCTGTCCATTGGCAACTTATTACAGATCTATCTGTTTTCCAGACCAAGGTCAAAAACATAATGTCAAAAAATGTTTTCAAAGTACTTGAGATGCGCTTGATTTAGTTTGGGTCAATTCCATTGGGTCCATTATTTCGGGCAAACTAACTTAAATCAAGCACAGCTTTGAAATGTATTGACATATGTATTTGACTGTAGGTCTCCAACTTACTACATAGGCATATAGTCACTTAAAGGTATTTCCCTCCTGAATGGAAAGTAGTATGTTTGTAAAGAGGACTCCTCTTTGCACTGTATGTACACTTCTCTGACTTGGGTGAGGAGGGAGTGTTTCCCCTAGTGACAGAGTCTCTTTTCAGATATGTAGAAGAAGACTGCCCATAGCTAAAATGACTGTCTGCTCCTGGTGTGGTCATAGGGGCCTTATGGCTGGGTGTCTCTCTACCCATATAGTCTACTTGCTTCTGCCTTTTGGAAGTGAGGCTTGTCTGATGTTGCAGTTTGTGTTCAAAGCGCTTTTTAGGCTTTCTATACTGCATCTCCGAAGGGGAAAGCTTTCTATACTGCATCTCTGAAGGGGAAAGAGAAAAGGTGTCAGTGCAGGGGGGTGACATTGGAGTTTGCTGATAGTGTCCATCACTGTTTATTGTAAATGGATGCTCTTTCTTGGGCGCCACTGACATGTAGTCACCTGAGTCCTCCCATTCCTCATGCTTAGGCTCTATCTTCTCTGTTGAGAAACTGCCTAGTGATCCCACTGACGCTTTGCTCTCCTTGTCGATGCTATATTGATCCTCCCCTTCCTCTGTTTTGATGACAAACTTTTTCAGATTTAGGCCTAAGTCCAAAGTTGCTGGGCGTTTTGGAACTGAGGGGTAGTCGTCACTGCTGTACCCCTTTCCTGCTGTCTCCTGGTGTTTTTTTTCATGGCTCTTCTTGGTTGCGAGGTAGAGGAAGCGCTGGGGGCAAAAGGAGCAGCGATACCGCTTCTCTGTGCTGGGGCTGCGGGCAGAATTGTCAAAGCAGGAGCCATTTTCCATACAGCTCTTGCATACATAATCCCTGCTGTCCTCAGCGGTCTTACAGCTGGAACTGGGGGCTTCCCCGGGGGGACACTGCTTTGCACAGGTCCGACAGAAAGTTGGGTGGCAGCCAATGACATGCGCTCTCAGACCAGATGCCGTTATGAAGGTGCTTGCACAGATGTCACAGGTGTACATCGTCTTTGGGCTGCTGTTTCTGAGACGTTGTTTCAGCTCTATGCCCTCTCTGGAGATGCTCTCTTCAGCACTTCTGCATCCTTTATCCAGATAGTCTTTGCTGGCCTTGGGCACTATTGAGGATGTCATGGAATAGCGTAGACGACGTCTCTCTTTTCTGTGTTTGGATCTTAGTTTCTTACCCTTCTTGGGTTTGTAAGAGTAATAGGGACGCCAGAGCTTGTCAGCTGTGTCACGGTCAGTGAGGTCACCACATGGCTCTGGCTCTATAAAGTGGAGACTGGAGCTCTCCATGCTGCCCTCTGCAGGCCGGCCCTGGTCCCGACACCTCTCCTCTACCTGGCTCCAGCTGCTTCTTTTCCTCTTCTTGGGGAACAGCTTGGAGCCCTTGATCCTCCGGCGAATGATGGCCTCGTTGCCAATTTTCACTGTGATCTGGCAGAGGGGTAGAACATGACTATCCACGGAGGGACCTGGACATGCAGGCTTGGCAATGTACGTTTCAGTTTCCCCCCTTGCAGTCTTGCTAGGCGCCAGACTCTCAGCCCCTGGCAGAAAAAGCTGACTGGTCATGGCTTCAATTCTCTGTGCTGCAACTGAGAGCTCACATAGCCTGTTCAGAGAGCTTGGTGGGTTAATTTTTAGGAATGGTAGATTGTGACTGTTGCCCTCTGGGTTCTTAAACCTTTGGAATGTGGCAACATCGCCATAGTCCAGTGCAGGGGACTCCCCACCTGCCTGCATTATGGCCAAGGGGGTTGTATAGCTATATGGTGGCCACTTACGTTTGGAGTGAGAGGCCTGTTTTCCTGTGCCTGCATCTTGGTCTACATCTTGGTCACATGGCTGCTCAAAACTGATGCGTGGCATTACTGATGCTACCACTTTTGGAGTGGCCATGAATGTCACAGGCATTGAGAATAAAGCAGCATCTTGGTTACTCATAGCGCCACCATCCTCAAATGGAGGGATGGGAGAGCTGCTGCCCAGCGGGGCCTGCTCGCTGCCCTCCAGCTCCTCTGAATAGGTCTGACTGTAGGTCTTATACCGTCTCTTTCTAAACTTCATAGGCAGAAGCCTGTAGAGTTTGATGGGGTAAACGCTGCCCTTTAATCCACCATTTGCCGACTTCTTATTCACAGACAATCTGGGATCGATTCCATGGAAGGCCTTCTGGTGGTTCTTTAGGATGTAGTAGGTCATGAAGGTCTCTAAGCAGAAGATGCACTGGTAGCGGCGCTCACCTGTGTGCCAGATCTCGTGCTTGGTGCGATACTCGGCTAGGGCAAACACTTTATTGCAGTAGTGACAGGGGTACGCCCTCTGCCAGGAGTGCACATTCTCGTGGCGCTTCAGGCTGGAGACGGTCACATATGCCCGTTTACACACACTGCAGTTATAGACCCTATGGCCTCCACTAGGTTTCACTAACCTATCTACAGCCTGCTGTGTTTTTGAGGTGGGGTTAATTTGGAGGCTGGTTGGAAGGAAAGGGTCAGGGAGTTCAGGAGGAGATAACTGGACATCCGTTAGTGTATTGTCCATGCTTGGCATGCTTTCTGAATAATGGTCTGCCCCAGCCTCTTTGCCTTGGGGCTCGTGTTCAGGCGAGCCCTTCTGTGCTTTCGGGCACACCGTCTCGTGGTTCCGCAACCGCTTCAAATGCATGAACTTCCTGCGACAAAACTTGCAAAACAAATGACTGACAAACCTTTTTTTGTGCATTTCTGTGTGTACGGTGAGAAGTGCTTTATTGGTGAATATCTCTGGACAGTGCTCACAGCCGTAGATTGATATGCTGTCTTCTGTGTGGGGTGAAAGTGGAGGTGGGTCAAGCTCCTTGTAGCCATTATCAATGGCTAGAGGCAACTCATTGGCCCTGCTTGTATGCACTGTCTGCGGGTATAATGACGGGGGTGACGTTCCCACAGGTTGTACAGTGGCCTTTATTAATGCCGGGCGGCTTCCAGTAGGATGCACAGGTTCATGTGCTACAGCCGGTGTTGGAAGTGTGCTTTTACTCAAGGCGGCTCGCAGTCTGTGGCGCTTTTTGAGTGGGCCACTGTTCCTGTTGGCCAATTGCCTTGGTTGGGCCTGTGTGGGTTTGGTACCCTTCTTGTTGTCCTCCTGGTTGCCATCCCTGTGCTCAGGTGCCCTGGGTCCCTGGCTGATGACTGCATAGGAGTGCTCTGACAGAGCCTGCATGGGCTCATTGTCCACTGTGAGGGGGCAGGGGGCAGGGAAGCCCGCTGGGGTCTGTCCAAGGTCAGGTGACGGCCTCTCCCCACTGTGCAGGTCTAGTGGGGTGAAGAGGTTGTTCCCGGGACCCACTTCAGTGATAGAGAAAGCATTGGTGATCCGCGGGCCTCTAGCACTGTCTGGCTCCTCTGGCCTGGAGGTCTCTTTCTTTGCTTTACGGGGCCCTTGGGCCTTACTACGGCCTGTGGTCTTAACAGGGTTGGTTGAGGTCTGGATCTGTGGCTCACCTGAGTCTTGCCTGTCTTGTTCCACTAGTTTCTCTAAGAAGGGAATCCCCAGTCTTTTTCCAGCTGCCATCAGGCATATAGTGTCCTCTGTGCTAGATGATGATGTCACCTTGGAGCAGTAGATGAGGTTGAGGATGCTGGCGAACACCTCAGACCTCAGGTCCATGAGCTCCAGCACCTGGCTGGAAGTCCACACCTCAGGGGAAGTGAAGGCGCTGCGGAAGTATCCGCTGCAGGCAGCCAGGATGTTCCGGTGGGCCCGGAACTTGACATCCTCCACCACGATGGTGACATCACAGAAGAGACCCTGGGAGCGCTGCTCGTTGAGCCTGCTGAGGAGCGCCTGGGGATGGGAGCTGTCCATCAAGCCCTGGGTGCAGGGAGACGCCACCGTCATCTGCAGAGAGGACATAAAGGAAACGGGCTTTCAAATTGGTTTCAAAACATTGTTAGCCCCATTGCTTATCCACATTGCTTATTGTCACAATTAAAAATATGAACACGTCATTACATTTGTACCAACTGAGTCCCATTTGGCTCAGTTGGTAGAGCATGGCGCTTGTGACGTCATGGTTGTGGGCTCGATTCCCACAGGAGACAAGTACGAAAATGTATGCACTCACTACTATAAATCGCTCTGGATTAGAGTGTCTGCTAAATGACTAAAATGTAAAAATTACTAAATGACATTCTTAAAAAACATATGAAAGGGGTACATACATACTTTTTCTTATGTGGAATTGGAAATGGTGTTATTTATTCTGTCTTTGATTCTTTGGTATTCAAAATAATTTAGGCTATAGTTGTGCAAACAGTAACAATTCCTTTCATACAGAGATAATCTAAGGAATATGGTTTAAGTTACTTTGATTAAGCATGGGCATGGGCTGGAATTGGCAGTAATGGCCTTATGGAAATCAAGTGGAATGTGGGTCAGTTTTATAAGAAAGCAATCCAGCTCTTCTTACTTTGTCACACTAGAGGGCAGCAAAGTTTAAGGAGGTGATGCTGGCATACCATATCTTGAAGAACTGTAGGCACTATCTACTTTCCACAAGCCTATTCAAATAGATTAACCAGAACAATACTTAGTTCTCATGAGAATATACAAATGTAATATCTACTCTGTAAAAAGTAGCAACAGCACAAAGATTTCCTCTTGACATTACCCTTACAAAATGTTTGCAATGCTTGGAATAACCATTGTACATGAAGAATTTATGATGATTCTCTGTTGGAAAAAACAGCATTGACCATACATTGGGAAAATGTATAAACCTGGAAATAAGAGCACTCACCATTGTTTGAAAATCAATTCAATTTAACTTCTATTTTACATTTTGGAATAATTGCCTCGTATGTGATAGAAATACACTGAACAGAAATATAAACGCAACATGTAAAGTGTTTCATGAGCTGAAATAAAAGATCCCAGAAATGTTCCATACGCACAAAAAGCTTATTTCTCTCATTTTGTGCACACATTTGTTTACATCCCTGTTAGTGAGCATTTTTCCTTTGCCAAGATAATCCATCCACCTGACAGTTGTGGCATATCAATAATCTGATTAAACAGCATGATCATTACACAGGTGCAGCTTGTGCCCAGGACAATAATAGGCCACTCTGAAATGTGCAGTTTTGTCACACAACACAATGCCACAGATGTCTCAAGTTTTGAGGGAGCGTGCAATTGGCATGCTGACTGCAGGAATGTCCACCAGAGCTGTTGCCAGATAATTTAATGTTAATTTCTCTACCATAAGCCGCCTCCAACGTCGTTTTAGATCATTTGGCAGTACAGCCAACCGGCCTCACAAACGCAGATCACGCGTAACCACACCAGCCCAGGACCTCCACGGACCTACACATCCGGCTTCTTCACCTGCAGGATCGTCTGAGACCAGCCACCCGGACAGCTGATGAAACTGTGAGTTTGCACAACCTACTAATTTCTGAACAAACTGTCAGAAACCGTCTCATCACCAGGGTCAAAACCGACTTCAGTGGGCAAATGATCACCTCCACTGGCACGATAGAGAAGTGTGCTCTTCTCGGATGAATCCTGATTTCAACTGTACCGGGCAGATGGCAGAATGCGTGTATGGCGTTGTGTGTGCGAGCGGTTTGCTGATGTCAATGTTGTTAACAGAGTGCCCCATGGTGGCGGTGGGGTTATGGTATGGGCAGATATAAGCTACGGACAACGAACACAATTGCATTTTATCGATGGCAATTTGAATGCACAGAGATACCGTGACAAGATCCTGAGGCCCATTGTCGTACCATTCATCCGCCGCCATCACCTCATGATAATGCAAGGATCTGTATACAATTCCTTGAAACTGAAAATGTCCCAGTTCTTCCATGGCCTGCATACTCACCAGACATGGCACCCATTGAGCATGTTTGGAATGCTCTGGATCGACTTGTACGACAGCGTGTTCCAGTTCCCACCAATATCCAGCAACTTTGCACAGCCATTGAAGAGGAGTGGAACAACATTCCACAGGCCACAATCAACACCCTGATCAACTCTATGCGAAGGAGATGTGTCGCACTGCTTGAGGCAAATGGTGGTCACGCTAGATACTGACTGGTTTTCTGATCCACGCCCCTACCATTAAAAAAAAAAAGGTTTCTGTGACCAACAGATGCATATCTGTATTCCCAGTCATGTGAAATCCATAGATTAGGGCCAAATTAATTTATTTCAATTGACTGATTTCCTTATATGAACTGTAACTCAGTAAAATCTTTAAAATAGTTGCATGTTGCGTTTATATTTTAGTTCAGTATACAGTATAGATTTGTGAACCTATTCCTGAAGACGTATGGCTTCCTGGAGACTCTCTTCTCTGTTTTGTTGTTGCCCAAGCTGGTGAGGCACATTAGGCTACTTAACGCAGAATGACCACAGTCTGGAGGCTGCCACACTATTTTCTTAATAAACACTGACTAAGCAAAGTGACTTGTACCTGGCAAGTGAAACAGCTGGTGGAGTGGAAACTAGAGTGAGGACAAACATGCTGTGATTCACACAGGATGTGGAGTTGCTCTATCTGCTTCAGTCAATCGTTCAATGCCGTTCCAGGTGACCAGCCATGCTGGAGTCATTGCCCTTACTGGCTGGCAGGTACATCAGCATACTTCATACTGATAAGCACACTGGGCTCAGGTTGACATTATTCGTAAGCACTGGAGGAATGACTGCTCTCACCCACACACAGCTGAGTCTGAGCTAATACAGTAACAGGAATACTTAACCAACGCCCTACAATTGAGACGGTGCACTGAGCTATAGAGCCACTGTAGAGGAAGGACCACCATGTTGACTCTTGCTGAGACGATTTAGCTCTTTTCAGAGCAGAATTCAGTTGCTAATCCAGTCCCTAATCGCACATTCATGGCTCGCACATACAGTTTACACAAACACACACACGCCATCTGCTTCACTGTATGCATCTATAGACATCTGTAGAGCATTCCTACTGGGCACACACTGGTTGAATCTACGTTGTTTCCAACGTGGAATAGATGTTGAATTGGCGTCTGTGCCCATTGGGTTGTTTTTATGTTTGTGTGTAATGGCATTAATAAGCTTAGTCTTCCGATGCTTTTGCATGTGGTTCAGTGGGATTTTAATGTCTCTTATCTTTCTGTCTAATCTAAGAGGCAATTAAAGAGCACAGCACTTCCTGCGTGTTCCTCCCAGGGGAGTGTGCCTATGTCACTGTGTGGACTGGTCTGAGGCAACATCTCTGTCACACTCTCACACAGGATGATGCTTAGGTTACCCGCAAAGGCAAGTAGCTTCTGCAGTTAGCCTAAATATAGCCTACCGGTATCAGCATTTCTTTTTTACTTTCTGTTTGCATGACTAATATTGATATTATTATGCCTATATGCTGCTGAAGCCTACGCTACATATATCTATTTTTATGAGCATCCCGTGATTTTGGTCCCTGACTTCTCTGGAAACGTCTTTATTTTAAGATCAGCGTCATAACATACTTCCTAATGCAAAATGTCTTCTTTCCCTGTCAGACATTAAAGATGTAATCCCTGATGTCTGGCAGAGGTGCTTTGGCGAGCACCACAGCTTTGCTTACAGAGAGAACAAGGTATAGGTCGGCTCTGCAATTGTGGCATTGTTGTTATGCATATAGTAGGGCAGGTTATACATATGCACTACAAAATGCTGATACTGTAATTTTCCATGGCATGGCGGCCATTTTCTATATTCTTCTTTAGCCTTGTTGTAGGGGAGCTGTTGGGGTAGGTTAAAATGGCTGCCCGTTTATGGGGTACCGTTTGTCCCTGCTCCAGATTGCCATTAGACCATGATGTTGAGATGAGACCCCCTCTTCGTAAACAAAAAGATCACTTTCCATATACCCTAAGTTGAATACTGCCCTAGAGGCATCCCCGTTGCACCCAATTGCTTGTTCACCTACATTACACCTAGGTGTTTTAATATAATTGAAACTGTGCTCATTTTCACGTCTCTGTGTTTCAACTGACTGCCTTAAGCATCACGTTCTACATATTACTCAGAAAAGGCAGGGAAGAACAAATAACCTAATGACAGAGGTTAGATTTACATAATTGCACAGCAATAAACCATACATTCAGCCCCAGGCCATAAACACTCTAATTTGACTTAACATGTCTGTATTGAAACATAAAAATGTGTAGTTATTTTTTTCCCATATTTACTTAACTTATTATTAAAGTGATCAAGCACCCTTGTTTGAAGAAAAATAATCATAATAAAATACATATTTTTGATAATGTTTTCTCTAGGTGCCACGATTACAATATGTCTGGCAGCAGACCGAGAGAAGAGAAGCCTCGCGTATCACTGGGAAACACAGCCTCCTGCCTCCCCGTCTGACAGGCCTCCGTTGTCACGGCAACATGCTGTGGCGCAGCACTTATTGGGATTCAGATTCAGACGGATGGCGGGGCAGGCGGGCGACTGCATTAGCCGTCCGGGGATTTGGTTAGGTCCTTCCTCACAGCGAGCCCTTCCTGTCTGAGAGCGACAGCACCGCAGAGGTCCCAGGCTCCAACGCCACCGCAATGGAGGCTCGCCACCCTTTGTTTCCACTCTGGATATGTGTCGGTCGGTGTGTGTGAGAGTCTGCAGCAGAAATGCAGCAGCCAGATGGACTTTTTCTCTCTTCCGCTTACGGCAGGCGATGTGCTTCAACCTTGATGCTGATTTCCTCTGGTTTGTGCCACTTTCCATGCATTTTCATCTGGAAATTGCACGTCTGCGATTTCAGTTGATTATTTTCAATAAGGGCTGATATGACCAATTTTCTCTCATCTTGATATGGTTTAGTCTGTTCACACATTGAGCGGAAATTTTGAATTTGTCATCAACGGATGTCTCTTTGCCACACCCTAGTTCACTGTGCCTTAGAATATCATGCGATATGCATTTCAAAACCTTACAAATTAAAATCCCCTAATTTCTGTGAACCACAAGGCGAGAAAAAAACTGTCTCGAATACAAGCTGTCTAGTCAAACAGAGCGAAAATGTCATAGCAGAACCCACTCAAGCCACCCCATGCAATATGTGTATTTCCGTTATAAATAGGTTGTAGATTGGGTGGAAACATGCAGAACATACCTTTGTGAATCAGAGAAAATGACACAGAAGGCGAACAGCTGACACAGAAGGCGAACAGCCAAAAACATTACACAGTGTCCCTCCACTATAGTTCATATTCTCTACCGTACAGAAGAAAAAAAACTTTCGTGAAGGCAAAAGTAGACACTTTTTTTTTCTAGACTCGTTGCTGCTCAGTGGTGCCGTTAGAGGCAGAGCTTTCACTGTTGTCTTTCTTTCCTCCTCTCCCTCTCTCACTCCCTCCCTCTCTCTTTCTACGCTGCTCACTCCAGCTCCAACGTCCTTCGCCTCTCCCTAGGTCCTGGTAGAGTACTCCGCTCTCTCCTCTTCTGCCCAGTCCTGTCCTGGCTTGCCCCAGCTCTCAGACCATTGACCACAGGATTCCCACAAGTTTAAAAATAGCTAGACTGGACTATGGGTCTGTCTGCTGCCTCTGTGCTGCCCGGGCAACTGGAGCCCAGCGGCATCTACTCTGCAGTCGCCAAGCAGGAAACGGCAACTTTATTAAGCATGGCTGAGGACGGTAAGAGAGAGCGGCTCAGTGCTACATCACACACCACTACGCCGTGCTGCACAGATAACAGAGAAAACGCCTAGGCTGCACGCCTGCTAACAGGGTTACGGTGATACAACTTCAACCATACCACAAAGCGCACCCACAATCACATTTCTGCTCGACCTCTACACCATTCATACTGTATCTCACAGTCCAAAAAGGAAGCTGGATCTGTAACTCACTTTCAAACATGTCACATCACGCTCTCCATCTGTCTCATGCCTATGCACACAGGCGCTTTCTCTTTGTCTGTGCTGCTGTGTACACTCAACCCTCTGTCTCGCTCTTTCAGTCAGCACGTCTGTGTACATTGCAGTGCATTGCCTCATGAACACGATAAGCCTACTATGCTCTTGTTTGCATATAGCAGCATGATCAATGAGATATCTGCGACTATATATGGTTTATTTCTCTCGTCTGCTTTGGTGCACTTTCAAAGTAAGAGATGAAGTGGGGAAAAAAGAGGACGGAGGAGAGAGCAGGAGGAGAGGAGAACAGTCATCTTTGTAGAGGCTGCTGATGGATGGGAACACAGGGGGATGCCACAACACTGCAGAGTGCAGGGGGGAGGGGCTAAACCAGGCAGGCAGGGCACTGCTAGCCCCGCTAGCTGCTGTAGATGCAGACAGTCGCTTTATACGTATGAAGGCGGAGGGGTTTTATCACAAGTGTTTTTCTAATTTGCATACGTGTCTCAGCTTTCTTTCTGGGCTTAGGGATACAGCTTCTGCACCCGAATGTGAAAACCATGCACATTTTACATTTGACTTGGTCTCACAGAACAGATTGGCCTCATGAAATGCATGGGAGTCATTCACTATGCACTTTCTACCAGTGTTCGTTCACCTTATCATGAAAATCCCCATGCCTCTGTCCCCTCCTGCTCTCTGTGCTTTCTCTCTCTCTGCTCATCACTGGTCACATGGCCTTGTGTTTGATTGAGACGCACACAATTAACCACAAGCTCAGCCGTCTGCCAGCTATTTCTGGTGCAGGCCTACCCGTCTTGATACTTGTCGTTCCTGAGTGGAATCAAGGCCCCTGTCTGCTTGTGTTGGCCTGGGTAAGCAGTACACCAGCCTGGCAGCACGCCAGGCCTCACACTTCCGTAAGCCGCTGCACTTTGGCATGACCTTGTTGTTGTGGCAACCTTTGAAGAAAACAGTGCTACCTTACCAGCATGGTTGTATGGAACAGTAAAGGTTGCGAACCTTACACTGCCTGGGAGGGAGCCTCGTAAAGCCAAAGGAAATATGATTTGACATGTTTGGGTGGCCACTATCATGCCTCCATATTGCAATTTCTCTTTATCTGAGTTTTTCCTCTGGTGTCTTTCTATTCTCTTCCTTCAGTGTTTTTAAGACATGCCTGCTATGTATGGTTAATGGTCTTGCCTGCTTCCTCCTCCTTTTCCTGTATTCGTAGTCTTGCCTGCACAATCGATTTCCACTGGTGCACTGCAGGGGAACACAACATCCCAAAACAAATAATAAGCCTAGCCCTTCTTTACCATCCATGCTTTTTGTTCCTTACAGTTTTGAGAACTGCAAATGAAGTACCTGCAGTACCTACCGTTTGTCTCACTCACCACAAACCCTCTCCCACAGTATTTGTTAGTACTTCAAACGTCTTGCAAACAAAGAGTACATAAAGAGCAGTTGAAATTTGAACAGATCATTTGGACAAATTATATTGCTATGAACACAGATTATTTTGTGGATATTGGAGAAATAAAAAGGATCCAACCTGCTGATTCATTGTTGCCATTCTCTGTGATGAATTCTTCTTTCACTCTTGAATAATTACTTGGAGATTCTTCCCTGTCAGAGATCACATATCAACAATGTTTGATGTGACTTTACCATTTACTTTTCACATTTCATTTAGTTTTAATAGAAACTTTTGTAGATATTTTCCTTTCTTCTGACATCCTCTATTTGTTTGGCACACCCATCCGTTAAATGCATTACAGCTGGGATATTTTCAAAACCACAACAAAAGAAGACATGCCTTTACTGCCTCAGTCTGTCCGTAGCCAATTGCAGAGCCCAGCTGGGGCCTAGACTTGAGAAACATTGATCGGCAGGGAAACAGAGCCCATAGCACAAGCCTGACTAGGCCTTGTTCTCTCTCTCAAAACACACACTGCGTACATAAACGCTGATCCTCATTACTGTTGCGCTGGCACATCCAACTCACACATGCTCAGTAGCCGACCAACATTTTTCCTCCCGGATGGTTCTGCAGGCCCTTTCGCTGTCGCTATGGAAGTGAGCAATCCCTCTGTGGAGAGAGAGTGTGTGTGTGTGTAGGAGGGAGAGGTGTAGCTAGCCAGCTCCAGGCATGCTCTCTCTGGGCCTAGCCATAGAATTTACCTTCCGCCTTCTCCTCCTCTGTTTACTGGTGGCTGGCTGCCTGTGTGTGTGTCAGGGCCCAGCCTGGGCACACAGATTCTCCCTCCAGTCCACTCCTGAGACGCTGCCTGTCTGGAGGCCGATGAGGCGCTGACACTGCTGCGTCACTCCTGCTGCACTGACCCACAAAGAGGAGATGTGGAGGAGGAGGGGTGGTGGGAATGTGTTGCGAGGGATAAACGAAAGAGAGTGAGCTCTGCCCAAACACACAAATAGAGAGAGTGAGGCTTCCGGGCTGGTCCGCTGTCGCAGGCCTAGCCACTGTGGTATTCAGGAAGTGGAGCCAGAGACCGATCTTTTATTGTTACGTAATGAATATTTTTCCTCCCAGACCCAGCTGAGGAGGCGGTGTTTAGCGACTCTGACTCAGGCTAATAATGGAGCTCAGTACCAGTCAGGGCCGTGTGTGTGCGGGAGACTGATCCATTTCGCCCCCCGGGGCGAGGTATTTGGACACAGTTGATTGATTGAATGATTGGTCGATTTTTACAACTTAAAGACAAGTTTTTAAACAACAAAACATGCATTAAAAACTATCTCCATCGTGTCCTTTGTAATGTTGCAATATAACGAGAGAGATTTATTAATCAAGAAACATGTTCTGTTTTACATTAACATTTAACATTTTAGTCATTTAGCAGACGCTCTTATCCAGAGCGACTTACAGGAGCAATTAGGGTTAAGTGCCTTGCTCAAGGGCACATCGACAGATTTTTCACCTAGTCGACTACATTACTCTCCCCTTTAAAATGTAAAGGGTGAGTATGAGTTAGTTTCTTTAAACAAATTAAGTGGGGTTATGTGGCCTATCTTTCTGATTATTCTACTAAAATGTTTGCTCTTCAAAAAAATCCCCTTTGACCAGACAACCTTCCCTTGCACTTGGAGGGTTCACACCTTTTTCTGTGATACATATGCTAAGTAGGCCTACCTTCGATGACATTCAAACTCATGCCAGTGTGGTTACAGTTCAACAATACGATTAAGTTTGTCTGACTGATAGCGCTTGTTTTGTACACATCACCTTTGTTTTATTTGATCCACCTCCTCTTGTAAGGATATGCATTTCTCTGTCACTTTGCTCCCTCTGTTGGCTACAGGGTTTCTATCAGACTCCCCTCCTCACACAGTTCCTTCAGTACAGCTGGTTTTCAGCAGAGGGCGTAAGAACGCTAAATCGGTCCTCTCAAACAGGAAACATCTCCAGCATTACATCTGACCCATTATCTCATTATAAGCAGCTGAATCTGTTTTAGGCCTACTCTTTATTATAATAGGCATGCATGTAACAATATGTTTAATACAATTTAAAACACCATACCAATATGTGTTCTTACTGTTATTGAGTGTGATCATGATTGGACACTTTACCAGTGGTGTAAAGTACTTAAGTAAAAATATTGAAAGTACTACTTAAGTAGTTTTTTGGGGTATCTGTACTTTACTTTACTATTTATATGTTTGACAACTTTTACTTTTAATCCACTACATTCCTAAAGAAAGTAATGTCCTTTCTACTCCATACATTTTCCCTGACACCCAAAAGTGCTCGTTACATTTAAAATGCTTAGCAGGACAGGAAAATAGTCCAATTCACACACATCAAGAGAACATCCCTGGTCATCCCTACTGCCTCTTATCTGGCAGACTCACTAAACACAAATGCTTCATTTGTAAATTATGTCTGAGTGTTGGCCTGTGCCCCTGGCTATCCGTAAATTTAAAAAACAAGAAAATTGTGCCGTCTGGTTTGCTTAATATAAGGAATGTGAAATGATTTATACTTTTACTTTTGATACTTAAGTATATTTTAGCAATTCCATTTACTTTTGATACTTAAGTATGTTTAAAACCAAATACTTTTAGACTTTTACTAAAGTTGTATTTTACTGGGTGACTCACTTTTACGTGAGTAATTTTCTATTAAGGTATCTTTACTTTTAATCAAGTAAGACAATTGGGTACTTTTTCCACCACTGTACTTGACCAAGTATCTCATTTCAACTGAAGAACACCATCCACAGTCACACCCAGAGTAGCACACTGATACAACGTATGTTGGTCAAAAAAACTCTCATTTAATAAACACCTCAACAATTTCTTTGCAACATGCATTCAATAATAGTATGGCTTTACTTGTAAATAGTGCATACAACATACTGGATTAGAAATCAAATGCAATGACAGAAACCAAGACTAAATAATTGAATGTTATTTGTTCGAAGGTACAGAGAGAATAAAAAAGCCCTGAAAGACACATTCACATAACATAGATCAATCAATAGTGCATTTTAAACACAAAGAGACACAACACACCATTCAAATACATAAATAATTCCTTGTGCTACTGGCAGAGAAAGTTACATTTCCAAATCTTTATTATGAGAGGAGTAACACTGTCTTGTTTAAGTGTCTAGCTACCTCCATGTACATACTGCTGGTGCTCTTTGGTGTTGAAGAAGGCAAAGAATATCTTCCTTAAGCCCATGGCGTTGGCTAGGGCCTCCATGTCAGGTGTGAGTTCATCACAGCGACCCCTCACAGTCTGTTCCCAGAACTCTGGAGAGTTGCAGTGCACACACACATACACACACACACACACACACACACACAGACACACAGACAGACACACAGACAGACAGACAGAGACACAGACAGACAGAGACACAGACACACACACACACACACACACACACACACACACACAGACACACACACTAGCTCATTAACTAAACCCAGATTATGTTTTCCAGACCGTGTTATAGCCTAACTAGGGCCCTGAGGTTTTCCTTGTCCGTTCACATGGTCAGGAAAAACTCAGGGCCCTTAATGAAATAATGTGTATATGAAAGTAAAATGTGCTTTTGTAAATTATTTGGGTACACACTATGGACTGGTTTCCTGGACACATTAAGGCTAGTCCTGGATTTAAAAGCAAGCCATGTCAATGGAAATTCTCTTCAGATTAAGCTTTTTAGTCCAGTAGATTTAATTTTTATCTGGGAAACTGGTCCTTTGGGTTTGTAAAGCCCAGGCTCACCTTGTGGAACCTCTTTGTGGTCTGTGCCATCTGTGCTACGTCCTTCATTTCCATGAAGGATTTGGAGCAGTAGGTCATTGGGCAGGCGCTCCAGGTAGTCAAAGTTCCCTTGGCACAGTGCTTGGGTGTACTGTAGGATCTGATGGCCAAACACCACACCTACCTGTTCTAGAGACAGAGAGTACATACCTACTCAGGGCAGTGCACTTTTCAAGACACCAACAGAACCACGTGTATCAACACAAAAACAAATACAGTAGGTGATGTAGGCTTAATATTTAATGGCAGAGACTTGTAATGGAAACCTTACGCTGCAGGCGGGCATCAGGCAAATAGTCATCGTGGGTCATCTTATTTTCTCCAGGTGCAGCACCCTTGAATTCAATCCTCAAAGAAATCTTCCACGATCTCCATATCACCTGAAGAAAAATTCAAAAATACATAGCCAGGGCTGTTATACTAACTGTAAGTCGCTCTGGATAAGAGCGTCTGCTAAATGACTAAAATGTAAAATGTTATACAACTCAGTTCTCTCCAATCATCAGAGCCATGTAATTAATCTATGTTCAAAGCATGTTGAAACAGACAATTTACTTGCAGAAACAAATGTCAGATACATGAGGTTGATATGTAGCACTTAAAAGTACAATCATGTCAACGGAGAGCAACACTACCAAATACAGTGCTGTATACCATGCCTGCTGTCCTGATGTGTAGCCTTTCTCCACAGCCACAGTCCAGCATTGTGCAGATAAAGTTTACTTTATTTGTTTTTAACTCTCTGCAATTCCAAGATATATATCAGATGGATGATCAAATATAAGAATATACCTCAGTTTTAGTGACAGTAAGCTGAAAAAAATATTTTGTAGGAGGGGGACCCTGGCCATGTATTTCTAACACTTTCTTGCCAAGTAAAGACGCCATTTTTAGACGCTAAAGAATTTCCATGACAACGGAGAGAAAACAACAGCGAAATATTTTGTGTGATAATGAAAGCGAATTCTGTTCGCAACTGTATACATTGAGTGATTGATAATAATTTAAGAATATAAATAAAATAATTATCAACCCAAAATGTAATGAATATTTTCTAGAAAACAGTTGTTGGATTAGGGGGTCACGACCCAGCGGATTAATATTTCGCAGCTATCCTACTGTGGGTTCTGAGATATATAAATTAAAATTTACTGAACACAACTGTAGACAATTGTAAATACATTCCGTAAATTGTTATTGAATACATGTATTTATTTGGCTCAGGTTCGTTTCATTGTCGACATTATCATCTAAATCGAAAGTAGTTCCTAGCGGAAGAATGGGGCACTTTAGAGCGGAGGTATATTGCAGTTCCCTCAGCTGATGTGAAGGCTGAGAGAGTGGACCTGGTGCGCTGTCTGTTACAACTACAACACTGGAACAAATAGGTAATAACATGATATATTTAACGTTCAGTGGCATCTTATTCAATAGTTTGTGGGGGGCTCATTGAGAGTTTAAGACTGAAATACTTGTGAGGAATGGAGAATCCGTCTCGCGAAAAAATATGGTTTCCAATTGTCATCTCTCGAATCCTGTTCCTGCTTTCCTGTTTTTTTGTGTCTGTGTGATGCAAGCAGCAAAGAAGGTTCAGAGGCCATTTCGTTTTGCGATTGCTTAGCCATAAACATAGGTAGCTAGCGCAACAAAATTAGCTCGCTAACCAAACAATAACTCTTGAATTGGAAATAGCATATGGTTAGCCAGTCGGCGAAACAAGCATTTTATCTAGTTAGTTGGCTACCAGCTAGCTTAGCTCGCTAGCTAACGTTAGCAATTATCGTAGTTAGCATAATGCTTTCAGTTAGCGACATTTGTTAGCCAGTCAACACTAACTTTAGCTACCTAACCCGAAATGGTTAAGGTCAACATGTAACGTTAGCTAACTAGCTAGTTTGCTAGTTAGCTAATATGACAATATTAAAAAGCGGCTAGTTAACGTTAGCTGGCTACCACCTCTTGCAACTTGAGTGTAAAAGTTAAGCTATCGTGTAATTTAATATGCCATTCCCCTAATAGAGCTAACGTTAGCTAGCTATGTTTGTTTGCCAACAATGTTAGCCAGCTAACGTTAGTTAGCTACAGTAGGTAATTCATCACGTCAGGCTAGAGAGTAATCAGCTAACTAATTAAACAATGCTAACTAGTAGCAAGAAAAACATTAGCTTCCCATTTGGCTAGCCATAGCTAATCAATTAAACGTTTGTTTAGCTAGCTACATAGCTAAGGTTACTTTGTTAAATCTTGAGTTTCTTACACGTCGACAGCTGGTAAATTACTGAGGCGATCCAATAATTCTCAAAACTAGGCAGCGAACTACCGTTAACTAACCGAATCTAGCTATATGGCTTTGTATTTAGCTAGCTAGCTACCAGATTAGTTGATGCCGTGTGAATGTCGTTGGATGGAGTTTGTCTGACATTCCCTTTGAACTACTCAATTAAATTAATGTAGCTAGCCTGTCCTAACAAGAAAGCTAGCTAGTTAACGTTAGCAAGCTTGCTCGCTAGTACAGCTGAATCCTCTGGTGCGAAGTTAATATTAGTCCGACCGATGCTGCCATTTTCGATGGAAAGATCAGCATTTTATTTAAATGACATTTGCCAGCCATTCCCTTTGAGGTGGTTTCCATGCGAAGGTTGCCTTTATAACGTTAGCTGAACGTTTTTAGGACAACAGTCCACCAACTGCGCATTTTCATGTCACATAGCTAGCTAACATGTTATTTGCGGACTAGTCTGTATTTTTACATTAATAACCAGACATCTTAGCTAATATCGCTTTACAATCTGAAAGGCACCGTACTAGGGTCTTTGTCTATTGGTAGCTAGCTAGCTGACTTTACTGTCAAATTGAAATTACGGGACCAGGTTCGCTAACCACCTAGCTGGTGCTATCTACGTCAGAATGAAGGCCTCTGTAAAACGAGCTTGAAATTAATTAGTGTAGGCTAATAAAAGCTGGTTATAATGAAAGCTATTATATTAACTGAAGTAGTGAACTGTCGATTGTACAGGACTACAGTGGAACATGGTAAAACACCAATTGTCAAGAGTTGGGACGAATGAATACATAAACAAAGACTAGGATGTACAGTCAGAAAAGGCCTGGCAAAGATGGCTTTACGAGCTTGCCAATTGTTTTCTTATTTTGTGATCAATATCACAGTTCATTGGGTCTTAACATGAGTGATGGCATGCATCGGGCGTTTAGAATATGTAGCTAGTTTATGCATCATAATGAACTCCCGAAATAAATATGTTCAAATAACACCTTTGAGTCCCCTCGACTCTTAACATGAGCGTTTTTGAATGTGAAATTAAAGATCATACCTCTTGAACATGCATATCTGATCATACATATCGGTCTAATATTAACTTAAACTCGTGTGTTTATTATAGGTGAGCTACTGTAACGTTTCATGGTGAAGGCCCCTTGCTGTGATTTCTTTACTTAGAATGCTAGGCCTGAGATATTCATTTGTCGTTGTGCCATATTTCACTGTATATTGCTCAGGAACTTTAGTGATTCATTGATAGTGATATTTTGCTTAAAGAAATGCATAGCTAATTAATGGCAGCAGAAATGTTGTTCATTGCAAATCAGCTTGTTTGTCTACCTACCATCTTACTGTGTTGACTCTAGGGCTGGGAATTGCCACAGACCTCACGATACGATATTATGAAGATACTTAGGTGCTGATAGGATATGTATTGTGATTCGATAGAGATTTTATTGTGATTTGATGTTCCAAAATATTTCTCACCATATGTCTGCTGCATAGTGATGAGATGCGTGAGAACTAGTTTTGGTGCAGGGACAGCAAACAAGTGCTAAAATAATAATGCGATAATGTCAAAACTATACATATTGTATAGTTTTGACAATATCGCATTATTATTTTAGCACTCCTCAAATAATATCCTGATATGTAATTTGCCCTCCTGCATATTTTTTTGTACATCAATTAAAGATAAATTACTTAAAAGCAGCCTAACTACATAGTCTATTAGTTTGATACAATTCACTGAACAAAAATATAAACGCAACAATTTAAAAGATTTTACTGAGTTACAGTTCATATAAGGAAATCAGTCAGTAGAAATAAATAAATTAGGCCCTAATCTATGGATTTCACATGACTGGTCACAGATACCTTTAGAAAAATGTAGGGTTGTGGATCAGAAAACCAGTCAGTATCTGGTGTAACCACCATTTCCCTCATGCAGCGCAACACTTCCTTTGCATAGAGTTGATCAGGCTGTTGATTGTGGCCTGTGGAATGTTGCCCCACTCCTCTTCAATGGCTGTGCAAAGTTGCTTGATATGGGCAGGAACTGGAATGCGCTTTCAAACCAGAGCATCCCAAACATGCTCAGTGGGTGCCATGTCTGGTGAGTATGCAGGCCATTGAAGAATTGGGACATTTTCAGATGAATGGCATGGCAATGGGCCTCAGGATCTCATCACGGTATCTCTGAGCTTTCAAATTGCCATCGATAAAATGCAATTGTGTTCGTTGTCCGTAGCTTATGCCTGCCCATACCATGACCCCTCCGCCTCCATGGGACACTCTGTTCACAATGTTGACATCAGCAAACCGATTGCCCACACGACGCCATACACTGTGTGCCATCTGCCCGGTACAGTTGAAACCGAGATTAATCCATGAAGAGCACACTTCGCCAGCGTGCCAGTGGCCATCGAAGGTGAGCATTTGCCCGCTCAAGTCGGTTACGACGCCAAACTGCTGTCAGGTCAAAACCCTGGTGAGGACGACCTGCACACAGATGAGCTTCCCTGAGATGACGGTTTCTGACAGTTTATGCAGAAATTCTTCGGTTGTGCAAACCCACAGTTTCATCAGCTGTCAGAGTGGCTGGTCTCAGACGATCCCGCAGGTGAAGAAGCCGGGTGTGGAGGTCCTGGGCTGGCGTTGTTACACGTGGTATGCAGTTGTGAGGCCGGATGGACTTATTGCCAAATTCTCTAAAATGACATTGGCGGCGGCTTACGGTAGAGAAATGAACATACCATTCTCTGTCAACTGCTCTGGTGGACATTTCTGCAGTCAATATGCCAATTGAACGCTCCCTTAACTTGAGACATCTGTGGCATTGTGTTGTGTGGCAAAACTGCACATTTTAGTGGCTTTTTATTGTTCCCAGCACAAGGTGCACCTGTGTAATGATCATGCTGTTTAATCAGCTTCTTGATATGCCACACCTGTCAGGTGGATGGCAAAGGAGAAATTCTCACTAACAGGTATGTAAACAAATACATTTTTTTATTTCACCTTTATTTAACCAGGTAAGCCAGTTGAGAACAAGTTCTCATTTACAACTGCGACCTGGCCAAGATAAAGCAAAGCAGTGCGATAAAAACAACAACACAGAGTTACATATGGGGTAAAAAAAAAGTCAAAAAAATACAACAGAAAATATATATTTGTGCACAACATTATATTTGGGCACCCCATTGTGCACATATAAATATGTGCACAACATTTGCGAGAAATAAGCTTTTTGCATATGGAACATTTCTGTGATCTCTTATTTCAGCTCATGAAACATGGGAACACCACTTTATATATTGCGTTTTATATTTTTGTTCAGTGTATATAATATGGAATCTCAAAGTTGCCTGTTCTTGCAGAATTGAAGGATAATTTATTTGTGTGCGTGATTATCATACACAATGACCTTCATTTGGAAGTGCATTAATGAATGTCAGCGGTAATTTAAGATTGACTAGTATCCAATTTTTTTTAAAACTTGAAGTTGACCCTATTTTCCAATGTGATTGTGTACCTTTCCTTCCAGTTCGGACTTTTACTCACGGCTGTTAAGTTCCTCTGTAATACGTTTCAGTGGAGTAGGCCAACATCGCATGAATCCCTGTCAAAATAAAGGTTAAATAAATCAAATTGGAAATCCCGCTAACCTGTTACTTTCAGCCTCCCTGGCATTCTCACCTCCATTCTGTAGAAGACAAATGGGAATATCTACATTTGCTTAATTTCAAAATGCAGCATTTATCTTGTGAAATGTAGTATTTGCTTTTTACATTTAGCAATTCAATTCTGGGTTGAACAAAGTCTTGAGCAACAAAGAACTGCACGCCATTGGTTGGAGGGAACTGTCAATTATCCTACCCATGATTTGAATTCGTGGCCTGTACGATATCACCATTCTACATCAATATGACTTGGCTATAGACGCGTGGGTTGTTTAGCAACAAAACCGATGCATGCGCAACTTTGGGGCAAAACAACTGTCAACTCCAAAGGATTTATTGACATGTGAACTATATTTAGTCTCCAAATATTTATTGAAAATCATAAATACATCCATGGTTATTGGTTAGCGATCTAGTAAATTTTAGCCATATTAGCATAGACGTGAATAAGTCAAAAGAAGACACGCTATCAAGATACAACTATCTGAAACAAGCCACCTACGTTTCCCCACATGGCAGCTTCTTGCCGCTGTTGCTAGCTATCTGAAACGCTCAATCATAACATACAGTGGGGGGGGGGGGGAAGTATTTAGTCAGCCACCAATTGTGCAAGTTCTCCCACTTAAAAAGATGAGAGGCCTGTAATTTTCATCACAGACAAATTGAGAATTTTTTTTCTCCAGAAAATCACATTGTAGGATTTTTAATGAATTTATTTGCAAATTATGGTGGAAAATAAGTATTTGGTCACCTACAAACAAGCAAGATTTCTGGCTCTCACAGACCTGTAACTTCTTCTTTAAGAGGCTCCTCTGTCCTCCACTCGTTACCTGTATTAATGGCACCTGTTTGAACTTGTTATCAGTATAAAAGACACCTGTCCACAACCTCAAACAGTCACACTCCAAACTCCACTATGGCCAAGAGCAAAGAGCTGTCAAAGGACACCAGAAACACAATTGTAGACCTGCACCATGCTGGGAAGACTGAATCTGCAATAGGTAAGCAGCTTGGTTTGAAGAAATCAACTGTGGGAGCAATTATTAGGAAATGGAAGGCATACAAGACCACTGATAATCTCCCTCGATCTGGGGCTTCACGCAAGATCTCACCCCGTGGGGTCAAAATGATCACAAGAACGGTGAGCAAAAATCCCAGAACCACACGGGGGGACCTAGTGAATGACCTGCAGAGAGCTGGGACCAAAGTAACAAAGCCTACCATCAGTAACACACTACGCCGCCAGGGACTCAAATCCTGCAGTGCCAGACGTGTCCCCCTGCTTAAGCCAGTACATGTCCAGGCCCGTCTGAAGTTTGCTAGAGTGCATTTGGATGATCCAGAAGAGGATTGGGAGAATGTCATATGGTCAGATGAAACCAAAATATAACTTTTTGGTAAAAACTCAACTCGTCGTGTTTGGAGGACAAAGAATGCTGAGTTGCATCCAAAGAACACCATACCTACTGTGAAGCATGGGGGTGGAAACATCATGCTTTGGGGCTGTTTTTCTGCAAAGGGACCAGGACGACTGATCCGTGTAAAGGAAAGAATGAATGGGGCCATGTATCGTGAGATTTTGAGTGAAAACCTCCTTCCATCAGCAAGGGCATTGAAGATGAAACGTGGCTGGGTCTTTCAGCATGACAATGATCCCAAACACACCGCCCGGGCAACGAAGGAGTGGCTTCATAAGAAGCATTTCAAGGTCCTGGAGTGGCCTAGCCAGTCTCCAGATCTCAACCCCATAGAAAATCTTTGGAGGGAGTTGAAAGTCCGTGTTGCCCAGCGACAGCCCCAAAACATCACTGCTCTAGAGGAGATCTGCATGGAGGAATGGGCCAAAATACCAGCAACAGTGTGTGAAAACCTTGTGAAGACTTACAGAAAACGTTTGACCTGTGTCATTGCCAACAAAGGGTATATAACAAAGTATTGAGAAACTTTTGTTATTGACCAAATACTTATTTTCCACCATAATTTGCAAATAAATTCATAAAAAATCCTACAATGTGATTTTCTGGATTTTTTTCTCCTCCATTTGTCTGTCATAGTTGACGTGTACCTATGATGAAAATTACAGGCCTCATCTTTTTAAGTGGGAGAACTTGCACAATTGGTGGCTGACTAAATACTTTTTTCCCCCACTGTATGTTGCACATGCAGCTAACTAAAACATATGGAAATGTCTGCTCTAACCAAAATTACAAACAAATAATTTCAGCTTTACTGCAAAAATCGAAGAGGAAAGTGGAAGGGGTAAAATGTAAGGAACTTGTCTGTCGGCCTTGCATTAAAGAACATAATTGGTTAAAGAAAACTGTGATAAATAAAAAAGTATACCAGCTTTATTTAAGGACCAAAGGATTGACAGCCGTCCCATATAGATTGCAAAATAGTTGGGAAGAGATTTTTGACGTACATATCCCATGGCATAGTGTTTATGAACTGATATGCAAAACGAAGCCGGATTCAAAACTTACTTTTTCAATTTAAATTATTATATACAATTCTTGCTGTGGGGGATACAATCTTCCTAGCTCTGCAGATTTTGCTGCATAGAGACAGAATCATTAGATCATTTTTGGTACTGTCCATTTGTAGCTTGATTTTGGACACCGGTCCAGGAATGCCAAAGGATTGCAATATTTACCTGGAGCTAACCCTACAGATAGCATTACTGGGTGATCTGAAAAGTCTTAGTCAATCGAACAATAATATAATACTTTTAGCAAAAAAAAATTATTTTCAATTTACAATCTGTATAATCAATGACAATAGAAAGGTTCAGATATTTTCTATAACATCACAGTACAGTTGAAGAATATATGGCAAATATAAATCCAATATGGGTGGTGTTGAATGGAGTTGAAGGATGTGACTAATAACAACAAGCTAACTAATAATGTAAGCGTACTGTGTCCATAATAAGTATATAGGTTATAGGTTGAGAGCTTTTGTGAAAGAGCACAGTTAGAAAGATATAGCATATAGAAGCAAACCGGATGGACATCATGAAAATGATCGGAGAGGGTAGAAAAAGTTCAGGAGTAAAAACAAACAAAATAGTTGTAAAATTGACTGTCCATAAAATGTATATAGTATGTATAAGCTGGAAGTAGAGGCCTAAGCATTGTTGTTCACTAGTTTACTCCAATTAGGGAAGGGGTGGTGGGGTTGGAAAGTAATAAAGGGAAATATATTTTTTTAAAGGAAATGTGTATATACACTGCTCAAAAAAATAAAGGGAACACTTAAACAACACAATGTAACTCCAAGTCAATCACACTTCTGTGAAATCAAACTGTCCACTTAGGAAGCAACCCTGATTGACAATACATTTCACATGCTGTTGTGCAAATGGAATAGACAACAGGTGGAAATTATAGGCAATTAGCAAGACACCCCCAATAAAGAAATGGTTCTGCAGGTGGTGACCACAGACCACTTCTCAGTTCCTATGCTTCCTGGCTGATGTTTTGGTCACTTTTGAATGCTGGCGGTGCTTTCACTCTAGTGGTAGCATGAGACTGAGTCTACAACCCGCACAAGTGGCTCAGGTAGTGCAGCTCATCCAGGATGGCACATCAATGCGAGCTGTGGCAAGAAGGTTTGCTGTGTCTGTCAGCGTAGTGTCCAGAGCATGGAGGCGCTACCAGGAGACAGGCCAGTACATCAGGAGACGTGGAGGATGCCGTAAGAGGGCAACAACCCGCCTTTGTGCAAGGAGGAGCACTGCCAGAGCCCTGCAAAATGACCTCCAGCAGGCCACAAATGTGCATGTGTCTGCTCAAACTGTCAGAAACAGACTCCATGAGGGTGGTATGAGGGCCCGACGTCCACAGGTGGGGGTTGTGCCACTGGCGCCCTGTGCTCTTCACAGATGAAAGCAGGTTCACACTGAGCACATGTGACAGACGTGACCGAGTCTGGAGACGCCGTGGAGAACGTTCTGCTGCCTGCAACATCCTCCAGCATGACCGGTTTGGCGGTGGGTCAGTCATGGTGTGGGGTGGCATTTCTTTGGGGGGCCGCACAGCCCTCCATGTGCTCGCCAGAGGTAGCCTGACTGCCATTAGGTACCGAGATGAGATCCTCAGACCCCTTGTGAGACCATATGCTGGTGCGGTTGGCCCTGGGTTCCTCCTAATGCAAGACAATGCTAGACCTCATGTGGCTGGAGTGTGTCAGCAGTTCCTGCAAGAAGAAGGCATTGATGCTATGGACTGGCCCACCCGTTCCCCAGACCTGAATCCAATTGAGCACATCTGGGACATCATGTCTCGCTCCATCCACCAACGCCACGTTGCACCACAGACTGTCCAGGAGTTGGCGGATGCTTTAGTCCAGGTCTGGGAGGAGATCCCTCAGGAGACCATCCGCCACCTCATCAGGTGCATGCCCAGGCGTTGTAGGGAGGTCATACAGGCACGTGGAGGCCACACACACACTACTGAGCCTCATTTTGACTTGTTTTTAAGGACATTACATCAAAGTTGGATCAGCCTGTAGTGTGGTTTTCCACTTTAATTTTGAGGGTGACTCCAAATCCAGACCTCCATGGGTTGATCAATTTGATTTCCATTGATACTTTTTGTGTGATTTTGTTGTCAGCACATTCAACTATGTAAAGAAAAAGGTATTTAAGAATATTATTACATTCATTCAGATCTAGGATGTTATTTTAGTGTTCCCTTTATTTTTTTGAGCAGTGTATGTATATACAGTGAGGGGGGGGGAAAAGTATTTGATCCCCTGCTGATTTTGTACATTTGCCCACTGACAAAGACATGATCAGTCTATACATTTTAATGGTAGGTTTATTTGAACAGTGAGAGACAGAATAACAACAACAAAATCCAGAAAACACATGTCAAAAATGTTATAAATTGATTTGCATTTTAATGAGGGAAATAAGTATTTGACCCCTCTGCAAAACATGACTTAGTACTTGGTGGCAAAACCCTTGTTGGCAATCGCAGAGCTCAGACGTTTCTTGTAGTTGGCCACCAGGTTTGCACACATCTCAGGAGGGATTTTGTCCCACTCTTTGCAGATCTTCTCCAAGTCATTAAGGTTTCGAGGCTGACGTTTGGCAACTCGAACCTTCAGCTCCCTCAAATACTTTTTTCCCTCACTGTATGTATGTATGTATGTATGTAAGAGAAGAAAATAAACATACGGGGGATTGGAAGTGATGCAGACAATTACATTGATGGAAGTTACAATCTATCTGCAATATTAAAGCTGATCGTGGTCCTCTGTAGCTCAGCTGGTAGAGCACGGCGCTTGTAACGCCAGGGTAGTGGGTTCGATCCCTGGGACCAACCATACACAAAAAAATGTATGCACGCATGACTGTAAGTCGCTTTGGATAAAAGCGTCTGCTAAATGGCATATTATTATCTACCCCCTAAAAAAAAAAAGCAAATGGTGGCTGGTGGTGCATGGTACACCCCGTCTGAGTTGGTGCACCGAAGACTTTCTGTATGCTTCCTCCAGTGATTGATTGGCTATGACAAGCGTACCCGCAGACTCTTAGTAATGGGTGACCCCCAGTGAACTGGAGATGATGTAGACTAAGGACACTTGGTGGCTGTTCTCTCTTCTCGGCATGGCCGTTCTAATCTATACTGAACAAAAATATATACGCAACATGCAACAATTTAAAAGATTTTCCTGAGTTACAGTTCATATAAGGAAATCAGTCAATTGAAATACATTCATTAGGCCCTAATCGATGACTTGCAGGGGCGCAGCCATGGGTGGTCTGGGAGGTCATAGGCCCACCCACTTGGGAGCCAGGCCAAGCCCAGCCAATCAGAATGAGTTTTTCCCCACAAAGGCGTTATTATAGACTGAAATAGTGGCCTTTTATTGTCCCCAGCACAAGGTGCATCTGTGTAATGATCATGCCGTTTTAATCAGCTTCTTGATATACCACACCTGTCGGGTGGATGGATTATCTTGACAAAGGATAAAATGCTCACTAACAGGGATATAAACAAATTTAGTGCACAGTCATAGATTTTTGTTCAGTGTAGGTCTATGTTTTCATGTGCCCATGATGAAACTTAGCCTAGATGTTTTTTCTTATGTGATCTTGCAATTTTAAATCTATCTGCCTCTTTGTTTTAAGTTTGTGGACAATCATTTTGGGCCTGTCATTGTCTCTCTGATTGGATCAATCGATTGGGCTGACAGATTTAGAGGTGTATGTTGCCATGTGATGAGTTTGGCTGAGGCTCATTGATCATGCGTGCTGCCCTGTGCTGCCTACAAACAAATGGTAATGTGAGTAATATGATTGATCTGTTTTATTAGGCAGGGGCTTGTATCATCAGATGTACATTTTCGTGATAATTTACCAGGGCTGCGTTTACACAGGCACCCCAATTCTGATCTTTTTTCCACTAATTGGTCTTTTGACCAATCACATCAGATCTTTTTCTGAGCTGATCTGAATGTTCCAAAATGAGTGGAAGAAAAAAAGGTCAGAATTGGGCTGTCTGTATAAATGCAGCCAACATGGTCCTGAGAGTGATCATTTAGAATGGGGTTGAGCGGCTAATTATTTGAGTCAAACGGCAGCATTGATGACATAAACAGCCACCACCAACACATCTGTCCATTGGATTTTCCTTTGTTTGGGAACATGTCACTCACAAGGACACACCCTGATGTCTCACCCATGATCTGATGTTTTTCTTTACTCTCTTCTCGGTCTAGTGAATGGTAGTGTCTAGAAAGGGTATGTCCCTTCAGGAGAGAGGTGCCAATGTCCAACCGGCCTAATTCCAATCCAGGGGGGTCACTGCGCCGTTCACAGAGGAACACTGCTGCGGCCCAGCCACAAGCCCATACAGTCGCAGGAAGGTATGTCCCCCAGCACCCCTAATATCTGTGTGCTCACCTGTTTGTGTCTTTGTCGGTTTGAACATGTAAGGGCATGCTTGAAGCTGTTGTCTACTGTGTAGTTTTCTCTACTTGCAGAACTTTTCTAAAAATGGCTACAATTATTCATGTTCACCATTGATTATAATTTTAATAAGGTCCTAAACCCTATCAGAGCTGGAGCTGATGACGTTCATTCTAATGTTTTTAAAATGTCAGAAGCCTTTCCAATGTGTTAAGTTAAAGGAAAAGCATTGTGTGGGGGTTATTTTATATTAATCTATCAGTACAAGTACATTTAGATTGTTTTTGCATGGTGTTCTCCAGAGGCATTCCTTGGAGTAGTACAGGATGGGTGAACAATGATAGGGGAATGACTTGAAGTATTTTATTCATGATATAGAGTGATTACGCAAAACCCACACTGTCACTTGCTCTTTAATTCCCAACCTTACAGGTTGCAGTCAGAGCAGGTAAAACATAAAGCAAATTCCCCTCCTGAAAGTAGAAGACCTAAATCTAAGGCTTCCAAAGCCGCACCCAGCTCAGCCTCTGGCCAGTCCAGAGGGCACAGCTCAAGAAGGTACCCCTCGCTCCTTAGCACTCACTGTGTTTGTGGGGTCTGCTTTTGACAATCGACTATCGTGATTGGATAAAAATGTATTAACTATTGTTTGTTTTCAATCTATTGCGCCCTTGGCTATTCACTGTAAGCCTAAATTAACTGAATGGAAGCATTGTACTTGATCTCTGTCTTTCCTGTTTGGAAACTGTGCTAAAAGGTTATCCCTTTCTCCTCTCCTCCAGCAGCAGCAGCAGTCTGTCACTGTCTGTGGCTTCATTTGTGCTGCAAGAAGACCCAGAGGCCGCAGGGACATCAGAGCGAGAGCCAACAGGCCACCAATCCAAGAGTGAAGGTACCACCCGAGGGTTGAAGAGAAGTTCTGCACCTGACCTCAACAACACCCCCACCCCAGCCAAGAAGTCCAAATCCCACCCCCCACCCAGAGACCATACCACTGAGGCCAAGAAAGGCCTTGCCAAATCCTCCAAGAAGAGACCCCTGGCTCCAGAGCCACCCGCGCCCACAGGCCGCATCCAGAGCAAGAAAAGCGGGGCCTCTGGGGCCTCACCGACCCAGAAACGGAAGAAGGCTGACTCCCTCCCCGGTCTGAGCAGCACTGCTGGGTCCTTCCCCAACCGTACCGACGGCAGATCTGCAAAACCCACCAAGCTGGCGTCGAAGTCGGCCGCCTCAGCCAAAGCTGGGTGTAGCACCGTGACTGACTCCTCCTCTTCTGCCTCCACCTCGTCCTCCTCCTCCACCAGCGCCAACAGTGCCACCGCCACACAGGGCGCCAGGCTCAAGCAGGGCAAAGACCAGAACAAGGCACGTCGCTCCCGCTCCGCCTCCAGCCCCTCCCCACGCCGAAGCACCCGCGACAAGGAGCAGGCCAAAGCCGCCGTCTCGTCCAAGTTTGAGTGGGCGGCCCGCTTCAGTCCCAAAGTCAACCTGCCAAAGCCCAAACTGTCCCTACCCGGCTCCTCCAAGACAGAGACCACCTCCAAACCTGGGCCCTCAGGACTACAAGCCAAACTAGCAAGTGCGTCTGTCCCACCCTCTCATACCTGTGTGTACTGTTTCACATTTCCCTTAATCCAAGGGGGGTTTGGGGTGCTCATATTTGTAATGGTCAGCCAGCCAGGATCAAATGGTTTGCTACCTTCAGGTTCGAAGGTTGTAGGGTTATGTGAGTAGCAGCCTTTGGAGGGTCGCTGTGGTAGAGGTTACTCTCAGGGATTAAATGTCACAGGACCCGTGTTGCAGCTTCAGTTACAGAAACACACTTTGTACTGGGACCTGCTGCTGCCGGGGTGACTGCTTCTCACACCAGACACACACACACACACACACACACACACCAAGCAGGAATTAACCCTGCACAGACAGTCGGTGCTGATAAACATGCATGGACATACACACATAGAGAGAACCTTGCAGATAAACTCCCACAGACACACGTGTAACTGATATAGGTGGTCCCAATTCGCTTCTTTGTTCCCTTTGGCCCTAACCCTTCAATGTTTACAGATCTGGAGGGTCTGGATTAGTATAACAGTGTAGTGGTAAACCATATTGCTTATGCCTTAAAGATCTGCAAATATCTGGCTTCACTAGGAGCTGGGTGACTGGTTCAGAGTTCAGCTTGTTTCAGTACCAGGCCAGCCTCAAACTGGAAGATATAAATAATCTGTCTGGTGGCTCTACTGTAGCCTGTTGGACTGTGGCGCAAATTGATATTTGTGAAGGTCAGACTGATTCACTACAGCCGCTCAGATGTTAGGTAGGTGTTAAGGGCTCGCTAACGTGCTCCGAGGCATTAGAATACTTTTGCTGTCAGATCAGACACAATCAGCCCTGAGGTTACAGGTCACATCACAGCGATGCATTATGGGAATTTTAGTGTAGGATGAAGGTCAGACCGCGGCTGTGGTTTGTTTTGAAGATGAGTGAATGACTGCACGGCTCCAAATGTTCAAAGACTCATACAGTTTAAGTTTAAAGCTCATAGGTGGGTTAGGGGGGAGGTGTCACGAATGTAGTGCATGCGGGCGAGTGGAAGATGATCAGTGGTTCAGCGGTGGGTCAGTGTGTTCTGGGTTGGGGTAGGGGATTCCAAGATGGTAACCGAGGCTGGGCACGCTGCCACAGGGCCCAGCTCCAAACATGTGCCCCCTTTGAGAGGACCTAGACCGGCCCACCCTGCCTGCCGGCTGGCCGACTAGCAGGCATCAGGTTCTTACTGGGGAGAGGAGGGAGGGGAGCAGAGAGAGTGATTCACCCACTTTTATTAAGGGGCACAGATTGTCACTTGTAGTGCACACTGTCACACACACACACACACTCTCAACATCTATTCTCAGCCTCTGTCGACTCTGCTGCTATAATGGTGAGTAAGCCAGATTGCATGGTGGGGTACGCGGTGTGGCTGTGATAGCGTGCATCAGGCTTTCTGCTGTAGCAACAATACATTGCCATTTTGATTATTCTGTTGGGTTACTGGGGGTCATGAGTGAGGTGTGTGTGGTTGCGTTTGTCACTACTTGTCTGCTGACCGACCCTGTATTGTATGTGTGTTGGGAAAAGGTCAGTCGGCGTCATATTTTTGCACTCGGTGTTGGGACCCTCAGGTTTAGCATGAAGGTTGTTCTGTTCTAGGTCTGTACTAGTGAGAGAGGGGCTATTTATACTCTCTCCCAGTGTCGGTGGCACTGGGCTCTCCACTGAGAACCACCAGAGCTGTCAGTGTGTGACTATCTACCCTGGGTGGCTCTTACTGTTATGAGTGACTGGTGCTGGCCCCCTCTGAACCAGTCCTTGCTCTTGACCGTTATGCCACTTGTCAACCACTAACTACTACTGTACTTAGCCAAGGTGACTGGCATCAGTTAACCAGGGTTGGGGTAAAAAACAAACAAAAAAACTTTAGGTTTTCTACTGGAAAAACACTGGTTATCACTGCCCAAACGGTTCGGATTAGGTGGAATATTTAAACCACCATTTGATTAATGGTTGTAGACTAAACCAACATAATAGAAAGGTGTAGCTCAATCATTTGCAAACATACAATTCCTCTTAAGTTATGGAAATGGATGAACTGGTTATCATGATAGAGCAATCTAATATCTAGGGGTCTACTATCACTGTGGTTTGTGCTGTCTTTTGCCTTGACTGTTTACTCATTGGCTCCTCGTGCCTCATCAGGTTTGAGGAAGTCCACTAAGAAGCGCAGCGAGTCTCCTCCAGCAGAGCTCCCCAGCTTTCGGCGGAGCACACGCCAGAAGACCACGGGCTCCTGCGCCAGCACCAGGTACTACAGCCTCCCACTGCTCTCAATGTCGTCTCAACTTCTCCAGTCTAAAGCCCAAAGTCAATTGTAGTCGGTTGTATTTCAGTGTGTACAAAAAGTATTAAACAATACATCCAATATTTTATGGCAGAGGGTGGCTTCCTTGGCAATGCCTAATGAAATTGTCCCTGAGAAGTCGATCTTTCAGTCCATACGAAAGTGTGTAGTCAGCCATAACATGTTTAAAGGGGAAAATCCACTCCAGACATGAAACTCCTGTAAATGTGGTTATAGTCTATGTTCTGAGTGGGTAAAATAACTTTTTTCACCATGATTTAACTTCTAAGTTGACAGTGTGAAATCAGGAAATCGTGTTGTAATGCATCATCATGAAAAGGTTCTCGTCGCTGGAGATGGGGAATAACACACTATCACATTTCATAAGACTTTTAAAACAATTACCTGCACTCCAGATCGCCAACTCAGCTAATAGATGGTATGGGCATCAATCTGTCTATCGTCATGACAAAGTATATATCGCTTAGATGTGCTCAAACTAAACTGTGGACCAAATTATTCAACTCAGTTTCCCAATGCCCCGGGGCAGTGATTGGGGACGTTGCCCTGTGTAGGGTGCCGTCTTTCAGATGGAACATTAAACTGGTGTCTTGACTCTCTGTGGTCACTAAAGATCCCATGGCACTTATCGTAAGAGTAAGGGTGTTAACCCCAGTGTCCTGGCTTAAATTCCATGGCCACCTAATCATCCCCAGCTTCCAATTGGCTCATTCATCCCCCCTCCTCTCCCCTGTAACTATTCCCCAGGTCTTTGCTGTAAAGTGTTCTCAGTCAACTTACCTGGTCAAATAAGGGTTAAAAAATCTTCAACTTAACAGCATGCAATGCACATTTATCATATCCCTCCTTGCCCTGAGCTATGTCTGTGGGAAAGCATAGATTCGGTAAAGAGATTTATGGAATTCGACCAAAACAATGGAAACACAACACACGCGTCCCCCCCAGCTTATACAGACGGGAGTTAGAATTTAGCAGACATTTTTCCAAACCCGAAAAGGACTAAATATTATCCAGTGAAAACAGCTAAATATATCCAAATCGGATTTTAGTAACCACATTGTGAGCCTTTTAGAACTCCTAAATCATGACGAATATTCACCTTGTTAGATCAGATTTTTTGAATGGCCGCCAATGATGCATCCTTGCGCTTTCCCCGGCGTTCTACGTTCCATTGATCTCTTTACCACATGGGAAATGGCTGTTGCCATAGCAACATCCTTGAAGCAGACGATCTGCAGGTTGAACATGGTAAGATAGTGCAGTTTGTTGATTTTACAGCTGGCTAGCTACTTCACATGCTAATATTGACTTTGATATTATTGCGTGTACCGGTAGTTACATTTGCTACCTAGCCAGCAGAGTGGGAGCGCGTTGCATTGTGGGTTTTGTAGTCGACTTGAGCTGCAACAGATTTCCACAAAAATGTCCACATGTTGCTAACCACCTTATTATAATGACAACATGAAAAATGTATTCTCAAATATTATTTAACACTGTAAATCATAGGAATGAGTGGTTTTGGGTGGATTATTCCTTTAAAGTAACTGTCCAGTGTTTCCAGATTTCTATGAAATATGACCCAGAATTACAATATGAGTGAAATAGTTTTCCTTCCAAAAGGTGTTTTTTTTCTTAAAGAGGTTTTTCCCCCTCCAATTTATTCTTTGGCCACATTATTTGGGTGTGAGTTAACAGAATATGTGTAACTTTTAAAATCGAGATTTTCACTGGACAGTTTAACCATTCAGGAATGTGAACATGCTTGTTGTCGGTACCTGCACATGTCTGCTCACAGGTGTGTGTGTATGTGAACATGCGTTCACATTGCGAAAGAGCAAGTGTGAGTTAGTGATGCCTTATGACCAGGAATGTCAGTTGTGTGCCGTCTCGTGTGTTTTTTTGTTTAAAAAAAAAGTAATTTAGCAGACGCTCTTATCCAGAGCGACTCACAGTAGCAATTAGGGTTAAGTGCCTTGCTCAAGGGCACATCGACAGATTTTTCATATAGTCGGCTTGGGGATTAGAACCAGCGACCTTTCGGTTACTGGCACAACGCTCTTAACTACTAAGCTACCTGCCGTGTTTGACTGTAGGCTCTGTGTGGTCTAGTTTGTTGCGCCGTCACTCACTGTCCCCCTCTGCCTTTTTCTCCCCCCCTGTCTGTGCAGTCGGCGAGGCTCAGGCCTGGGCAAGCGCGGGGCAGCCGAAGCTCGCCGACAAGAGAAGATGGCTGACTCGGACAACAACCAGGACGGGGCCAACTCCTCGGCCGCCCGCACTGACGAGGCCCCGCAGGGGGCTTCAGGGACAGGTACCTACTGCGGCCAGGGCACAGAGTTTTTCCTTTTCAGCTCGCATGGTCAGGAAACACTCAGTGCTACACCTATAATGGTACGCTACCTGCTTGTGGTAGCAGAGATTCTCTCCCCTTGGCCCTTAGTGGATCAAAACTTTTGGACTATCCCAAGAATTTCTGGTATGTGTTTGGTCTAAACGCATAGGAGCCAGCCTCTGCTTGGTGTAGCCGCTGCTTGGTTTGTGTGTGTGTGTATACACTAAAATATCATTGACTGTATTCCTGGGCCTGCCTGGGGGTTTATTACCCTTTACCTTATCTGAGAGAACTCTTTGTTTGACAAATGTATTGTCATTTTGATGATGATGAAAATGGCTGTTTAACTGTCCCTGTTTCTTCTTCTCTCTCCAGCTTCTAGCTCAGTTGCCGGAGCTGTTGGGATGACCACATCCGGTGAGAGCGAGTCCGATGACTCTGAAATGGGCAGACTCCAAGGTATGTCGATCACAGCTTTCCTTAGATACATGTGCCAATGTTCCTGTCTAATAAGAGTTCCCTGTCAGCCCTTGTTGGTGTTGCAGGGTCTTTGGTTGTTGTCTAACCTGGCTGTTTTCTCCCCACAGCCCTGCTGGAGGCCAGGGGTCTACCCCCACACCTCTTTGGGCCCTTGGGACCCCGCATGTCCCAGCTGTTTCACAGAACCATAGGCAGTGGAGCCAGTGAGTGCTACACCTTCTTGTCTGTGTCCAGAATCCATTTAATTACCGCTTAACATCTGTGAGCAGGATGTTTCCATTCTCTCTCAGGGGAGGGATGTTGAGTTCACTTATGTCTGCCTTTATTCTTCTAACCTGCTATTCACTCAACTCTAATCCAAGTGTGTGCTGACTGCACTCCTGGCAGGGCCCATATTAAAAATGTTTCTCAGAGGAGGAGTGCTGATCTAGGGTCTGATTCCCCCCCTTGCCATATAATCTTATTCAGTTTGATCTTAAAGGCTAAACTGATCCTATATCAGCACTCCTTCTCTTGCGAATACTAGCCATGCTGTTTAGTCTCTACTCTGACCTGCTTTATCTCTCCTCCCAGGCTCCAAGGCTCAGCAGCTGCTGCAGGGCCTGCAGGCCACCGGCGACGAGTCCCAGCAGCTCCAGGCCGCCATCGAGATGTGCCAGCTGCTGGTGATGGGCAACGAGGAGACGCTAGGAGGCTTCCCTGTGAAGAGCGTGGTGCCCGCTCTGGTGAGTCACTCAATGCTTTGTCCACCTTTTGTCTTTAATCATTTTACACTGTGTCTTGATTTGCCAAGTCTCTTAATCCCCTCGTCTCTTCCTCACAGATCACATTGTTACAGATGGAGCATAACTTTGACATTGTGAGTATCCTGGGCTTATATCTTTGGGGGGGGGGGGGGACCCAGTGATATTTGATTTTCACCATGACATTAGGCCTACATTGCAGGTGCTAAAATGTTTCGCAAAGAGTGTGAAACAACACACTGTCTCATAGTTACATATTGTTGCAAAATAAGCTGTACCTCAGCAAAGTGTTAACTGTATGGTTCCAGCCAACATAGTTGCTTTGGGGTTGTGCTTGTGAAATCTGTATCTTACCCCGTGCCTCTGCTCAGATGAACCACGCCTCCCGTGCTCTCACTTACATGATGGAGGCGCTGCCTCGGTCCTCTGCTGTGGTTGTGGACGCCATCCCCGTCTTCCTGGAAAAGGTAGGATGACCCCCCCCCCCCCCCCCCCTTGCTCAGGTTCAGTAGGCACCAAACACATGCTTTGAAATGGAAATGTTCTCATTAAAGTTTAAGTACTACCTAGTCCGTATGAAAAATGTCCCACCAATTCATGCCTACTGAATGCAACCCAGGTGTTCCTAGCCCACACGTTGTTCTTCTCACGTCTTCCATTTCTGTCATTCCCTCATGTACTTGTTCCCTCTTCATATGCGGTCATAAAACGGTGGTGGATATGCTAATAGCGCGCTCTCTCTCCTCTTTGTCTGCAGCTTCAGGTGATCCAATTCATTGACGTGGCGGAGCAGGCCCTGACTGCCTTGGAGATGTTGTCAAGGCGACACAGCAAAGCCATCCTGCAGGCTGTAAGTGTTGCTCCCTCTGGCTCAGCTCTGCCTCTCTCTCTCCATGTCATCATCTCTGCTCCCTACCCGGCTCTCATAGGCTCACCTTAAAATAAGTGTTGACGGTGGTGGCTGTATGTTAGATGTGCACCAGGGTTTCCATTAGCCGGAAATAGCCGGCTTTTGAAAAGAAAACACACACAAAAAAATGTTTAAACTGTTGCAGGCTGAAATGAGAGTAAAAAAAATCCTGTTGCAAAATAATGCTTTTTATTCATCGATTGAAATCCCAGTCGATGGAAATACATTTGACCACCATGCTTATCGGTCTATAGGTTAATCAGCATAATTTTTTTACATTCAATTGGCCTTTGTATTTTCGTTAGTCATGTATCTTATTTATCCAACACAAGTAACACACGCGCACATCATACAGAGACTATATTGAGCGGGATTTCTCCTGCAGCTCATCAGCTGGTTGCTTCTGGAGTGAAATGGGCTTTTTATAAGCCTAATCTTTGTGCAACAATTTGTAAATGCAATCGCGTGTTAACAGTTTTGGTGCACAATAAAAATAGAGATTTTGATTTCTCAATGTGTAATTGAAGCGCGCAGCCCATTCACCATTCAAGTGCAGGCAACAGGCTTAATTGTTTGAAACCTGAATGTTTTATTTCATATTATGAGGCATGTCTTACCTTGCTGCAAAGTAGCCTATAGGCAAAATACCACCATGGAAACTTAGATGCAATTTTTTATAAAGACTTCATAGGTGGCGCGTGAGTTTGAAGTTTGGGGAAGCTTACGATTTATCCTGCCATTTCTACCGTTCTGCATGCCAGTTTTGATTTTCAAATGCGCATTTAAATAATAACATTTTCATTGTCATATGATAATCATAAAAATTAATGCGAGATCACCAGCCTCTACCATATGGACACATTGATACACCGTGATCCATTGGCGGCTAAAGAAATGAGTGCATGGAACTCATAGCCTATAGGCCAACGCAGCAGTAGGCCTGTAACTTTCATTGCTCTTTCACACTGAGGATTGGTGATTATCGAGGGGGAGATTGTTGGAAAGGTTTTTCAAATAGCTTACTGTGAGAAGGAGCACGGTAAATGACTGTAATACATGCATTAGCAGATGAATGTAACCAAATGACGGGGTTTAACGGTACATTAACTACTGGTGACGTATGTAATGGGGTATTGATTTTTTTTTTTTTGCCAATGGCAAAACATTCACAATGAATACTCAAGAATTGGTGGGAAACAGCTGAGCCATTCTGGAGAGAGACTCGCCTATAACTTCGCCACACACCTCTCCCCTTGTCTAATTGTTTAATTTATAGTCGACACATTATCTTCACACATTTTGGATGCTTTTCACTGACAGCCACAACTCTAGAATCAGTTATATTTTTTAAGAAGCGCAGCTATAAAAAAAAAAAAAGCTAATTATCCTCGATTCCTCTGGCTAAGTCATGCTTTCTGGTGAAGTATTTTGATTTATTTTATTAATTTCTGTATAGACAGGAGTAATTATGTAATTTTGGCAAATGTATATCCATTTACTTCCCTATTGGACCCAACGCTATGCCATTTCTCTCCTGTTCTACTGGTTTTCATATCAACTTTCTTTCATTGTCCAGAAGCCAAAGGCACAACCCTAGTTGTTGCATCTTTAGATTCCCCCTCTAAGTTTCTAACAGTTTCATCTGTCACATATGGAACCGCTATCAGGTGCGCTGTTTAGAATTGTGGTTTCCCAGGTGTGATGTTTAGAATGGTGTTTTCCCAGGTGTGATGTTTAGAATGGTGTTTTCCCAGGTGTGATGTAATAATAATATGCCATTTATCCAAAGCGACTTAGTCATGTGTGCATACATTTTTTACGTATGGGTGGTCCCGTGGATCGAACCCACTACTCTGGCGTTACAAGCGCCATGCTCTACCAATTGAGCTACAGAGGACCGCATGTTTAGAATGGTGTTTTCCCGCTAATTGCATTTTGGCAAATGTTTGAAAACGACGTTCTATTGGCTGCTTCATTACATGAGTTGCATGTTCTGTTAAAATGCTTTACCATGATCTAAATGGGATTTCTGTCATTCTGAGCACCATGGGGGGATGCCCTGATGGGTTATGCACACAATGCATATGGGTCTGGTGAATTTCTCAAATGGATGGTAAATTAAAATCATCCCGGTCACGTTGTCCAGTGCCACATCTTCCAAACGGAAACCTTGTTGTGCAGAGATGCGTAAATGTAATATTTAAAATATTGTGTATAGGGATGTAGAGATGAACGGAAGCCATTTTGAATTCAACCATTTGATGGTCAGAGATCCCTCAGTGTTAAGAAATTTTTGCTGTATTATAGTTGTGCAGTACAGAATAAGAATCACTTAATAAATGAAAGGGAGTGGAATAGCCATTTTGAATTTACACATTTGATGGTCCCCCCTCCTGTCCCACTGTATTTTGAAAGGTAAATCTGTCCCCATATGTGCCATCTATCCCTATTCTTGTGTTTTAACTGTGTGGTGTTTCCTGTGTCGTGCAGGGTGGCCTGGCTGACTGTCTGCTGTACTTGGAGTTCTTCAGCATCAATGCCCAGAGGAACGCCCTGGCCATTGCCGCCAACTGCTGCCAGAGCATCACCCCTGACGAGTTCCACTTTGTCTCTGACTCCCTGCCACTGCTGACCCAGAGACTCTCACACCAGGTACAGACACATTCACCTTTTACATGCTCTGCTATATTGCAGGTGAGATTGGTGTTGTCTGTGGCATGTTACCTGTGAAGACGTGTCAATTGTCTAATGTGGTTATTCTTCCCCCCCACGTACAGGATAAGAAATCCGTTGAAAGCACTTGTCTCTGTTTTGCCAGGCTGGTGGACAACTTTCAACACGAGGAGGTGAGTGAGGCGGTTCTACTCGACACGTTTCTATGGCTCTAACATCTCTCACCCTCCTGAACAGACCCATGATGACATCATCACTATGACTGACACTTGACCTCTGTGTGACCGCTGTCCACAGAACTTGCTGCAGCAGGTGGCCTCGCGGGACCTGCTGACCAACATCCAACAGCTGCTGGTGGTCACCCCGCCCGTGCTCAGCTCGGGCATGTTCATCATGGTGGTGCGCATGTTCTCCCTCATGTGCTCCAACTGCCCCTGTCTGGCCGTGCAGCTCATGAAGCAGAGTGAGTGGCTCACGCAGACGCACACTCTTACATACTTTCTATCGTTGTGTATTTACACTACTCACTTGAATAAAGCCTAACAATGCAGCTTTATAATGACAGTCTAAATGCCTCCATGGCCAAAGTCCCTGACTGTATCTATTTATTTGTCTTTGTTCAGATATTGCGGAGACTCTGCGCTTCCTTCTGTGCGGAGCGGCCAACGGTAGCTGCCAGGAGCAGATTGACCTGGTGCCCAGGAGCCCCCAGGAGCTCTATGAGCTCACCTCACTCATCTGGTAAGGAACCCCCTCTGCTGCTGCTCTCAACTTTACAACAAACTGTTTTACCCAAATGGTGGACGTGCATAAAGATGGCGTCCTCCATGCACGCACCACAGATGCCTTGTTTGCGAAGTTCACTGATTCACTTTGCTTACTGTTTGTTGTCCCCCCACCAGCGAGCTGATGCCCTGCCTGCCCAGAGAAGGCATCTTTGCTGTGGACCTCATGCTGAAGAAGGGCAGTGCCCAGGCCACAGAGGGGGCCATCTGGCAGTGGAGGGACGACCGGGGCCTGTGGCACCCCTACAACCGCATCGACAGCCGCATCATTGAGGTAAAGGACAGACATGCCGCTCCGCTCCATTTTAGGGAATTTCCTTTCTTCCAGACTTGGGGCCCAGAGTTTCTCCTCTTCAGGTCAGGTGGTCAGGAAAAACTCTGGGCCCTACCTATACTACAACGTAGACTGTTTGTCTTCATATGTTGTGAGCTGTGTGAATCCCCTGTTCAGCCCAGTGTTACACTAACGTCTGGGGGTGTCTGGTTCTCTCTTCCTCTCCAGACGGCCCACCAGAACGGAGAGGATGAGATCAGCCTGTCCACCCTGGGCCGTGTCTACACCATCGACTTCAACTCTATGCAGCAGATCAACGAGGACACTGGCACAGCACGGGGTATCCAGAGGAAACCCAACCCCTTAGCCAACCCCACTACTGGTGAGAGACACACACCACCATTACCTCTAGTCATAGATTATCCCCAACCTGGTGTCAGTTGTATGCGTCTCATGTCAGTTGCTGTAGTATGATGCCCTGATTTGGTTCTGAGACTAGCTCTATTCACCTGAAAAGATACATTTTATAGATTGCTATAGACCCAGTGGAGAAAGGGGTCACTGCCCCAAGTTATTGTTTCTTTTATTTTTATTGAACCTTTTGAACCAGGTAGTCCAATTGAGGGCAGATTACCTCTTTCCCAATGGAGACATGCTCAATAGAGGCATCTCTTTGTAAACTCTTGTGAAATTGAACAGGCTGCTTCTTTCTGTTTTCTGCACTAGCTGAGGGAATCCAATTTCTCGTTTTGAGTCAAAAGAGCTATCAAATCTGACATGAGTTTTCCCCTGTCTGTCCCCCAGGGGGTCACCAGGAGGTGAGGCGGGAGGACGCACGGGCCCAGCTGATGAAGGAGGACCCTGAGCTGGCCAAGTGCTTCATCAAGACCCTGTTCGGGGTGCTGTACGAAGTGTACAGCTCGTCGGCGGGCCCAGCCGTCAGACATAAGTGCCTCCGAGCCATCCTCAGGATCATCTTCTTCGCCGATGCCGAGCTCCTCAAGGACGTGCTGAGGAACCACGCTGTGTCCAGGTGAACTTTTGAGTCAAGATGGCTGCCTCCATGGACCAAATAAAAATAGCCAGTATGGCATGTGTCTTTACACTACACCTGAACCTGTGTTTGTCTGTTTCCTTCTCCCAGTCACATTGCCTCCATGCTGTCCAGCCAGGACCTGAAGATTGTAGTGGGCTCTCTGCAGATGGCTGAGATCCTCATGCAGAAGCTGCCCGACGTATTCAGTGTCTTCTTCAGAAGAGAAGGTAATAGATCCTGCCTGAGCCTGCGTCTCGTCCCTAGAGGAGCTGACCTGTAATGATCCAAAACACCCAGCTGAAACACAGCTCTTTTCTAGCACCAGGAGCTGCTGTTCAGAGGACCTGTTATGATGGATCCTCCACTGCTGTTTGAGCTTCAATGTTTTTTAGCAAAGTCATAAAATGGAGATGTCACACCACAATGTGCTTATGTTGTGGACCACAACAGATTTTCCCTGATTTATTTAATCACAATTTCTGACCGTCTTCAATATCAGAGAATTGGGAAAATAGGAATTTCACTGTATTCCATCTCCCCTCTGCCCTCCTCCCCTCTCCAGGTGTGATGCACCAGGTGAAGAACCTGGCTGAGTCGGAGGCCTTCCTCACCAGTCCCCCAAAGGCGTGCACCAGCGGCACGGCTAGCCTGTGTAGCACCACCATCAGCACTGCGACCACTACTTTGGCCACCAACGCCACCCCAGACCTGGGCTCACCTAGCTTCCAGCACAGCATGGACGACTCACTGGACCTCAGCCCACAGGGGTGAGAGAACACGAATACTAAATACACGTGAATGTGCACGTATTGAGAGGTCAGATACCACACACAAGTACACTCACACACTCCTCCATAGAACAACATTCATCTCTCCCTCTCTCCTAGGCGATTAAGTGATGTGCTGAAGAGAAAACGTCTGCCTAAGAGAGGGCCCAGAAGGCCCAAGTATTCTCCTCCCAGGGATGATGACAAAGTAGACAATCAGGGTAATTGTTATTGGAACTCTCATACAATCTCTGAGACTGGATGCAAATGGTTATCACAGGTGATACAAATAGTGCTAAATGTCAATGATACATTTGTAGTTGGAAAGGTAAAATTCCTTGGTGTGTGTGTGTATATACAGTACCAGTCAAACGTTTGGACACCTACTCATTCAAGGGTTTTTCTTTTCTTTTTATTTACATTGTAGAATAATACTGAAGACATCAAAACGATGAAATAACACATATGGAATATATTTTAGAATCTTCAAAGTAGCCACCCTTTGCCTTGATGACAGCTTTGCACACTCTTGGCATTCTCTCAACCAGCTTCATGAGGAATGCTTTTCTAACAGTCTTGATGGAGTTCCCACAAATGCTGAGCACTTGTTGGCTGCTTTTCCTTCACTCTGCGGTCCAACTCATGCCAAACCATCTCAATTGGATTGGGTGATTGTGGAGGCCAGGTCATCTGATGCAGCACTCTCCTTGGTCAAATAGCCCTTACACAGCCTGGAGGTGTGTTTTGGGTCATTATCCTGTTGAAAAACAGATGATAATCCCACTAAGCGCAAACCAGATGGGACACACCATCACACCTCCTCCATGCGTCACGGTGGGAACCACACATGCAGAGATCATCCGTTCACCTAATCTGCGTCTCGTAAAGACACGGTGGTTGGAACCAAAAATCTCAAATTTGGGCTCCAGACCAAAGGACAGATTTCCACCAGTCTAATGTCCATTGCTTATGTTTCTTGGCCCAAGCAAGTCTCTTATTATTGGTGTCCTTTAGTAGTGGATTCTTGAAGGCCTGATTCACGCATTCTCCTCTGAACAGTTGATGTTGAGATGTGTCTTACTTGAACACTGTGAAGCATTTATTTGGCTGCAATTTCTGAGGCTGGTAACTCTATTGAACATATCCTCTGCAGCAGAGGTAACTCTGGGTCTTCCTTTTCTGTGGTGGTCCTCATGAGAGCCAGTTTCATCATAGCGCTTGATGGTTTTTGTGACTGCACTTGAAGAAACTTTCAAAGTTCTTGAAATTTTCCGGATTGACAGACCTTCATGTCTTAACGTAATGATGGACTGTCATTTCTCTTTGCTTATTTGAGCTGTTCTTGCCATAATATGGACTTGGTCTTTTACCAAATAAGGCTTCTGTATACCACCCCTACCTTGTCACAACACAACTGATTGGCTCAAACGCTTTAAGAAGGAAATAAATTCCACAAATTAACTTTTAACAAGGCACACCTGTTAATTGAAATGCATTCCAGGTGACTACCTCATGAAGCTGGTTGAGAGAATGCCAAGAGAGTGCAAAGCTGCCATCAAGGCAAAGGGTGGCTACTTTGAAGAATCTCAAATATTAAATATATTTTGATTTGTTTAACACTTTTGGTTACTACATGATTCCATATGTAGAAAATATTCAAAATAAAGAAACCCTTGAATGAGTAGGTGTGTCCAAACTTTTGACTGGTACTGTATGTATTATTTGTATAAAAAAATGTTTTACCATAAAGTCGATGCTTCAAAATTGCTTCTCATTTACGTTAATTCAAATCAACAATATTCAGCACTGTATGGTATCTGCAGCCAGCCGCTACTCTGGCTGGACTGTTCAGTGCAAGAGCAACTCGGCATATGGCATCGTTGGTCTCCATGCCTCTTTGTGGCTGCAGTCCTGGTATATCTGTTGAGACATTTATGCAGAATGCTAACTGATACTTGTGATTTCTTGACATAAATACAGCATGACTTCATTCTTTAAAAACCACCAGAGAATCTGTTGTCTGTTTCAAACAACTATAAGTGTTTCCCAAACTTGGTCCTAAGGACCCCAAGGGGTGCACGTTTTGGTTTTTACCCTAGCACTACACAGCTGATTGAAATCTACTAATCATCAAGCTTTGATTATTTGATCTGCTGTCTAGTGTTAGGGCAAAAACCAAAACGTGCACCCCTTTGGGGTCCCCAGGACCGAGTTTGGGACACGCTCAACTATAGGGTATAATTTGAAACACAAGCTTTGTCATGTTTCATCCTGTGACTAACCATTCTACCGTTCCTACAGCCAAGAGTCCTACCACTACTCAGTCCCCAAAATCCTCCTTCTTGGCCAGTCTGAACCCCAAGACCTGGGGCAAGCTGGGCGCCCAGACCAACAGCACCAACTCTGAGCCCTCTCGCACGGCCGGGGTGAGTGGCCTGGCACGCGCGCTTCCCAAGGACTCTGTCTCCAACAACAGGTACGACAGAAATGATTACGGTGGTGGAGGTGGTAATGATGATAGTGTTGTTGGTGATTCTCATTGGCTCTCTCAGAAAATGTTGCTAGGGCTGCGTTCGGTACGTAAAATGGGGTGCAACGGTGCTGTTCTGAAAGATCAGTTAAAATGTCGAGTTGTTTGGTTGTGCAAATATGATCATTCAAAAATGCACCGCTGCCCTTTAAATATGTTACTCATTGCTTCAAGGCACACCCCACCATACGCCGTAAACACACCTCAGTCTGTTCAAGAACGTTGAACGTTTTGGGGAAAGGTGTTGTTCAGTACGGACTGTCACGCAACGTAGCAAGAGTTTAATGAAACTCATTTTGCCCCTCATTTGGCAGTCCTGAGGGCCGCACTTAAAATTGAATGGGCTCGAGGGCCTGATCCGGCTCTTGGGCTGTATGTTTGACACCCCTGGTTTAATCAAACCAAATGCACCCAAGCTGTCAAATCTTCAATTCCTTCTGGATCCAAGGTCTCTCCCCTCGGACAACCTCCTCCAATGGGCTTTGCGAGGTAGTCAAGGAATTAAGGACTGGAGGAAAGAAGACAGCCATGGTGTTGGTAGTAATGGTGGTGATGATAATGACGATGGTTTCATTCCCCCCCCAGGGACAAGATCAAGGCTTGGATCAAAGAGCAGTCCTGTAAGTTTGTGGTGCGCTACTTCAACACTGAAAACATTGATGGCAGCAACCCCGCACTAAATGTACTACAGAGACTCTGCACCGCCACGGAACAGCTCAGCCTGCAGGTACTGTACTGTACTCCACAACAGTCTCTCACGTTGTAGTGTTGCACACTATGAAAGTAATTAGTTTACATATTGGAGACTGCTTTGGAGACCCTGTTCGCTAATACTAATTTGAGAAAGCAGCTGTTTGTTTTTCTTTGCTGTGTTGATGGTACCGGGTACTATCTACGTTGCTAGCTAAAGACGAGGTCATTAAGGTATGATGGCGAGTGACTTGGGTAATGATAACGTTCTTGACCGCGGTCACACCCCCAATTCCCCTCCAGATGGACGGTGGCGTGGAGTGCCTTGTGGAGATCTGCAGCATCGTGTCAGAGTCGGACGTGTCATCGTTCGAGATCCAGCACAGCGGCCTGGTCAAGCAGCTGCTGCTCTACCTGACCTCCAGCAGTGACCGTGACCTGGTCAGCCGTGACGTCCGCCTCAAGAGGTTCCTGCACGTCTTCTACGGTTGCCCGGTAAGGCTGTTCGGCTGGTCTGAAGCACAGAACTAGAATGATATTCTGTTTCTATCAGAAGCTTGTCTTTCGCCCGATGAAGACTTTATCCTTTCTCAGTATCCAGTGACTGACAATGTAGCCAACTAATAGACCGTGGCAGAGACTGGAGCTGAGGGCATCTTAACAATAAAAAAACATTTATGTCTAGGAAGGATGTCAGACAAACAAATAGGCCATGTTGCGCTAGTAGGGCCTGAAGTTTTTCCCTGACCACTTCAGATTGACCTGACCAGGAAAAACTCAAGGCCCTAGTTATTGGCTATACAACTCATGGCTCTAAATACAGTATAAAGCCAGTATGAGGGTTTGCGCTCAGGCTAGAATGAATGCCGGCTGCACTGTGTATATAGATATTTTTTCTCCTAGAGTTCATAAGGTACTCACTCAACCGAGCCCCGCCTTTTGTGGCCTACTAAAGTATTGCATCTGTATCTATTGCTTATAATATTGTTATGTAGCCTAGACCAGTGCTTCCCAATTCCGGTCCTCGAGTACCCACAACGGCGCACATTTTTCTTGTAGACCCGAGCAAAAACACCTGATTCTCCTCATTGAGGGCTTGATGAGTAGTTGACTAGTTGAATCAGGTGTGTTTGTCCGGTGCTACAACACATCTGGAGTTGGGAAACACTGGCCTAGACTGTTGTCTTTTTTCAATTATATGTGACATTTGAATTACCGTTTTTTTTTTTAAATTTTATTTTTTTATTCTACATATTCCCTGTTTATATATTGTTGACTTCCTATTCGCCAGTATCTAATGAACTATAGCTGGTTATACTCTGTAGAAAACTGACAAAGGGAGGAACTACCTAAACTTAACCAATAATAAATGCTTATTTTCATTTTCTTTTGCAAAACATTTTTGTACGGTATGCCCTGATGAATACGACTCTAGTCTTTGCAGGTTGTTTGAAGCGTGTCCCTCCTGTGTTTTGCCCTTCCAGATCCCGGGGATGGAGCCGGCAGGCCGCCTGGAGCCGTCTGAGAACGGGCCCTTGCTGTCACTGGTGCACAAGATGAACAACTGCCTAAGTCAGATGGAGCAGTTCCCTGTCAAGGTGCATGACTTCCCCAGTGGCAACGGCAACGGGAGCAGGTTAGTTCATTTACCTAGTCCCGTCTCTTCCTTCAATCTCTTTGTTCCTTTTGTTCCACAAACCCTCTCTTTTTTTAATGTCAGTTATTCACTAATGTGTGGTTACTTTAATGTGTGATACCCATATAGACTTCAATAGGGCCAATGGGCATAGGTCAAGGAAGGGGACTTGCCAGTATTTACCTCTGTATCATTGTGATCTTGTCTGTTGACGTGTGTCTCCCCTTCAGAGGGTCTCAGGCCCTGAAGTTCTTCAACACACACCAACTCAAGTGTCAGCTGCAGAGGCACCCGGACTGCACCAATGTGAAGCAGTGGAAGGGGGGCCCGGTGAAGATCGACCCCCTTGCCTTGGTACAGGCCATTGAACGCTACCTGGTGGTCCGAGGTGAGCACTGGGAAAACTGTCTCTTTGCATTGAGTTACTGACTTGACTTAAGCCCTTTCACTCTGTGAGGAGCATAGGTCACCCACAAATGATCTTCATTCAACTGGGCTGCTTTCTCAAGTTCCTTCCCAGAGTTTTTCTGTTCTAGAATGTCTCCTTGTTTTACTGACATTTATGGGTAACATGCCGATGTGCTCAATGGGACTTTTGTTTGTCTCTACAGGTTACGGACGAATCAGGGAGGAGGACGAGGACAGTGACGATGATGGTTCAGACGATGAAATTGACGAATCGCTGGTACGTAGCTACAATGTCCTTGCAAAATAACCTCCATATCGGATAATACCTCTTCCCCCACCAATAACTAATTCTGTTACTGCCAACCCTAACTTGACCACCATAACTTGACCGTCTATCCCTGTCCAGGCGGCCCAATTCCTGAACTCTGGCAGCGTGCGCCACCGGCTGCAGTTCTACATCGGCGACCACCTGCTGCCCTACAACATGACGGTGTACCAGGCGGTGCGGCAGTTCAGCTTGCAGGCAGAGGAGGAGAGGGAGTCCACGGACGACGAGGCCAACCCGCTCGGACGGGCCGGCATCTGGACCAAAACCCACACCATATGGTAGCCTTTCTATAACAAACACAACAAGTGCCTAAAATGTTATTTTTGGTCCACCAGCCACTGTGGCATGTAGATAAGAGAATCTACCGGCCCCTCAGATTTAATTTTATCAGCCAAAATGTTGTTTTTGCATAAAACAGATGACCATGCTTTGTAACGTTTCTAAAACACGAATGTATTAGTAAGAAGTAGTGGTATATTGATCAATTTCATGTTTTGTGTCCTCTGTCTTTTAATTAAAATATCAAAGACAATGTTCAGCTGCCCCTTTAAGGGCGCGAGGTTACCGTGGTGTGAGATTTGGCGTCTAAGGCGTCTCTTCGCTATCAGTTGAAGCAGCAGACTCAAACTATTGTTGAAAAACAACCGAACTTGTGAACAAGGCAATGTAAATAGCCAAGAAACACAAGGACAAAGTCTCACTTTGTAAACTTTGGAGTAAATTAGACCTACTTCTATGACTGTGCCTCCAAAAATATATCTATCAGCACTTCACTCAGTGAGCTTAGCTCCCCTGCCAGGCAGTGTTGCTGTGTGTGGTGTGATATAGGATTAGTATTTATTTGTGCAATGAGCAGCTATGAAACAAAACAGCAGAAATGCTTTGAAAAACAGCTACTGCAGTATTTTTCTAACTCTTTAAGTATAAGCACATGCAATTGTCTATTTTTATTCGCGAATATAATGCTCACACTGTAGAGCCCTGCAAATTGACCACCTGCCAAAGTGGCTGGTGAAATAGACATTCTTACCTGCCAATAGCTAAATCTACCTGCATTTGGCCCTGAACACAATTGACTGATGTTTATAGTGGGTGGCTGTTAGGGTTGTGCATTGTAGCCACCTTCCCTGAGAAGTCTCACACATGTCTAATAGATGGCTGAGTTGGTGAACAAATGCAACTGACATGGCAATGTAGTCACGTTCCCCGAGATGCTTTCCACAGACACTCTCTCTCTATCCCATCAGGTATAAGCCAGTGAGGGAGGATGAGGATGGCAGTAAGGATGCGGTGGGAGGGAAAAGGGGCCGGGCACAGACTGCCCCCACCAAGACCTCGCCCCGCAACGCCAAGAAACAGGACGAGCTGTGGCACGGTAGGAACAACTACCACCACCTCTGGGCCTAGACAGGTGGGGTGGGTGTCTGTGTTGTCTACTGGCCTGGAGACTGAGAGACTAGTTCTGCTGGTTTCTTTTGTAGTGCAACTCTAAAGTACTCATTACAGTGGGGATGAAGTGATCTGACCTGCTTCTCCTGCTTGAAAAAAGTTAACGGCCCCTTCTTTTAAACCACTGGAGAAAACCCCTCACAATGATCTCAAACTGTGTTCTTAATCAAGTCTATTGTTATTATAGTCGAAGTAACAAAAATAAAAGAATCCCAATCAAAATCCATCAGTTTAATCTAGAGATGTTTTTTTTATGAACTCAATCCACCGCAACTGCCTATGTCGGCCTTCCGCATCTGCGGTGGAAGGTGGCCGAGCTACAGCGGTGCTTGTCAGCCAATGAGACATGGCGAAAATCTGTCTTCTCACAAAAACGTCTGTAGCGGAAAGATGAGACTCACGATGGTGTTCTCCATTTGCTCTACAACCCCCCACAAGTGTCACAGGACTCGTCTGAAGGTAACCCATACAAATTAATGGAAGTATGGAGGTAGTTTTGTGTCAACAAAAATAAGGGGTTAGATGTGTCCAAAAAATAATTATTTCCTGAGCTTTCTTATCTCCTAGATACAGGTGACATGCTTCAAAACCTTATGATTTATTTAGACTTTTGCCATTTATGAATGTCATTCAATGCGTTTCTATGGGCTATAGTAGTAAAGGCAATATTCAAATTTGTATTGATACCTAAAGGGGTCATAAAATTCTAAATCAAATAGCTAAATGATCCATGGTATGACCATCTTATAACAATTTCATATGTTAGCGTAGTAGAACATTTGGAGAAAACCAGTTATATTAATCCTATATGTAACATTGTCTTTAAACACCTGGTAAAGTGTCTGTATGCGATCAATACATAAAAGGAAACCACTATCTTCAAGAAGAGCTCCCAAAAAACACTTAACACTTTTGGCCTCATATGGTAGCCGATCAGTGTAATTACACTATCGAAGATTGGTGCAAAAAAAATAATTCCTCCTCCGAATGGTCTCGTACGTTGCTAGCTAGCAGACAATGTAACCACAGTATAATTTCGCATTTGAAAAACACTTCAACGGGCTCTATATATCATGTATCATAGTTTATCCATTTAAATAATTGTTTTTATGAACTCTGTTTTTCCATAGCCCTCCATGGCTTCCAGGGGTTTGAAACGTGAGCTTGTCCGAGGTGTCGGTTGCTATCCATCTGGGGCTTAGCGAATGGTCAATTTACTTTTTTTTTGACCATCTGAATGAATTAATGACCTGAGATGACCTGTTCACACAAACCCACAGATATTGTCTGTCTAATCAATTAATCAAATGTATTTCTAAAACCGTTTTTTTATGTTAGCAGTTGTCCCAAAGTGCTTTTGCACCAACCCCATGGCCAAAGGGCTTTGATAGTCTCAAATGACACCCTATTCTCTACACCGTATTACTTTGAAAGTAGTGCACTACATACTACAAGTCCTTAACTCATACTATACATTTTACCATGTCAGTTTAGCTACCACATCTGGGTCGTATTCATTGGGCACAAAACGGAACAAAAGGACTGAAACAACAAGGGACTACCTGCCCTTGTCCAATAAGAAATGCTTGTTTTTGTTTCCCGTTACAAAATGTTTTGCTACCGTGTGCACTAATTAATATGACCCTGACTTGCTGTCTCTCCCCTCCCAGACGGCGTGTGTCCCAGTGTGGCCAGCCCGTTGGAGATGTACCTCATGTCGGAGCCCCCGGAGAGCATTACCTTTGACGACCCGTCTCTGGACGTAAACCTGCTGCTTAGGGTGCTGCACTCCATTAGTAGTTACTGGTTCTACCTGTACGACGTGAGTAGCCTGTCCTTTCCACCCTGCAGATACTGGCGCTAACTCAACTACATACTGGTTGAGTCCCACATAGCACCCTATAACCTTTTTATAGTACACTACTTTTGACCAGGGCAAACAAGTGTTCCACCATGTAGGGAATGAGTTGCCATTTGTGACAAGCCTGTATGACTGCCTCCAAAAGATTCCACTGTCCGTGTCATGTTCTACTTAATGCTTAAGATATCTTTGTGGGCTTGTAGGAGGTAAACCGCAGTGTACCATATAACTGTCTGCTAGCTAGACAGCCCTCTTAGTGCACACAGTTGCCAAAAATAACTGTCCTTTTTGCATTCAAACGGAGCCTAGCCCCCTGTTTCTTTGCATCAGAGAGGCAGAGGCACTGCGTTGTTGTAGTTCCAGTAGACTGAGGTTGTTGTTTTTTTCAGAATGCTGTGTCTAAGGAGATCATCCCCACCAGTGAGTTCATCAACAGTAAACTGACAGCCAAGGCCAACCGACAGCTGCAGGACCCTCTGGTCATCATGACCGGCAACATCCCCACCTGGCTCACAGAGCTCGGCAAGACCTGGTAACTCATCAGACTGCTTTTCAGCTCATAAACACCCACTGGTTCAGAACACACACAAAAACCTTGTTTTACTGAATATTTTTGCCCTGTATTCACTAATGCAATGTCCTCAAATTGCGTGTCTAGACCAGGGTTGAGGACAATTCCGTATCATTTCAGGAAGTAAACTGAAACTTCAATTGCAATTTTCTCTTACAGGCACAAGATTAACTCACATAAGCAACTGAATATATACACTCATTGGCCAGTTTATTAGGTACACCACCTCATCCAAGAAAATGGATCGTGCCTACAGACAGTGAGTCATGTGGCCATGGCTAGCTATATAAAGCAGGCATCGAGGCATTCGGTTACTGTTCGATTGAACATTAGAATGGGCAAAACGAGTGACCTAAGCGACTGAGCGTGGTATGATCCTCTGTTCCAGGCGCACCGGATCCAGTACCTCAGAAACTGCTTTTCACACACGACAGTGTCTAGGGTTTTGGAGGCAAAGGGGGGGTCAACCCGGTACTACACTGAACAAAAAATATAAACGCAACATGCAAAAATCTCTACGATTTTACAGTTCCAGTTCATATAAGGAAATCAGTCAATTTAAATAAATAAATTAGGCCTTAATCTATTAATTTCAATGATTGGGAATACAGATATGCATCTGTAGGTCACAGATACCTTAAAAAAAAAAAAAGTAGGGGCATGGATCAGAAAAACAGTCCGTATCTAGTGTGACCACCATTTGCCTCATGCAGCGTGACATCTCCTTCGCATAGAGTTGATCAGGCTGTTGATTGTGGCCTGTGGAATGTTGTCCCACTCCTCTTCAATGGCTGTGTGAAGTAGCTGGATATTGGCGTAACTGGAACATGCTGTTGTACACTGATCCAGAGCATCCCAAACGTGCTCAATGGGTGACCTATCTGGTGACTATGCAGGCCATTGAAGAACTGGGTCATTTTCAGCTTCCAGGAAGTGTGTACAGATCCTTGCAACATGGGGCCATGCATTATCATGCTGAAACATGAGGTGATGACGGCGGATGAATGGCACAACAATGGGCCTCGGGATCTCGCCACGGTGTCGCTGTGCATTCAAATTGCCATCGATAAAATGCAGTTGCGTTCGTCGTCCGTAGCTTATGCCTGCCCATACCAAAACCCCACCGCCACCATGGGGCACTCTGTTCATAACGTTGACATCAGCAAACTGCTCGCCCACATGACACCATACACGCTGTCTGCCATCTGCCCGGCCTGGATTAATCCATGAAGAGCACACTTCTCCAGCGTGCCAGGGGCCATCGAAGGTGAGCATATGCCCACTGAAGTCTGTTACGATGCCGAACTGCAGCCAGGTCAAGACCCTGGTGAGCGCGCAGATGAGCTTTTCTGAGACGGTTTCTGACAGTTTGTGCACAAATTCTTCGGTTGTGTAAACCCACAGTTTCATCAGCTGTCCGAGTGGCTGGTCTCAGACGATCCCGCAGGTAAATAATCAGAATGTGGAGGTCCTGGGCTGGCGTGGTTACACATGATCTGCGGTTGTGAGGCTGGTTGGACCTACTGCCAAATTCTCTAAAACGACATTGGAGGCGGCTTATGGTAAAGAAATTAACATTAAGTTCTCTGTCAAGAGCTCTGGTGGACATTCCTTGCATCATTATGCCAATTGTACACTCCTTCAAAACTTGACATCTGTGGCATTGTTGTGTGACAAAACTGCACATTTCAGTGGCCTTTTATTGTCCCCAACACAAGATGCACATGTGTAATGATCATGCTGTCTAATCAGCTTCTTGATATGCCACACCTGTCAGAAGGATGGATTATGTTGCTAACAGGGATGTAAACAAATGTGTTAACATTTTTGGGATCTTTTTATTTCAGCTCATGAAACATGGGACACTTCACTTGTTGCGTTTATTTTTGTTCAGTATAGGTGGGTGTAACTAATAAACTGTCCAAGTGAGTGTATATATGCCATGCATTTTGACCAACTATCATTGTCACTCCTCTCCCTTCTCCCCAGTCCCTTCTTCTTCCCGTTCGACACACGGCAGATGCTCTTCTATGTGACTGCTTTTGACCGCGACCGGGCCATGCAGCGCCTCCTCGACACTAACCCCGAGATCAACCAATCAGATTCTCAGGACAGCCGCGTGGCGCCCCGCCTCGACAGGAAAAAGGTGTTGAATATGTTAGAATGATGTTGGTGAAATGTCACATAATCAGCTCAATGTATGCATTTCAAATGCCTTTCTGGAATGGGTTCAAGTGTAGCCAAGAAGAGTGGACATCCCCTAATTGCAATTATCCAGCCAGCTCATCTTCTTTTTGTACCCACTCCTGTTTGTCTTTTCACTAACTCCTCCTTTCTGCTATTCCCACTGTCTCCAGCGAACGATAAACCGTGAGGAGCTGCTGAAGCAGGCGGAGTCAGTGATGCAGGACCTAGGCAGCTCCAGAGCCATGCTGGAGATCCAGTATGAGAACGAGGTACAATACACGTATTCACACCCTCATTACAGAGCTCTGTTCAATCGCCTCCATTTTGAGTTCGTCCCTCTCATAAAGTACCACAGAACCTGGAGTCGTCTGGGGGGGTAGATTTTGAACATGACCCTAGACTTATCTGGATAGAAGCTCATCTCTCTCCTCCCTCTATTTCTTTCTCTCTCTTCCTTTTCTCTCTCCTCTTACTCTCTCGCTCTCTCTCTTCCTCCCCTTGTCTCTGTCCTTCTGTCAGGTGGGCACAGGGCTGGGTCCCACCCTGGAGTTCTACGCCCTGGTCTCCCAGGAGCTGCAGAGGGCCGACCTCGGGCTGTGGAGGGGTGAGGAGGTCACCCTGTCCAACCCAAAAGGTAACTTTCTACTCCAACCCTCTGGGGAATAGATTTGTCTCTAAAATAGGAGCTCCTAAAAACATTTTAAAGTCAATTCTGCAACAAAAAAACAAATGTAATTTGGACAGAAATAGGATTTAGTTTAGATTTAAAGGCTGTCCTACAGTTTTCCAAGATGCGCCTCGTGGCAACTGTTTAGTCACATCATGCTGAGATACGGGCTCCTGAAGAGGACATATCATTGCTGAGTAGCTTCTCTTTGATACCCACATTGGAACTACTCTTCCTCTCCCTAAATCTCTCTTCTCCACCATCTTGTTTTCCCTCTCCCAGGAAGCCAAGAAGGGACCAAGTACATGTTCAGCTCCCGAGGGCTGTTTGCCGTTCCCTTCGGCAGGACAACCAAACCGGCGCACATCGCCAAAATCAAGATGAAGTTCCGCTTCCTAGGCAAGCTGATGGCCAAGGCCATAATGGACTTCAGACTGGTAAACCGTAACACTTTGTTATACCTCTGACCAGTCTCTGTAGTCTCCACTGCAAATGCTACTATTTAGTCCTTTTGGAGCGGTTTCTACACTTGCATTACTTGCCTTAAGCCCCGTTTGCCGGAATAAAGTTGGGTGATTTATATATATTTTTTCTGCACCCTCTTGCTTTAACTCCCCTGTTCTACAGCCCTCCTACATGCTCTCACTGTTCAAGTAGAATTTTACACTCAATAGGGAGCCCTCTGCTGCTCTAACACCTCTGTCTCCTCTCCACTCCCTCCCAGCTGGACCTGCCCCTTGGGCTGCCCTTCTACAAGTGGATGCTGCGGCATGAGACTTCCATCAGCTCCCACGACCTGGTCAACATCGACCCAGGCGTGGCCAAGTCCATCCAGCACCTGGAGGACATCATCCGCCAGAAGAAGAGGCTGGAGCAGGACCGCTCCCAGGTCAGTCCCCAATACACAACCTCCCCAGACGCATCTAACCTCGTAGTCATTACAATTTGTCTTTTGTGATGAAAACTTGGACGCTCTTATGGAGATCTTTCTCAGAGATGGCGTTCATAGTGGTAGCTATAGTAAGGCTTGATTTACACTCCACTAGACATCCGCTTTGTGATTCTCCCCACGCACTGTGCAAAGGGCTCCACAGTCCGCACGTAAATTTCATGCGAGTCAGAATTTGCAGCTTTACTCAAGTGTCAGTGATGTTTTGCTAAGGAGAGTGTTTGGTGGACCGTAAACCCGGCCTAACTTCTGAGTTCGATCATTATGGCCCCTCCCTATCAGATTGATGCTCCTCCATGTTACGTTCCCCATATTAATAAAATGCCTGTTTCCTCCTTGTGTGCGTCTCCTAGACGAGGGAGACCCTGCAGCAGGCTCTGGAGAGTCTCAACATGAACGGCTGCTCTGTGGAGGACCTGGGCCTGGACTTCACCCTGCCCGGTTTCCCTAACATCGAGCTGAAGAAGGGTGGCAAGGACATCCCCGTCACCATCTACAACCTGGAGGAGTACCTCAGGGTGGGTAGCTCGCACACACACATGCACGTAGACTTTACAGGCACACACAGAGCTCCTACATATAGACTCTCCACACACCTCTGTCCACCTCTTATGGAGCTGACCGTTGGTCCCCTTTTCTCCACAGCTGGTGGTCTACTGGACGATGAACGAAGGTGTGTCCCGGCAGTTTGAATCTTTCAGGGAAGGGTTTGAGTCGGTCTTCCCCCTGCATCACTTGCAGTATTTCTACCCTGAAGAGGTGAGTACTGCTATCACTAATCCCAAAAAGCAATTATTAATTTAGCTGTTTGGTTGTCTTCAGGATGTCACATTGCTAACCCCCTCTGTGCTCTCCCGTCCGCCTTTAGTTGGATCAGCTGCTTTGTGGCAGCAAGTCCGATACCTGGGACGTCAAGACCCTGATGGAGTGCTGTCGGCCCGACCACGGCTACACCCATGACAGGTGAGCTACTCCACCCCCCAGAGCTCTGACCAGACCTACAATGAGTGTCATGTTAAGGACTTGTCAGAGTGCAGTGGTTTGACGTGTTGTCTGTCTCTCCACAGTCGTGCTGTGAGGTTCCTGTTTGATGTGCTCAGCAGTTTCGACGCAGAGCAGCAGAGACTTTTCCTGCAGTTTGTAACAGGAAGCCCCAGGCTGCCTGTTGGAGGTGAGTGGTCATGGATAAATACTCACCATACACACTTGAAGATTTTTTTTGTGCCTCAAAGTTGTGGTCCCATTCTCCGATTTTGAGGATTGAACAATCCCACACTTTGGGTGACATGTTTTCTGAGTGCAAAGCACTTTAACTGAAGCTGCAGTCATGTTGCGCCCTCATGCACTTAGTAAAGAAATGAACGGGACACTGCTCACCCTACTGCATTAAAATAAGGTAGACCTCAACCACAGAGAATGGAAGAAGGCACGTTCAGTATGTCGACTGACAAATCCAACCATGGCAGTTTTGAGCTGATTCTGATGCCACCTCTTTCTCCTCCAGGTTTCCGTAGTCTGAACCCGCCGCTGACCATCGTGCGGAAGACATTTGAGTCGACGGAGAACCCGGATGACTTCCTGCCGTCAGTTATGACCTGTGTCAACTACCTGAAGCTGCCCGACTACTCCAGCATCGAGATCATGCGCAAGAAACTGTTGATCGCGGCCCGCGAGGGCCAGCAGTCCTTCCACCTGTCCTGATCTCGCAGTCTCTCTCCCATTCAAAATGCCTTCTACAGCAAACTGACGAAATCATGACTTCCTTCTAGTTTTTCTATTTCTAATCACCTCCATCAAGGCAAAATGTGTACAGCCTTGTTAGAGAACGCAGCTTGCAGAAATTAAAAAAGGACTTGAGATATATATTTGCTGCCCCTGTCTCTCTTAGAAAAAAGGCATTACATGACTCACAGAATAAAAAAAAAACATCTGCGAAAAAATGATATCAGTAGTTGAGTAATGTAAAAAAAAAAAAAAAAAGAAGAAAATAAAAACCTGGGTGACATTTTAAAATGCATTGCTGTGTGATATTTAAAGGGATGTTTCCTCAGTGATGAATGATGTCACTGTGGTGGGGAGGGGAGGTCCATTGAGCAAGCTAGGTTCACTTTAGCTCCAAAGATAATTTGTACAGAAAAAATGTGCAGACTGCTCATTCTACACATTTGATAGAATAGCTCTTTGTTCTCATGTCTCCTTTCCCCTTCAGTTTGTCTGTTTGCATTCTGTTCTCCTGTATTATACGGCCCCAGTTTGTGTGTTGCATTTTGGTTCTGCTTTTTCCCCTGTGTGTTTTTGCTTATACATTTTTGGGAATGGAGTTGCAGTTGGTTGACTGCGGGTAGTGATGAGAGCGTAGTACCTACTCCCAAGTTGAGATTGTGTTCTACAATTACAAAGAGCTTCAGCTCAAAAGTTCTAAGAGTTATCCAGTGTGTTGGATAAGTAAACTTTTTTTTTTTTTTTGCTCTCACTTTGATAGAGTAGTAGTGTGTCTCAGATGGACGCTGAGGGAGTGCACTCTGGGCAGACTGATTGGCTAGGCCAAGCTCCGAGCCGCCACCCCCCAATCCCCATTGTAGCTGAGCGCACCCATTTGGCTGGACTCATTTTATCGTTTCATGGCCAGATAGCGTTTCAAGTTCATTTATGGAATAAGAGTTTATATGCAGTTTCACGCCCAGTTTGAGGTGGGGATGTCTGCTTCACCTTTTTTATTATTTTTTTTTTTTTTTCTTGCTATAGTTTTATTTTTTGGCTGCTGGCTTGGAACAAACCGTGGTGTGCACCTGCAGTCTGTAGCCAGGGGAGGGGCCCACTCGATGCTCTCCTGGCCCAGTCGTTCATGTGCTGGTTTCTAAGATCTGCAATAATTTACTGCATCAGGTTCATGTTTTTACCTGAACATAAAATAAAGTAACTGTTTGACTCATCGGTGTTCTCTTTATTTAATCCATCCTCCTGTTTGTTTCATTCTGTGGATCTGACTGACTGGGATGATCTTAGAGGTGATCAATGGGAGTAGGAGTTGCTTGATTTAAAAACATACCTGATTATATATTTATATGAACAGCTGACTACCACAGACCCTATCAATTCTATGTTATGGTTTATTAAGAGTAGCACTTGAAGGGTTGATGTTTCAGTGACTGGTGGAAAAAGGCCTTGTGTATCAACTGAGTATATATTAAGTCGAACTGTAAAATTTAACGTTTTTGAAATGTCTTCATTATAGGTAACTTCATTTTCTTTTTAGAACCCTTGTTAATGTTCTGAGAGGGACATGGAATTGAACACAACTGAGATATACAGTATAATAATTTGGTGGTGCTTATTTGTCCTATTTTACACATGTACAAGTGTGTATTGATACATGTGAATAGGAAATGTGTTTTTTTTTTATATCACAACTCTCCCTGAGACATTCTCGGAGAGCAGGGACAGGCGGAGAGAAGGTGTCTTGAATGTCACCTCTAGAGGAAATTGTTTTCCTTTCCTACCCCAGCAGGGTGAGTCTAACCTCTTCCCTTACGATAAAAGATTGCAGTCAGAGTGCAGTATAACTGCAGTGTGCTGCAAATACTGCGTACAAAATATGGTTTTTACTGCAATAATTTTGCAGTGTAACTGCAGTTATTCTGCAATTACTGCATCCAAAATACCACCGTCGACTGCAATTACTGCACTTCTACAACTGCACTATTTTTTTGTAAGTGTTGGGGAAGCGGGTAGTGAGGCTTTGGAGATACTGCAAAGAAGCATAGGGTTCACTGCTGTGTGCCCCCAGTTTCACCTGCAGCCCTGTAGCACACCAACTCTAACTCAACGCTGCCTTAAGTTTGGCATAATTTGTTACATAATGGCTGTGATGTAGAAGAAACGTCTTTGCAAAATGATGTCACTGAATAGCCAATAAATGGATCCCCCTGAATAAACACGTTTTTTCTTCTTCTCTGCAGTCCATTCAAGTGTCCCTTGCAGTCAACTACAAAGGGAATTATTCAAAACCTAAATCAGACTCTTACATTAGTCTGTCCTGGGTCACCATTGAAAGTCTAGTGTGCCAATAACTTGGTTAGCAAAAGTCCTCATTAGATAGCTTATTGATAGGGCCATGTCAGTGAAGTGATTGCATCACCATGATGCTGATGGGTCCGAATCCCAGTTGTATTGAGTCATGTATGGCTACATACAACAATACTGCCAGAACCAATAACTCCATAACCTTCTCTTCATTTCCTTTTTAAAACATGCTAGCATATAAATTGGCTACAGTACCTGGCTCTCTGTGAGATTATTAAAGTGGTTGAGCTGACATATTTACTGGCCTGTGTGAAGACTCATTATGGAAATGGTAGAGTTGGGACTCCACCGTGCTTTATATCGACCACACCGCATGGTCACGTGACATGGCGACGGTAGCTGCCTGCAAAGACGTTTTACTTACCGAAAAGAAGGTCATGAATCATACCAACCTCATGAGATTCAATTCAGGTAGTGATGTATAATATTGATTGTACTTCCCAAATGGCACCGTTTTCCCTACATAGTGCACAACAAGTAGTCCACTATATAAGTAGTAGTAGGGTGCCATTTGGGAAACTACCATCATCTTTGGGGAATGGTTCAGTTAGACCTCTAAAACTCCTGAGCTTTTTACGTTTATGACGTTATAAGTTCCTGATTGAGAGAATGGTATTTCAGCAAGGTCTTTGAAGAGACGCATAACCTGTCTGTTATATTTATCATGCAAACTTATTGAATTAGATTCTTGCAACTTGTTAAGGTTTTATTTCACCTTGAAGGTGTTTAGAACCATTGATAGGCAGAGTTTGGTGGAAGAGCAGGGTGAGAGGCAGTTCAGGGTTGGGTGGAGAATGAACTGACCTCTGGGCTCACCTCTGAAGGTGATGGAGAGAAACAGGAGTGGCTGGCGTTACAGCTACAGTGCCTTGCAAAAGGATTCATCCCCCTTGGTGTTTTTCCTATTTTGTTGCATTACAACCTGTAATTTAAATAGATTTTTATTTGGATTTCATGTAATGGACACACACAAAATAGTCCAAATTGGTGAAGTGAAATGAAAAAAATAAATAAAGGAAAAGTGGTGTGTGCATATGTATGAGGCCCCTAAATAAGATCTGGTGCAACCAATTACCTTCAGAAGTCACATAATTAGTTAAAGTCCACCTGTGTGCAATCTAAGTGTCATATGATCTCAGAATACCTGTTCTGAAAGGCCCCAGAGTTTGCAACACCACTAAGCAAGGGGCACCATGAAGACCAAGGAGCTCTCCAAACAGGTCAGGGACAAAGTTGTGGAGAAGTACAGATCAGGGTTGGGTTATCAAAAAATATCAGAAACTATGAACATCCCACGGAGCACCATTAAATCCATTATTAAAAAATGGAAAGAATATGGCACCACAACAAACCTGCCAAGAGAGGGCCGCCCACCAAAACTCACGGACCAGGCAAGAAGGGCATTAATCAGAGAGGCAACAAAGATAACCCTGAAGGAGCTGCAAAGCTCCACAGCGGAGATTGGAGTATCTGTCCATAGGACCACTTTAAGCTGTACACTCCACAGAGCTTGACTATTTGTAAACATAATTCGTGCTCTCGCCCATACATACCGCCAATTTCAATGTTACCTAATATCCCCTCTCCTTGATTCTCATATCGTATCTGAAGATTATGCCTTTGTTAAATGTTTTTCATGACGAAATGGAATGTTGGTTGTTCAGGCCAAAGGGGGGATGTTTTATGATGTTATTTGAAATGTGCCGCTTGGAGGGTGACGCCCGAGGGGAGACTGGTGATTGGCCAGAAGAAGGGAGTAGCCCCTCCCTTTGCATTGTTTATAAATAGGGGGTAAGCGATTAGACGGCAGAACGGCCATAGCAATCTGGGGAGCCGTTCTCCGGACATCGCGAGTCTGTATCTATGCTGTAGATTCGTGATTTTAATAAAAGCCTCTAACACGATGCAGTATGGCGAACTCTTTGTTGACAGCGATAATGGCCACCATTCATCATATACGACATAATGGCGCCCAACGTGGGGCCTGGGTTTGCGTCTCCTCCTTGTTTCAGTCAACCGCCGGCCTAACTCTCTCTGAGGGGAAAAAGGGTGAGTGTTCTTACCGCTTCGGAGTTTGTTAGATTGGATATGACTTGTGTACATTGAGGGGATGTTCCATTATCACCCGGCCTCGGTGGCGTTATTGCTGGTCAACTAGAGTCGGCTAAAATTTATCCCAGGGGAAACGGCAGATAATTGGGAGTTTTTAGAGCATGAAACGGTAGGATTTAAGTATTGAAGTGACGATTAAGGCAGATATGCGCATTCTTTAGGGCACTGTACCACTTAAGACCTCCAGGGGGGGCCATTTTAGATGTCGGGCCGACAAATCCGTTTACACGATAGAATGGGTGGACGGTGGGTTTCTTTTCTTAAAGAGAGCTCGGATTCATGGGGTTTATCTGATTGTAATTATGATTTGACTCTCGTCCGACGGGGCGTTTGATTGGGTCTGATTTCTCGGTGTAATGGTCATTAGTCCCGGTAGCAAAAACGGTAGGATAAATATGTTAAAATTGATAGGGCAGTGCAGGGTTTGTTACATGTTGTAGGCTGCCGTTAGCTAGAGGCTAAAGGCTAATTGTGTTGTGTGCTACATGCTAACGTATCCTTAGAGATTCCATTGCGATGGATTAAAGTCTCTTAAATTTGTCTCTGTCTGTAAGTCAGGTTATATGTTTTGTGAGCGCTGTTAAATGTTGTTTGACTATAAGGGGGAAATGGGAAGTTACAGCTGGCTGTTATTCTTTCTGTTTGGGGAGAGAGAAGAGAGAATCTTTCTTCCACGGTGAAAAGTATTTTTGAATGGTTATGCGCATGCGTTTAATTTTGCGACACTACACTATAGAAAGGGGAGTTTATGACACGAGATTAGGACACGTTTTGGTTTACGGCACTAAATCTACGACATGCGGTCGACGAAACAAAATGGTGGCGTAAGGTCATATGTTTGTTTGGGGTTTCTTTTTCAGGGGTTTAAGGGCTACCGGAAGAGAGAGGTGAACACGACTCTTTTAAAATCGTTAAAGTAACTGTTATGTGAACGTTAAACTATTTGGCGAGATGTAGTACATTTATAGATCGAATATATGTTGACGGAGTATAATTAATTAAAATAAGACGATTAAAATTAAATGAAATGGTTTGGAGCGATCTATTTAGTAAATGATATTTGCGCATGCGTGGGATTTTGCAAAACAACACATTGGTTAAACGGCAGGGGGAGACAGAGGAACACAGACGACGGAACAAATAGGCACAGGGAGAGTTTAACACGAATATTGGTTAAAGATGAAACTTGTTTTGTAGCCTATTGAATTTATACATTAAATATAGGATAACGGATTATAATAGATTGAATTAAATAATTAAATAACGGATTAAAATAAAAATAAAAAAAGGTTTTTGAGCGATTTATTTAATTCTGAGTTTAGTCTTAGAGTGAATCATGTAGAACAAACGAATATTGAATGGTTGGAGATACTCAGTGACTGCATTAACGACTAAAATGTTATGTTGTGTCTTTGTTCTTCTGTCATATGAGAGGAACGCTAAGAGAGGGGGAGCGAGGAGATACAGGAAGTGATCACGTCACGTGGCAGAGGATCAAGTCAAAAAAAAAAAAAAGGTTTTGGTACTGATTATGGTTACAAAATCTTTCCCTAACAGGATATGTGATGTTATGACGATTTTACAAGGGGCTTGGCAAATTCTATTTCAATAAAAGTTACATTTTGGAAGCTATGTGCATCACTGGGCTGGATTGCAGTTCGATTGGAAATCAGGTACTGACATTATTCTTTAAATTTATGATAATTAGGGGTTATAGAGCAAGGGGTTAAAGGCTTTGTTTAGGGGTATTTTAGTCTGAAGATGACTAACTTGCATTTACTGGCAGTTGATGGGTTGTGGTAAGATATACTCAACACTAATGGATAAGTTGGTGACATAGGATATAGGAATAAGAATTGGGTTTAATTATTCAGGATTTATTTGGAATTGTTAGGGTTATATTAATAATTACAGGGGGGAAGTCTATATAACTTATATAGTCTAAAATAGGATAGTTCACAATAAGGGAATATAAAGGGCTTGATATAGGGGAAAATTGATTGAAATAGTCATTTTTTAATCAAAGTAATCAAAGTAGGGTTAGAGAAGTGTTAGGAGAGACTAATGGCAGAAGTTAGTACACCTTTCTCACATACGGATTCAGCAGAAAGACATCATCCAGCAGGGTGATTATGGCATCAGAGATGAAGACGAATACGAGCAGAAACAACGATGAAGATGAATCCAGAAGACGGAAGAAAACCGAGATGTTTGGGAACTTAAGGAGAAGAGGATGATGATGATGAGAGGTCATGCATGGGAGATGACTCTGTGATCAGAAGGAAGTGGCAAGAGAGGAAAGAAGGATACTGGAGACTTGATCTCTGATGAAAGTTGAACGAAGAAGGAGACAAGATATTCGAGTTCTGATGAAGAAAAGTAAGAAGATGATGGAAGATGATATTTCAAGGACAGAACTTAGAAGATAACCTTTTGAAGAATACTGATAGGTCCACAACGAGAAGAACCGGACGAAGAAAACTCTATCAAATACAACTTATAACTGGTGGTGGAGAAGAAGAAAAGAAGTGTTGGTTATGAAGAATCAGAGTGAATCAAATCAACAATCACTGTTACAGCTTTAACTGAACAATATCAAAGGCAATTGTACCAACCAAGGGGGGACCAGATGTTCCATATCGACTGTCAGTTTCTGGACAGACACAGAATTGGAGAAGAAGAAACAGAGGAAGATCAACGAGCAAGTGAAGATCACCGGTGCTTCAGGTGAACACTAAATATTCTAGAGTGCCGAGAATATCCGGAAGGGGTGCACTGCTGAGAGCATCGATTAGAGAAGAAGAGGAAATAGTTAACAATTGAAGTAAAAACAACCGACCATTAGAAGTGATAGTGAATAGGGGAAAACTTATCTGTGTTCAGCCTAAAGAGGTTAAACATATCACTCTGTAAAATAAACTAATTAGGTTAGGATAGGGATTTGAGGTAGTAAAACAGTGTAAATACTCTTAGGGAATCAATTGAGCTCTGCTATAGAAGTCAAATAGGAATTAAAAGAGACAATATAACAATGACATTGTGGGAAGAGATGCATGGTGTAAATTGAAGTATTCAATCAGAGGCACAATAGACGACTGACTGTCTGGTAGACTATTTTAAAAAGTAGGGTTTTTGGGGAGTCATTTGCTTAAAAGATAAATATCATAGGAAGGATGATAATGTATTAGATTGCCTGTTAGACAATCTGTCTGGGAAAAGTTAATAGGGGTGACTGTTATTTTGGGTTACATTCTTACACTAAGAGATTTGAGGTTAGGCTAAAAGGTGTTTAGTCGGTTTTGCCAAGTCTGTGTGTAATGAGTCAGAAGCAGGTGGGGAACTTTCCCAATCACATATTCTAAAAATTTGGTGGTAAGAGATTTTGTCAATAAGTCAGGGGAAAAGGTTTTAAATGTTATGAGAGAAAAGATTAGATTAAAATAGGTTAGGAGAACTAGGGGTGAAGGAACTTTGAGACAGTAAGCTAAGTTTTAAAGTTAGTAGTGAGAGAGAACAGTAATGAATGACACTGTCCAGTAGGGAGATCAAGGTCATTATAGGTGTATTTTGTTATAATCAGGAGGTTTAAAGTTTAGAGGTAGAACTGAAAAGGGGAAAAAGTGACACTAGTGGGGATGGATGGAAGTACAAGGAAGGAGTTCAAAGTCTTATGGGAAAACTAGGAGTAAATAAGGACATTAACACTTCAGTCTATTAGAACAACAGGGAGAAGCAATTTAACTCTTTCAACATTGATAGGTATTAAAGTCATAAACATATTGCATTTGATTATAAGGGAACCAATACAGCACCAATTTTAGGGGGAAAAATACTTATTAGGGTTTAAGATGGGGACGTTTCTCTCATATGGAGAGATAATTATGGAGAATAAGTATTGTTATCAGGACCAGGAGTAAAAGGAGGTATAGTTTGGAATAGGGTTAGGAGTGACTGTTCACTTATGTTGCGTAATATTATAGAGAAAGGTTAGGGAGAATATATGTGTACTTATCTAGTGCAAGCATTAGAAGTTGTTCTGGTTAAGAATTATTGGTTAAAGGGCTATGTAATTTGTAAGGTGATGCTTATAATGGAAGATTTGAAGTCTGTAGAAGTTTCCACAGTCACAGAGGGAGTTAAGGATAAGTTTAGTACAGTAGTCACTCCAACAGGGAATAATCGAATAGGATGTTGGTAGTTTCCCACTAGAGGGAATTAAGGGTTTTAATTCATCAACTAAATCAACGACGTTAATGGTAACTTTGGAAGGGATTAATGATACGATGGTAATAGCAAATGTAGGAAGGATGACAACTTTTTTGAAATTAAAGGAGGCAGCAAGAGAGACTCAGGGGTTTAGGTTATTACGAATAGGATTAAAATAGAGCAGATAGAAACAATATAGATTAATCTGAAATGGAGAATAGAGATTCATCATGGAAGCTGCAGTATGGGGTCTTTTGATTTTGATGACAGAGGGGGGGGGCATCTGATCAGTGCTGCTCGTTCCTCTGTTGTGGAAATTAGAGATAGATTAACTCATTCTGTGGGGTCAGTGGGGAATCTTGAGGGTCCATGTCTGTTGGGAATTCCATCCCGAACCTGTTAGACGGTTGCGCAGCCTCTGTCAGGTGTGGATCAGTTTTGAGCTTTGTCATAACTGTGGAATTGGCAACAGTCATTGACAGATAAAATAATGTAGTTGTCAAAACAGTAGGGTTTAAGTGTTCTTGGGGGAAGGGATTACCCTATGAGCATTGGTTAGAGGGAGAGTAAAATCAGGTAATTGCAAACTCTGAAGTATTCAGGTGAAATATTGAGGGATAAAAGTTGTTTTTGCTCTAATAAAACATATGAGGTAAGGGGTATGTTTATGGGAAGATCAGGGTGATGTTGTATGATAAATTTGGATAAGCATGACCTTAAGGGTAGTAATGACAAATAATAGGTTACTTTTTATATATCAGGTAGTAAGAAGAGCAGGACTTTGATGGTTAAAAGATTAGCTTTTGATTGACAATGTGACTATGGGAATTTTAGAGGATAAGGGGAAATTATGATAGAGTATATTCTTACCCTATGGGGGATAGGATGTTGTTACAGGTCAACGTTGAAGCTTCCATATGAGGTTTTACCATTATAAGAGGGATAGCATTGGACACAGCTAAATCTAGGGTTAAAAGGGTGACATTACATTTACATTTTAGTCATTTAGCAGACACATGGCGACATGTCATAGTCTTCAAGCCTATCATTGAAGAATAAGTTTAAGGGAGAAGGGGGGACTTCATTCATGGTATGGTGTAACATTTGGGAAGATAATATTGATAAATATTAGTGTATTACTGTGAGTCCAGATAGTTCAGATAATATCACTGGGGTTATAGATGCATTATAAGGGAAGCATTTGAAAGGATTTGGTTGCAAGATCAATTAGGCCAGTAGGGGCAGTGATGGGTCAGATTCTAGTTTAAGCTTTGATAACACTGTGTGATGTTTGTACTGACTTTTGAGAAAGTTATGAGATTGAGATAGGTTGGAGAAGTGGTGCCTGGAGACAACACTCAGATGCCGGTGTGGACTGTTCCTGATCTGGATAAAGATGGACAAGTGGAACTGAGGGATAAATATCATTTTGGATTATTTTATGATTTTTCAAATTGGTTTTTCAATATTAGTATGATTTTTAGTATGATTTATGAATCAAAGGGGGGAATGGATAATGTGATTCATGCATCATTTATGTATCATTTTTTAAATTCTTAGGTGAAATGGAGGTTTAATTTGAAAGGGGTTGTTTTGCAAAGGATACTGTTTGGTCGTTTATTTTCTTGTCATTCCAGAAGCATGTGGGAGAACATGTGGAGATTGGAATACTCAAACAAAGACAATATGACTGGAGGAGATGAAACAAGGAGGGTGTGGCTGATTCCATCATCAACAAGTCCATTGGAAGAGGACATTACAGGGAGATGAAGTGTAGTGGACTACATTCCAGTGTCTGCAATGAAATATAGACATGTGTAATGCATAATTGTGTCATATTCTTAGGTATTGATTTTAGTAGAATGATGTTTGATGTTATTGAATGCAGATGAGGATCTTAGATGCTTTTGTTTGTTTCGATGGGGTTAGGGACAGAAGGTTTAAGCAGGGAGAGATTCCCTTTCAGGTCCTATGGGTTGACCAGCCTGAGAGTGGATATTTATGGATAGGATTTTGTTTACATGGGTATTTAATTACATCATAGTTTCAAATGCATTTACATGAGTTATGAGGTTATCTGGAGTACCGACGGTGGTTGCCTGGGGCAGAGGGACGGTGAGAGAATTTTACTGTCTTGATTGATATGGATGGATGGCTGCTGGACAGTTTTTCGCTCTCACACTCCATAGAGATTTATTCATAATTCATAGTAATGTGTGCATACTTCATAAACAGTTGTTCATATGTCATAGTAATGTATTTACACTCCATAGAGATTTCTTCATGGGTCATAGTAATGTATTCACACTTCATAAACAGGTATTTCTGTGACACTCTGGCTCTATGGACTTTATAATTGAGCCAGGGTTGTTCATTTTCATGTGTTTGGGTGTATTTCATTTGGTGGTGTTGGGGATGGGTGAGTTTCATTTTGGTTGTGTCTATGGTGATTGGTCTATGACTCCCAATCGGAGGTAACGAGTGTCAGCTGTCGGCTCGTTATCTCTGATTGGGAGCCATATATATTCTGTGTGTTTTCTCCTTTGTTTTGTGGGTTATTGTTTCCGTGTTGCTGTTAGTCTGTATCAGTATTTGAACTTCACGTATCGTCATTTGTTGTTTTCTTCGTGGTTGCTTTAAATAATAAAGTCATCATGTTCACTCCACGCGCTGCGTATTGGTCCGCTCCTTCAGACGATCGTGACAGAATAACCCACCACAAAAGGACCAAGCAGCGTAACAAGCGGCAACAGGACCTACCTACACAGGAGTTATGGACGCCTCCTAAGGATTTTTGGACATGGGAGGAGATTCGGGCTGGAAAGGGTCCTTGGGCACAACCGGAGGAATATCACCGCCCTCGTGAAGAGCTGGAGGCAGCCAAAGCCGAGAGGAGGTGGTACGAGGAGGCAGCGCGAAGGCGAGGCTGGAAGCCCGTGGAAGAGAGGCAACCCCAATAAATGTTTGGGGGGGGGCACATGGCTTGGGCAGCTGGGCAGCAGGAGGCTGCCACAGGGAGAAAAGGAGAGAAGGCTAACGGAGTACGGGAGCCATTGGCGAGTAGAAGGAGGGAAGTTGTTGTGGCACGGCATGAGAGACTGAAGTGTGTTACCAGTCCGGTCCGGCCCGTTCCTGATCCCCAGTTAAGGCCAGTGGTGTGTGTTCCCGGTATGGACCGGCCTGTTCCTACTCCACGCACCAGGTCCACGATGTGCGTCGCCAGCCGGCCAGAGTCTGCCGTCTGCCCAACGGCGCCTGAACTGGCCGTCTGCCCAACGGCGCCGGAACTGCCCGTCTGCCCTAGGGCGTCTGAACTGCCCGTCTGCCAAGCGCTGCATAAGCCGCCCGTCTGTACTGAGCCTGCAAAGCCGCCCGTCTGCCATGAGCCTTCAGAGCCGTCCGCCAGATCGGAGCCGCTAGAGCCTTCCGCCAGACAGGAGCCGCTAGAGCCTTCCGCCAGACAGAATCATACACCTGCTATGGAATCAGCAGGAGCCGACGCAGCCCATACTAGACTGGAAGCTCAGGTTCGGGACCAGCAAGAGCAGCTCCTGCAGATGGGAGCCGCCCTGCTGGAGGTGATGACTGCAATCCGAGGCTGGGGTCCGCCTCCACCGCCAGCCGCCCAGCCAGCACCATCAGCCAGCCATGAGCAGCCAGATCCGTCAGCCAGCCATGAGCAGCCAGATCCGTCAGCCAGCCATGAGCAGCCAGATCCGTCAGCCAGCCATGAGCAGCCAGATCCGTCAGCCAGCCATGAGCAGCCAGATCCGTCAGCCAGCCATGAGCAGCCAGATCCGTCAGCCAGCCATGAGCAGCCAGATCCGTCAGCCAGCCATGAGCAGCCAGACCCGTCAGCCAGCCATGAGCAGCCAGATCCGTCAGCCAGCCATGAGCAGCCAGACCCGTCAGCCAGCCATGAGCAGCCAGACCCGTCAGCCAGCCATGAGCAGCCAGACCCGTCAGCCAGCCATGAGCAGCCAGATCCGTCAGCCAGCCATGAGCAGCCAGATCCGTCAGCCAGCCATGAGCAGCCAGACCCGTCAGCCAGCCATGAGCAGCCAGATCCGTCAGCCAGCCATGAGCAGCCAGATCCGTCAGCCAGCCATGAGCAGCCAGATCCGTCAGCCAGCCATGAGCAGCCAGATCCGTCAGCCAGCCATGAGCAGCCAGATCCGTCAGCCAGCCATGAGCAGCCAGATCCGTCAGCCAGCCAGGATCCTCCAGAGCCGTCCAGCCAGGATCCGCCAGAGCCGTCCAGCCAGGATCCGCCAGAGCCGTCCAGCCAGGATCCGCCAGAGCCGTCTAGCCAGGATCCGCCAGAGCTGTCCAGCCAGGATCCGCCAGAGCCGTCCAGCCAGGATCCGCCAGAGCCGTCTAGCCAGGATCCGCCAGAGCCGTCCAGCAAGGATCCGCCAGAGCTGTCCAGCCAGGATCCGCCAGAGCCGTCCAGCCAGGATCCGCCAGAGCCGTCCAGCCAGGATCCGCCAGAGCCGTCCAGCCTGGATCCGCCAGAGCCGTCCCGCCAGGATCCGCCAGAGCCGTCCAGCCTGGATCCGCCAGAGCCGTCCAGCCTGGATCCGCCAGAGCCGTCCAGCCGGGATCCGCCAGAGCCGTCCAGCCGGGATCCGCCAGAGCCGTCCAGCCGGGATCCGCCAGAGCCGTCCAGCCGGGATCCGCCAGAGCCGTCCAGCCGGGATCCGCCAGAGCCGTCCAGCCGGGATCCGCCAGAGCCGTCCAGCCGGGATCCGCCAGAGCCGACCAGCCGGGATCCGCCAGAGCCGACCAGCCGGGATCCGCCATTCAGCCTGGTACTGCCCCTTAGTCCGGTGCTGCCCCTTAGTCAGGTACTGTCCCTTAGCCCGGTGCTGCCCCGTAGTCCGGTGCTGCCCCTTAGTCCGGTGCTGCCCCTTAGCCCGGTGCTGCCCCTTGTCCCGGTGCTGCCCCTTATCCCGGTGCTGCCCCTTATCCCGGTGCTGCCCCTTAGGCCGATGCTGCCCCTTAGTCCGGTGTTGCCCCTTAGTCCAGGTGGGGTTAGTTGGAGGGTGGTCATTGGGAGGAGGCTACCGAAGCAGGTTGTGACTGTGGTGGGGTGGGGATCACGACCGGGGCCAGAGCCGCCACCGTGGACAGACGCCCACCCAGACCCTCCCCTAGTCCTGATGTTGGTGCGCCCGGAGTTCGCACCTTTAGGGGGGGGTACTGTGACACTCTGGCTCTATGGACTTTATAATTGAGCCAGGGTTGTTCATTTTCATGTGTTTGGGTGTATTTCATTTGGTGGTGTTGGGGATGGGTGAGTTTCATTTTGGTTGTGTCTATGGTGATTGGTCTATGACTCCCAATCGGAGGTAACGAGTGTCAGCTGTCGGCTCGTTATCTCTGATTGGGAGCCATATATATTCTGTGTGTTTTCTCCTTTGTTTTGTGGGTTATTGTTTCCGTGTTGCTGTTAGTCTGTATCAGTATTTGAACTTCACGTATCGTCATTTGTTGTTTTCTTCGTGGTTGCTTTAAATAATAAAGTCATCATGTTCACTCCACGCGCTGCGTATTGGTCCGCTCCTTCAGACGATCGTGACAATTTCATAGAAAGGTATTTACACTCTAGAGGAGAATGTGTTTGGTTTAATGTTAAAGATACTCAAGGAGATAAATGGTTAATAGTCATAATCTTATTCTGTTTGGTTTCGAGACGTTTATTTCGTCTCGAAAGGGGGGAATATCGTATCTGAAGATTATGCCTTTGTTAAATGTTTTTCATGACGAAATGGAATGTTGGTTGTTCAGGCCAAAGGGGGGATGTTTTATGATGTTATTTGAAATGTGCCGCTTGGAGGGTGACGCCCGAGGGGAGACTGGTGATTGGCCAGAAGAAGGGAGTAGCCCCTCCCTTTGCATTGTTTATAAATAGGGGGTAAGCGATTAGACGGCAGAACGGCCATAGCAATCTGGGGAGCCGTTCTCCGGACATCGCGAGTCTGTATCTATGCTGTAGATTCGTGATTTTAATAAAAGCCTCTAACACGATGCAGTATGGCGAACTCTTTGTTGACAGCGATAATGGCCACCATTCATCATATACGACACTCACAAAGGCAATCAAGCTCCCAAGCTAACTGGCTAAAGGTAGCTAGCTTGCTAGCTACTTCTAGACTTACAACTCCGCTCACCCTAGCAGAGCAGGTTAGGCTTTTGAAATTCATGTTATCAATTAAGATCATGGCCACAGCTCTATCGCAATTGCCAATCCGCTATTATTAGAAGTCAGTAGATTTAGGTAACTGTCCTTTCTGATTAGGCTACAGGTAACAAAACAAACACTTGCTGTAGTTGACAAGCATATATTCAATTAATATCCATATTTGATTCAATATTTTAAATTCCAACCCCATTCACAGTAGTTTAAGCTAGCAAACCATTAGGCAAGGCAAAAAAAACGACTACCTCGAAATCGTCCTGCTATTCATGTTGAATAAGTGAGTCTTTCCATTTGAACCAAGCAAGCTGCTAGATGCTATTGAAATTACAAAGAATACCCGCAAATATCCCAATTACACACACATAAAAATTCATCATATTTTCATATATTCACATCACCCAAACCATTTGCGTTTCTAATGACTCTCCATTGCCACAAATCAGCTTATCATAATCTACTCCCAGTGGAACAACAACTTTAGCTACCTGGACCCTGCCCCTCCGTCATAGGATCCTCCCAGAATCTTATAGACTGGTCACTACTCCCTAAACTAACATCCCGCTCTCAATACCATCCCGCGATATAATATGATGGGCAGTGTTGTACGGAACCCCAAGATAACATTATATCAAAGCTTATTGTCCAAACTTATATCAAATTATCATACACACTTCTATATCTTATTATTCAAACTTCACAGTGCGACTCATTTTCCACATTCATACCCCTCTCATATCACATTCACACAATGTTGTTCTCAAACACGCTTAATCACTATTTGTATAACCTGCAGGAATATTTTATTCTATAAAAGGGCCCAAATGTATCATTTTACTATGGTCAATTTTACCATAATCCTACATCCCCTCTAAATTTTCCAAATATAATGACCGAAACAAACCCTAAAAGATTGGCCGAAATACAATGTGTAGACGTCATACTATCATACCGGTACACGTGACCTGTTCCTCCAACAGGATTTATCATACCCCTCCTGGTAACGTGAATTGTTCCACACTAAGTATGTCAATGATAATTCATGCACCATCGATTCTTCTCCTCCTAATGCGAGATTGGGCATGCCCTTTCTCCACCAGAGATAGAAGCTTCAAGCGACCTCAAATATAGTCCCTTTCCTGACACTTCCTCAACACAGAAAAGGCTATTATTTGCAGGATTTCTTGTTTTTTTCTGATCACCCACACAGACAAGCAGCTGCCCTAGCCGAAATGAATCAGACAGAATGACCAGCAGGACGAACAAATTAATCAGATTAATTGAACAAATACACCAAATGACCAACCGAGTGACCCCGATTAATTGAATGCACGAATTGAGTCAGACCAGTTGACCAAGATGAAAGAGTTGCTTTCGCAAACTCAAGCAAGTCCAATAAAACCAGTCTTGTACAAAACGATTCAGACAAAACAATTGAATCAAACAGATTGATCATGCTGATCAAATGAGCAACCTGAATGAGACAGATGAAACATCCAACTTAATCACAACTGAATGAATCACAGTCGCTCAAGCAAACCATTCACAGTCGCTCAAGCAAACCATGTAGTTGTTGTTTTATTCTTACTTTTTTGTTTAAAATAAATGCACTGTTGGTTAAGGGCTGTAAGTAAGCATTTCACTGTAATGTCTGCACCTGTTGTATTCGGCGCATGTGACCAATAAAATTTGATTTGATTTGATTTGATTCACCCGCACAAGATGAGCAGACCTACCCTTTCTCTTATTTATTGCAGCCCTGGTGGCTATTTCACAACTGTTCACCTACTCCGGATGACCAGCGCTACTTCCAATTATTATATCACCTACTCAGGATGACCTACTTCTTACCTAATGGCCCTGTCTAATGATTGCATCACCACCACCCCTCCTCTATAAATTGCAGCCATCAACAATGAGTCACTCATAATCATATATACAATTTATACAACAGACAATACAACTAGGACAAACATCTTGTTTACCGTCCTAGCACTCCGGAGTGAACAGTTACCCTAACCATCGTAACTATCAACAAGGTGGTCTGTGTCAGTTTCCAACAGGTTTATCTATTAAGAGTTTAGTAATAAATCAATATATACCACAATGTAGGCTTCGTCTCTTAAATGAACAACATACTGTGAGTGAGGCGCCACTTACGTGTCAGAATGAGTCATCAACCACACAGTGCTTTGTTCAAATTACAGACTTTAGATATAACAGGCGTCTGCTTACTTTTAGTAATTAGTTGTGCAGCACAGTGGGTCGACGCTCACTCCAACGGCGGGTGGTCACTCACTCCTGGCAAGCTCGACAAAATGTAGAGGATTCTTTGCACAGTGCTGATATTCTCTTATTCTTAAACAAACCTTAAGCTTTAGAAAATGACACAGACAATGACTTCTGAGTATATATAAAATATATTTAGTTATGCAATTGCAGGTAGAAGTTAATGCAGAGTCACACAGGATTTGGATGGCTCCTCATAAGTTCTACAAAGTGTCTTAAAACAATCCCTGCCTTTTATACAAGTATAAATTGATAATTGACAAGAAGAGTATCGTCCAACCCATCGGGTATCTCACTGCACACTCATATGACATGTCTTGAAATATGCAGACAGATGGATTAAAAGTACATTTACATTGTAATACTTCTGACAGCCATCATTCTAACTCCGCCCACAACTTTTGGACTTTATAGCATTCCCAGAATGCATGGATTATTGAGTCATTGTTAGTTTTACACTTAAGATATGACTGTCGTGGTGCTGTATAATTTGTGAATTGTCTCTTGTATAATACTGGATTAAGCGTACATTTTTGTTAACTGTAATTTCATTAATTATGTTCTAACATTCCCTCCATCTTGTGCCAGTATTTGTTCTTTTTAAGTCTTGGTTCCAATAGTTTATATATTTTTCTAAGAGCTTGTCAGTTGGATTATTGCTCTGATTCCAATGTAGCAGATGGGGATCTGTCCACACTTGCACTGTGGAATGTCTCTTATGTGGTGCAGTTTTAGTGCCTTGAAAAGCACATACTCTGCATCATTCCAAATGTGAATTGTGACCAGATTTGTGGTAAACTTTGTGGTAAAACTAGTAGAAATGAGCATTGTAGAAATGAGCATTGTTTTCTATGAATATGATGTGGAATAGCCCCCCGCCAGCTCCAAGGAGAGGGTATGAATGATGAGATTCCAAATGAGGTCCGCGCCGGGCTCCGTCACTGTGTATGTGCGTGCGTCCATGTGTGTGTGCATACAGTGGGGAGAACAAGTATTTGATACACTGCCGGTTTTGCAGGTTTTCCTACTTACAAAGCATGTAGAGGTCTGTAATTTTTATCATAGGTACACTTCAACTGTGAGAGACGGAATCTAAAACAAAAATCCAGAAAATCACATTGTATGATTTTTAAGTAATTAATTTGCATTTTATTGCATGACATAAGTATTTGATACATCAGAAAAGCAGAACTTAATATTTGGTACAGAAACCTTTGTTTGCAATTACAGAGATCATACGTTTCCTGTAGGTCTTGACCAGGTTTTCCCACACTGCAGCAGGGATTTTGGCCCACTCCTCCACACAGACCTTCTCCAAATCCTTCAGGTTTCGGGGCTGTCGCTGGGCAATACAGACTTTCAGCTCCCTCCAAAGATTTTCTATTGGGTTCAGGTCTGGAGACTGGCTAGGCCACTCCAGGACCTTGAGATGCTTCTTACGGAGCCACTCCTTAGTTGCCCTGGCTGTGTGTTTCGGGTCGTTGTCATGCTGGAAGACCCAGACACGACCCATCTTCAATGCTCTTACTGAGGGAAGGAGGTTGTTGGCCAAGATCTCGCGATACATGGCCCCATCCATCCTCCCCTCAATACGGTGCAGTCATCCTGTCCCCTTTGCAGAAAAGCATCCCCAAAGAATGATGTTATTACCTCCATGCTTCACGGTTGTTCCTTCTTCCTCCAAACACGGCGAGTGGAGTTTAGACCAAAAAGCTCTATTTTTGTCTCATCTGACCACATGACCTTCTCCCATTCCTCCTCTGGATCATCCAGATGGTCATTGGCAAACTTCAGATGGGCCTGGACATGCGCTAGCTTGAGCAGGGGGACCTTGCGTGCGCTGCAGGATTTTAATCCATGACGGCGTAGTGTGTTACTAATGGTTTTCTTTGAGACTGTGGTCCCAGCTCTCTTCAGGTCATTGACCAGGTCCTGCCGTGTAGTTCTGGGCTGATCCCTCACCTTCCTCATGATCATTGATGCCCCACGAGGTGAGATCTTGCATGGAGCCCCAGACCGAGGGTGATTGACCGTCATCTTGAACTTCTTCCATTTTCTAATAATTGCGCTAACAGTTGTTGCCTTCTCACCAAGCTGCGTGCCTATTGTCCTGTAGCCCATCCCAGCCTTGTGCAGGTCTACAATTTTATCCCTGATGTCCTTACACAGCTCTCTGGTCTTGGCCATTGTGGAGAGATTGGAGTCTGTTTGATTGAGTGTGTGGACAGGTGTCTTTTATACAGGTAACGAGTTCAAACAGGTGCAGTTAATACAGGTAATGAGTGGAGAACAGGAGGGCTTCTTAAATAAAAACTAACAGGTCTGTGAGAGCCGGAATTCTTACTGGTTGGTAGGTGATCAAATACTTATGTCATGCAATAAAATGCAAATTAATTACTTAAAAATCAAACAATGTGATTTTCTGGATTTTTGTTTTAGATTCAGTCTCTCACAGTTTAAGTGTACCTTTGATAAAAACTACAGACCTCTACATGCTTTGTAAGTAGGAAAACCTGCAAAATCGGCAGTGTATCAAATACTTGTTCTCCCCACTGTATATGTGCACAGCTCTGTGTGTTTGTGTGTGTGCGGCTATGTGTGCGTGCGTGAGATAGGGAGAGAAAGAGAGAGAGAGAGTGTCGTCACCTGTCGTCACAATGAATCAGAGCTGGAGTGGGAGCTAGCCCCCTCCTCAGTCTCCTCGTCAGCCAGTCAGATCGCTCGCTCAGTCGCAGTGCACACAGCCAGTCTACAGCATCCCTACCAGCCTGCCTCTCACACTCACACACTCTCCATTCAGCTCCCTCATCCACACACCCAGATAGCAGAGCGACCAGCAGCTTACTCACTGAGCCAGAGCTAAGAGTAACAGAGAGCGAGAGACAAATAAGGGATATTCGTACATAAGAGAAGATGAGGATGTCTGTGCCCGCGCAGCGCCCCCTGTACCTCCTCCTGCTTCTGCTGTGTGCCGGAGGTGGGGGCCTCTCTTCCCCCCTTGATCTGGAGCCCCCTGCTCCGGAGGCGGCTGCCCCGGCTGAGGCTGACCCCACCCAGGCCACTCCCCTGCCTGACCCCTGTGAGGGAAGGCCCTGTCTCAACGGAGGCGCCTGCAAGGCCCAGCCCTCCGACCCGGAGACAGAGGACACTCTGCTCAACACCTGGGCTTACAGCTGCACCTGCACCTCCGGCTTCACCGGACGCAACTGTGAGGTGAGCCCGAACCACCTGCCTGTACTTGTCTGTATGTCTGTCTGTCTGATATTATACTGCTTGGTTCTATTACATTTGGAATGTTGATATCGATACAGCATAATGTGCACCTCTCTTTCTCTCTTCTCCCTTGGAGATGTTTTTTAATGGGAGCATGTGCTGTGAGCGAGACATGAAGAGGAGTGCTGCGTTGCTGTGGCAACAGGAGTAGAGAGGAGTAGCGAAGTAGGAGACGGGAGTGCGTATGATACGAAACAGAGATGGATCAGTACAGCAGTACTGTGAGGCACAGATGTTCATGGGTGTTCACGCCAACCAAGCTTCACAGGCTGAGCAGGAGTATAATGTCGTATTACAAGTTAATATTGAGTTGTTCATAGCTAGAGGCAAGTGGTTCATCAGCCTGAAAACTGACAGTGTCAACAAAATACATTGAAATACAATCTTCAGTGCTATTTTAGGCTTAGGGGTTAAATTTAGGGTGAGGGTTAGGGTTACGATTAGGGGTTTGGGGATAGGGTTAGGGTTAGGGTTAGGGTTTAAGGAAAGTAGGATTTTGAATGGGAATCAATTGTTTGGTCCCCACAAGGATAGTAAAACAAACATGTGTGTCTTAGGGTGTGTGTGCGTGTGTTTGTGTGTGCGTGTGGCTACTGTGAGTACACACTGGTGTGAGCAGAGTACAACTAGCCTACAACTATTGGCATTAATCGGGCCATTGATTCTATTATAGAGAAGTGTTATCAATTAATGTGAACTCCTACGATTGATATGGTTGTTATTCATTAATCATTACCTATTTAAATGAACCCATGGCGTTGACATTTCCCAGTGAAAATTGTGTTTTGACCCTCATTGAATTTTGTGATGATTTCTGACGATTCCTTACATTTGTAAGAAAATAACTTTACCAGTTATTCAAACAACTTTACCATCTTTACCAGTGGTAGAGGTGATGCACATGAATAAATGACACGTGTGATGAGACATGTCTAAGTAAATGACCTGAATGGCTGGCTTTTTTTCCTATGGAAAAGGCCAATGTCCTTGCTTCACATACCACTAGTCATAATGACCTCAATAGCAGAATGTGTTTCACATTTCAATCTTACCTAACCCAGTTCTGTGAAGGATACCTCAAGGAGACTCAACTATTCACTGCATGTAGCGAATATTGCTGGTTTTTATGAGGTAGTTAGCAATAGGATTCAGTCTGTAAGGCCCCTGTCTGACTTATTCTGGTATAAGAGAGATCATCCACAAACAGCGTCATTGTATCTCATAACCAAACTACCAAGGTGACTCTTTGCTGAGAACTTTGACAGCTACAACCCACAGGTGGCAGTTAGGCCTCCCACAGCCAGGTCACAGGCCCATCTACATTTACATTTTAGTCATTTAGCAGACGCTCTTATCCAGAGCGACATACAGTTAGTGAGTGCATACAGGCACCTTTTCATACTGGCCCCCTGTGGGAATCGAACCCACAACCCTGCCGTTGCAAACGCCATGCTCTACCAACTGAGCTACATCCCTGCCGGCCATTCCCTCCCCTACCCTGGGCCAATTGTGCGCCACCCCATGGGTCTCCCGGTCGCGGCCGGCTACGACAGAGCCTGGATTCAAACCAGGATCTCTAGTGGCACAGCTAGCACTGCGATGCAGTGCCTTAGACCACTGCGCCACTCAGGAGGTGAAGAAAAGGGGGCAGTGTGTGGAGGTGAGTGCGCTGCCTGACTGGTTGTGTAAGCGTAACCAATGGGGATTGAACCTGGGTTTCCCATTACCCAACCCAATGTCTTAACTATTACGCCGAGAGGACATCTTCAAGGTCCGAGGATGACATTTGGGGTCTCAGGCAAGGCTACCTCTTCATGACAGCATGATTCCAAATTACCTCTACTAATTTCAGGACAGACTTTGCACCACCACCAGCAGTGACAGAGCAGCAGCGGACTTCTTAATGGAAAATTCAGCCAGGGACCTTATCACTGTCTCCTTGGCTGTCCTTGTTTCCTACTCCTGGAATAGAAATGGAGAGGGCAGCAGCTGTAGTTTGGTACTGTCGCAACCACTCCGCTCCTCCGCGCCACAGGTCCGCCACCACCAGCCTATGATAGAAACTCTTTAGGGAGTAATTGATTATTCTCTCCCTATCCCACTCACCCCCTCTTTCTCCATGGCAACTGGAGCAGCAGTCACTAGGGATTTGGTAAACGACCTGTTTTGTCGGACGGACGGCGGGACACACTGGCAGTTTGCATCCTTCCTCCGTGCGTCACACTCGCACCACAGATGGAGCTGGGAAGTGGAGGAAGAGAGAGAGAGAGAGAGAGAGAGAGAGAGTGAATGAGAGAGGAGAGGAGGGAGATTTAGAGATGGGGAAATAAAAATGTGAGATGGAAAGAGAGAGATAGATTGAGAGAGCGAGAAAGAGAGAGGGGGAGATGGAGAAAGAAGGATGGGAGATGGAGAGAGAGAACGAGAAAGCAACTGACAGTAAGAAACTGTGAGGGAATCAGTCAAACATCCTATCCTAAAGGAATCGTTTGTCCATTTTGTCAAGAGGCCTCCCGAGTTGCGCAGTGATCTAAGGCACTGCATCACAGTGCTTGAGGCGTCACTACCGATCCGGGTTCGATCCCAGGCTGTGTTACAACCGGCCGTGACCGGGAGACCCATGAGGCGGCGCACAATTGGCCCATCGTCGTCCGGGTTAGGGGAGGTTTTGGCCGGCCGGGATTTCCTTGTCCCATCGTGCTCTAGCGACTCCTTGAGGCGGGCCGGACGCCTGCAAGCTGACTTCGGTCGCCAGTTGTATGGTGTTTCCTCCGACACATTGGTGCGGCTGGCTTCCGGGTTAAGCGAGCAGTGTGTCAAGAAGCAGTGCGGCTTGGCAGGGTCGTGTTTCGGGGACGCATGGCTCTCGACCTTTGCCTCTTCCAAGTCCGTAGGGGAGTTGCAGCGATGGGACAAGACTGTAACTACCAATTGGATATCACGGAAAAGGGGTCAAAGTACAAAAATAAAATAAAAATGAGCTCAAGAGTTTAGGAGACTAAATGTTTCCGTGCTGGAGAGTAGGAGGAGAAGAAAGTGAGATTTGACCTCGGAGGATGTGCCATTGTTCGATAGTGTCAGAGTCAGTTAACCATCATGTCTCATCCTGAGCTGGTTCAGATGTGAGCTGAGAGAAACCAGAAATATACTGAATCAGTGACATGACTGGTTATCTAATCTAATGTAATCTAATTAAACAAATACCATTTTCACAAATCAAGCACAGAGGAGCTGTGCTGGGCTGGACAGGATATGCATACACCACAGTTGCTGGAACCGTGCTGGAAAGGACCAGCACAGTACTGTTCAGGTCAGCCATATAGTGTGAATCAAGCGTAGTTGTTTGTTTACCTGAACCTCTACCCATTCTAGTCTGTACCTATAGCTATTAGCTGGTCCTATAGGGTGTGTTCCTGAGATTTCTCCTGCTTGTGTATCCATAAATTATTCCCCCATGAGTCTCCAGGGCCCAGGCTTATTCATTATTGAAAGACTGGTTGTGCCCTGATAGATGTGCTAAGCTCCTCTACAATAAGGTTGTGTGTCAGTGTCAGGGAGTCTGCAGAGTGTATCACTCCTTAAAGACGAGCACACAAGGAGCTCTTATTGGATTGATCAGCCTTTCAGCATTATGAGACGGTGAATAGTGGATTGTTGAGCTGGGTTCGCTTAATCTCATTGCCTCAGCATTTTGTGTTTACCATTACAAGGTATACCTCTCTATGAGGTCACTCACTTCCAATGAGGATTTAGTTTGAGCTCTGCACTTTTCTGGAGATTGTGTGGAGGTTTATCATAATGGATTTTCATTGTGGTGGAATGGAAACTGTTTGAGCTGTTTCAAGTGGTAGGTGGCTCTATTTATTCAGAACCACTAGTTGAGGGAGCTGTGCATCACAGCTTTGAAGGAAAATTTTTTTTCTGAATCTCTCCTCTCCTATGCACAGGCCAGGGCCCTGCAGAATACTAACATGTGGTATGCTACGAGAAGGGACTGGCCCATGGTGAGTGGTGGTGGTGATCTGCTTGTGTCTCAGAGTCTCTGGGTTGCTGCAGAGCTACAGCTTTTGTTCCAGTGTTTCAGCGCCATCCAGTTAAGGCGAGCTCAAGGCGCAACGCCACACAGCCCTTTAGGCTCAGTTTGAGCTGCTTTGATATCCCCTGCTTGTTAGGGGAGCAGAAAGATAGAGGCCACGAGGAATATGGTAATACCCACACTGCTTTTTATCCGAACACTGCAGAATGAATACTCATTACAGAATTTACATGATCTTTGCAGTACCGTCGAGAGACTGTGGCACAGGGAGTTTACCGTGGTGTGTTTTGGGAGACGGCGTCATTTTTATCATCATGTCATAATGTTTGGATTAGAATTAATATTGTTTTATTCCAGTGCTGAAAAGGCAGATAAGACTGCTTGCAGTCTGAGAGAGAATCAGCAGGTTGAACAGGAGCTGGTCATGCTCACTTTATCCCCCTGCTGGTCAACTGTGGTCTGTTTGTGTGTGTGTGTATGTTTGTGTGTGTGTGTGTGTGCGTGCGTGTGTGTGTGTTTATTTGTGGTTGTGTGTGTGTGTGTGTGTGTGTGTGCGTGTGTGTTTATTTGTGGTTGTGTATGTGTGTGTGTGTGTGTGTGTGTGTGCGTGCGTGTGTGTGTGTGTGTTTATTTGTGGTTGTGTGTGTGTGTGTGTGTGCGCGTGTGTGTTTATTTGTGGTTGTGTGTGTGTGTGTGTGTGTGTGTGTGTGTGTGTGTGTGTGTGTGTGTGTGTGCGTGTGTGTTTATTTGTGGTTGTGTGTGTGTGTAAGGGTTGGATGTGTGGAGAGTGCAAACAGTCTCTAAAGGTGTCAGCATGCTTCAGTTCGGCTGGCACCTAGCCGAAGTCGGCTAAGCGAACCCAACAAGTGTGCTTGCTTACTCCCTTAAAAGGCCTTCGCTTGGAAAACCAGAAAAAAGCGGCAATAATACTGTTTGTCCATTCTGAGACGCCGTAGCCAGTATACACTTCCTCAAAATAGTCAGAATGAATTTACGATAATTCAAGAAATCTGTCATTAATTTTGAAGTTTTGGTCGCACAATTTCACATCTAACTAAGATTTTTAGTGCAGTATTTCTCAATAATTTTTTTTGCATGAAAATGAGTTGTCTCTTGTTGAATGACAACATAGACTTTATTGAAGAATCCCTACTGCTGACCAATCACTGACGAAGGGGCGTAGACTTCGGCTACCGACTTCGGCTACCAACTTCGGCTACCGACTTCGACTACCGACTTCGGCTACCGACTTCTGCTTGCCTCTAGAAAAAATATTGTATGCCTGAACAGCGAAAAAAACCATACCGAAGTCCAAAACGAACAAAAACGTCACAAAATGTTGTCATAATATATGCACAAACTCTTCCGAACTGTTTCGGCTGGGAAGCATGCGGACACGTTAGGGGGCTGAGCACGTATCTGTGGGGGGCCCCCATGTTGAGGGTCAGCATGGTGGAGGTGTTGTTACCAACCCTCACCACTTGGGGTCTGCCCGTCAGGAAGTCCAGGATCTAGTTGCAGAGGGAGCTGTTCAGACCCAGGGCCCTGAGCTTAATGACGGTATTCCTCTTGTCTAGGATAGGGCAGAGTGCAGCGCAATGGCGATTGCGTTGTCCCTGGATCTCTTTGGGCGGTATGCAAATTGTAGTGGGTCCAGGGTGTCAGGTAAGCCTGATGTATACAGTCCTAGTATCCCCCTGAACATTAGTAGCAGGGAGTATAAGTCCTACTGTGTTCAAGGCAGTAAGCTGCAGACTGACAGTTCTGGGCTGAAACATCTCATTTTACAGCACTGCAGCCCTGCAGACCATCTCATCCTGTCACTCACCCATTTGTCCTACAAGAAATAGAACAGCGGCATGGAACATTCTAGACTACAGCACCCCTTAGGTATTCTACTGTCGTTGTCTCTCTCTTTACGTTTTCTTCCTTTAATTTCCGCTCTTCCTCTTGCCAGGTCGCAGTTGTAAATGAGAACTTGTTCTCAACTGGCTTACCTGGTTAAATAAAGGTGAAATAAATACAATAAAAAATAAACATCTGAGTTTTATCTCACTCTGAAGTATCGTATCCCCTCTTTTTTTCACTCAACCGTGTTTGTTTAGTTTGGCATATAGAAGCTCATATTTTAGTGAGTCGTTTTCTGTATACATGGGCAGACCAGAAGAAATTGATATGTTGTTAATGCTGGTTTGGAAGAACCCGAAAATATACAATATCATCAATGCAGTATCTGTCACCGAATACGATGAATTACCTTTTTTAGCCATCACCAATCATCAATAATCTCATATTCAGGGTGATGTTCTCTTGATGTGACGTGGCCCATATTTCTCTGAAGAGGAGAGCTCTCACTCGGCCAATTGCCTTGCTCATTTCCACATCACACATCACCTGCCCTTTTGATCTTGATATTTGATCTTGTGGCTGAGAGAAGTCTATGCATATGGATGGAGTGAATATGGCCAATATGGCCTTCATTGCCAACCTTAATAGACTCTGTGGTGTTGCGCTACAATGAGGCAAATCCAACCTGGCAACCTCTCAAACCATCCCAATATGACCTGGTTGCCAGACTTCTCTATTATTCAATGACAAACGTTAGGGGAGTTGGCTAAAAGCTCCAGCTGATCTGGAACTCAGACACCACCCTATCCTTTCTGATCTCATCCTCTATTGGTGGTGTTGTCAGGTCAATGTCAGTTCGGGTGCGGGATGGAGGAGGACTGAAGAGAAGATGACTCTTTTGTCTGTTGTCACAGGACACAGAGATGTGTCTTTTTGCTCTGTCCTAGATAGAGAAAGGCTATTTTGCCTGGCGTGTTTAGGTTTCTGCTGTTTGTCTGTCCTAAGTGCTATTTATAACCTCTACGGCCCTAGGCTTTGCGTCACAAGGCTGGGGGTAAAACGCATGCTGCTCTAACTCAGCAAGTACTCACCCTTTACCCTCCATCCACCATGGCCTCCTAATAATAATCAGTCATATTGTGTGTGTGTGTGTGTGTGTGGAGGATGAGGATGGCGATGTGGAAAGGCTGATACCACCAGCGAGTCTGTGTCTTCATCATCTGTACTTTTGCCCTTTGTTGTTCCAGGGGAGGGTGTCTCTTAGCAACAGTGCAGCCAAATCTTCCTGCCGTCTCCACTGAGTTATAGTTTACACACACAGACACATAGACGGGCATGTAGACACACACACTGATATAAGCCACAGACACAGTTTATCAGTCAGCATAACAGCATTTAATGAGGCGGTGTGGGATGATACCCAGTATGTTCTGTGTGTTGGAATACGTCCTGAACAGCTTTGCTGGGTCCCTGAAACACTAAACGAGGGCTTAATCTAAAGGAGGCCTGTTGTTTTACCTCAGACTCCATCTGCAGACGATGAAAGACGCCCTCTGAGGACACAGACAGACAGAGAGGCAGGCAGGCAGGCAGATGGGCAGACAGACACTATATATACAGTGAGGGAAAAAAGTATTTGATCCCCTGCTGATTTTGTACATTTTCCCACTGACAAAGACATGATCAGTCTATAATTTTAATGGTAGGTTTATTTGAACAGTGAGAGACGGAATAACAACAAAAAAAAATCCAGAAAAACGCATGTCAAAAATGTTATAAATTGATTTGCATTTTAATGAGGGAAATAAGTATTTGACCCCTCTGCAAAACATGACTTAGTACTTAGGGCAAAACCCTTGTTGGCAATCACAGAGGTCAGACGTTTCTTGTAGTTGGCCAACAGGTTTTCACACATCTCAGGAGAGATTTTGTCCCACTCCTCTTTGCAGATCTTCTCCAAGTCATTAAGGTTTCAATGCTGACGTTTGGCAACTCGAACCTTCAGCTCCCTCCACAGATTTTCTATAGGATTAAGGTCTGGAGACTGGCTAGGCCACTCCAGGACCTTAATGTGCTTCTTCTTGAGCCACTCCTTTGTTGCCTTGGCCGTGTGTTTTGGGTCATTGTCATGCTGGAATACCCATCCACGACCCATTTTCAATGCCCTGGCTGAGGGAAGGAGGTTCTCACCCAAGATTTGACGGTACATGGCGCCGTCCATCGTCCCTTTGATGCGGTGAAGTTGTCCTGTCCCCTTAGCAGAAAAACACCCCCAAAGCATAATGTTTCCACCTCCATGTTTGACGGTGGGGATGGTGTTCTTGGGGTCATAAGCAGCATTCCTCCTCCTTCAAACACGGCGAGTTGAGTTGATGCCAAAGAGCTCGATTTTGGTCTCATCTGACCACAACACTTTCACCCAGTTCTCCTCTGAATCATTCAGATGTTCATTGGCAAACTTCAGACGGGCCTGTATATGTGCTTTCTTGAGTAGGGGGACCTTGCGGGCGCTGCAGGATTTCAGTCCTTCACGGCGTAGTGTGTTACCAATTGTTTTCTTGGTGACTATGGTCCCAGCTGCCTTGAGATCATTGACAAGATCCTCCCGTGTAGTTCTGGGCTGATTTTCTCATCGTTCTCATGATCATTGCAACTCCACGAGGTGAGATCTTGCATGGAGCCCCAGGCAGAGGGAGATTGACAGTTATTTTGTGTTTCTTCCATTTGCGAATAATCGCACCAACTGTTGTCGGTCTCCCGAGTGGCGCAGTGGTCTAAGGCACTGCATCGCAGTGTTAACTGTGCCACCAGAGATCCTGGTTCGAATCCAGGCTCTGTCGCAGCCGGCCGCGACCGGGAGACCCATGGGGCGGCGCACAATTGGCCCAGCGTCGTCCAGGGTAGGGGAGGGAATGGCCGGCAGGGATGTAGCTCAGTTGATAGAGCATGGCGTTTGCAACGCCAGGGTTGTGGGTTTGATTCCCACGAGGGGCCAGTATAAAAAAAAAAGATCTATTCGCTAACTGTAAGTTGCTCTGGATAAGAGCGTCTGCTAAATGACTAAAATGTAATGTAAATGTAATGTCACCTTCTCACCAAGCTGCTTGGCGATGGTCTTGTAGCCCATTCCAGCCTTGTGTAGGTCTACAATCTTGTCCCTGACATCCTTGGAGAGCTCTTTGGTCTTGGCCATGGTGGAGAGTTTGGAATCTGATTGATTGATTGCTTCTGTGGACAGGTGTCTTTTATACAGGTAACAAACTGAGATTAGGAGCACTCCCTTTAAGAGTGTGCTCCTAATCTCAATCAATCAATTTTATTTTATATAGCCCTTCTTACATCAGCTAATATCTCGAAGTGCTGTACAGAAACCCAGCCTAAAACCCCAAACAGCTAGTAATGCAGGTGTAGAAGCACGGTGGCTAGGAAAAACTCCCTAGAAAGGCCAAAACCTAGGAAGAAACCTAGAGAGGAACCAGGCTATGAGGGGTGGCCAGTCCTCTTCTGGCTGTGCCGGGTGGAGATTATAACAGAACCATGCCAAGATGTTCAAAAATGTTCATAAGTGACAAGCATGGTCAAATAATAATCAGGAATAAATCTCAGTTGGCTTTTCATAGCCGATCATTAAGAGTTGAAAACAGCAGGTCTGGGACAGGTAGGGGTTCCATAACCGCAGGCAGAACAGTTGAAACTGGAATAGCAGCAAGGCCAGGCGGACTGGGGACAGCAAGGAGTCACCACGGCCGGTAGTCCCGACGTATGGTCCTAGGGCTCAGGTCTCTCAGTTGGCTTTTCATAGCCGATCATTAAGAGTTGAAAACAGCAGGTCTGGGACAGGTAGGGGTTTCGTAACCGCAGGCAGAACAGTTGAAACTGGAATAGCAGCAAGGCCAGGCGGACTGGGGACAGCAAGGTGTCATCATGCCCGGTAGTCCTGACGTATGGTCCTAGGGCTCAGGTTCTCAGAGAGAAAGAGAGAACGAGAGAATTAGAGAGAGCATACTTAAATTCACACAGGACACTGGATAAGACAGGAGAAGTACTCCAGGTATAACCAACTAACCCCAGCCCCCCGACACATAAACTACTGCAGCATAAATACTGGAGGCTGAGACAGGAGCGGTCCGGAGACACTGTGGCCCCATCCGAAGAAACCCCCGGACAGGGCCAAACAGGAAGGATATAACCCCACCCACTCTGCCAAAGCACAGCCCCCGCACCACTAGAGGGATATCCTCAACCACCAACTTACAATCCTGAGACAAGGCCGAGTATAGCCCACAGAGGTCTCCACCACAGCACAAACCAAGGGGGGGCGCCAACCCAGACAGGAAGATCACGTCAGTAACTCAACCCACTCAAGTGACGCACCCCTCCTAGGGATGGCATGAAAGAGCACCAGCAAGCCAGTGACTCAGCCCCTGTAACAGGGTTAGAGGCAGAGAACCCCAGTGGAGAGAGGGGAACCGGCCTGGCAGAGACAGCAAGGGCTGTTCGTTGCTCCAGAGCCTTTCCGTTCACCTTCACACTCCTGGGCCAGACTACACTCAATCATATGACCTACTGAAGAGATAAGTCTTCAGTAAAGACTTAAAGGTTGAGACCGAGTCTGCGTCTCTCACATGGGTAGGCAGACTGTTCCATAAAAATGGAGATCTATAGGAGAAAGCCCTGCCTCCCGCTGTTTGCTTAGAAATTCTAGGGACAATTAGGAGGCCTGCGTCTTGTGACCGTAGCGTACGTATTGGTATGTACGGCAGGACCAACTCGGAAAGATAGGTAGGAGCAAGCCCATGTAACGCTTTATAGGTTAACAGTAAAACCTTGAAATCAGCCCTTGCCTTAACAGGAAGCCAGTGTAGGGAAGCTAGCACTGGAGTAATATGATCAAATTTCTTGGTTCTAGTCAGGATTCTAGCAGCCGTATTTAGCACTAACTGAAGTTTATTTAGTGCTTTATCCGGGTAGCCGGAAAGTAGAGCATTGCAGTAGTCTAACCTAGAAGTAACAAATGCATGGATTAATTTTTCTGCATCATTTTTGGACAGAAAATTTCTGATTTTTGCAATGTTACAAAATCTCAGCTCGTTACCTGTATAAAAGACACCTGGGAGCCAGAAATCTTTCTGATTGAGAGGGGGTCAAATACTTATTTCCCTCATTAAAATGCAAATCAATTTATAACATTTTTGACATGCGTTTTTCTGGATTATTTTGTTGTTATTCTGTCTCTCACTGTTCAAATAAACCTACCATTAAAATGATAGACTGATCATTTCTTTGTCCGTGGGCAAACGTACAAAATCAGCAGGGGATTAAATACTTTTTTCCCTCACTGTATATATATACGCCATTTAGCAGACGCTTTTATCCAAAGTGACTTACATATGGGTGGCCCAGGGAATTGAACCCACAATCCTGAAGTTGCCATGCGTTACCAACTGAGCCATACAGGACCACAAGGGCAAGCGGGCAGACAGATACACTATAATAAGTGGAACGGCACTGTTGTTCATTTGATGTTCTTTTTCTGATTGGTATGATCCAAAATTACACTTTGGTTCGTTCAACATATTTTCTATTCAATTTGTCTAGAATCAAATAACGCATTTGACAGATCAATGTGATCTCTCCCAGAAGAGTTGGAGGAGTAGCCTATTGACTCGGCCTTCAATTTGTTCTTTTTGGCCACCAGTGACAGTGAATGTCACTCCAGGCAATGTGTTCTGTATTTTATTATTATTATATGTTCCCTGCCAGCACTGAAACTTAAATGATATATGTGTAAATACTGTGATACTAAAAAGCCTGGGAAGGTTTCCATTGATGAGATAGTCACCATTTGGTTACAATATTATAACCAGTTAATATTGTCACGAACGTTGAGAGACGGGTCAGACCAAGGTGCAGCGTGAAAAGCGTACATGTTTATTTAACTCAATAAACAAAACAACGTAACATGAAGTCCTACGGCTATACACATACAAGCCTAAACACGGAACAAGATCCCACAACTAAGGTAGGCAAACAGGCTACTTAAGTATAATCCCCAATCAGAGACAACGAGCGACAGCTGCCTCTGATTGGGAATCACACCCGGCCAAACCTAGAAATACACATCTAGATCCTAAACATAGAAATTCTAACATAGATCCTCACGCCCTGATCAAACCAACTAAAGACAACCAGCCTCTCAAGGCGTGACAAATATGAAAGTCTTATGTAAAGAAAGTGTTTGGAGTCATTATATCATGTTATGGAACCAACTTAATATCTTGATCAACAGGACATTTATTTAATTGCCTGTAACCCAACTAAAGAAATGTGGATAAGTAATTCCAAAGTGAAAAATCTACTTGGGTTGTGTATATATACACTGTGTACAAAACATTATGAACACCTGCTCTTTCCATGACATAGACTGACCAGGTGAATCCAGGTGAAAGCTATGATCCCTTATTGATGTCACTTGTTAAATCCACTTCAATCAGTGTAGATGAAGGGGAGGAGACAGGTTAAAGAAATATGTTTAAGCCTTGAGACAATTGAGACATGGATTGTGTATGTGTGCAATTCAGAGGGTGAATGGGCAAGACAAAATATTTAAGTGCCTTTGAATGGGGTATGGTAGTAGGTGCCAGACACACTGGTTTGTGTCAAGAACTGCAACGCTGCTGGGTTTTTCAGTTTCCTGTGTGTATCAAGAATGGTCCACCACCCAAAGGACATCCAGCCAACTTCACACAACTGTGGGAAGCATTGGAGTCAACATGGGTCAGCATCCCTGTGGAATGGAGGAGGGGAGGGAGCAACTCAATAGGAAGGTGTTTTTAATGTTTTGTACACTCAGTTATGTCCCAAATGGCAGCCTATTCCCTTTATAGTGTGCACTACTTTTGGCCAGAGCCCTATTGTCCTTGGTCAAAAGTAGTGCACTATATAGGGACTAGGGTGCCATTTGAGATGCATCCAGTCTCTAACTCAGCAACCTTGCACAGGCCACAAACTCCCCTTCCACTCTCCTCTGTAAAGTAAATTAAGCATATAAATGGCTTGAGGATGTTGGAAACCAAGCTAAGATAATCAGGTAATATAATCAGAGCCGCCTGCAGATCAATGTGATCTCCCACCTGGATTGAGCTTTTTACCAGGCTTGGGAGAGGTAGTTGGCATTGAATCATACAGTATATTTGGTTTTAATGCTTTTTTTCAATGCAGGCAGGCAGACAGAGAAATAGAGAGACAGACAGACAGACAGACAGAGCCCCTAAGACAGACAGGAATAGGAAGAGAAGTGTCTGTGTTCCCCTCCCAGTGGAGGTGTTGTTAGCCCAGGGCGCTAACCAGAGTGATTAGCTAGTATTAGCAGCTGGGTCTCTGTGCTGACAGGGGGGCTGAGGAGGCCTGGGGGAGGTAGGGGATCTCTGTCTGTCTGGGTCCAGTGTCCCCTGTTGTAGAGGAAGCCATAACTTTACATCAATGACGAATATATAAAATGTATATACATATATAAACTGTATATACATACTGTATATATATATATCATTGCTTTACATACGATACAGAGTTAACGCAACGTTCTTCACCAGGTGACCAGGTGACTTGACCAAGTAAAAACTCCAGGCCTTTAGTTTTAGATATGTGGAGCTTCCTTCCTTCCTGCATATCTCCACAGGATGGACAAAGCAATCACTGATACTTTCCTGTTATTAAGGAACTCATCAAACTCACCTAATTCATCTAAATCTAGTGTGTCTAGTTTTGTTTACATTGGTATTCCATCTTACATCATCTATAGGAGGACGTGCTAGACTCCAGTCACTTCCAGCCAGAAGGGGTAGCTCCATAGTCACAATAATTTCTAGAACCTACTCTTTCCTTTTATGGTTGCCTGGCAACATGGTCATGACTTGTAGTTGATGATTATTGTTAACAAAAACCAGCTGCAAAGCAATTGGATGTCATTTGGAGCTTACAATGTCTAAAACCATCAAAAACAGTGGTAAATGAGTGGAAAACTCGGATAGCATTGTTGTATCCCCAGTTTCCCAGTTGGATATTTCCGAGTTTCTTAGTTTCGAGTAGCACATGAATGTAGCATGATCTCCATGTGGTGAAGGCATGCAAATGGCCATTGGACAGGAAATTGGCCCCACTACTATCTCTATTGCCTGAGCTTTCATACTTTCCCATTGTACTAGCGCCCTCAATATCTAACCACTGTGTTCTTCTTACTGCAAGGGCTGCAAAGAAAAGAGAAACAATCATAATTTGCAGCACACATTTGGTTTGACACAGGGAACAGAATGTTCCTGTTCTATGTTCCATGACATCAAGCTGAGGCTTAACAGGGCTCTTTTGGGGTCTTTTTACTGGCTGTCAGGCAGCAGGGAGGCGTAGGTATATAGGTCAGAGTGAACAGGCACCTCAATCACCATGGTGCATGAAATAGATCTTCACTCAGGCCAGCTGTGGTTGGCTCTCCTCCATGTAGCAGAGGAGCTCTGGGAGGGAGTGACTGGGCATGACTGTGTGTTGACTGTGTGTGGATGTTACATACTGATTAACTGTAACGAACAGAAACAAGCAAGACATAAACACTGTCAATGCAGGATACTGCTCCCATTCAGCACACTCTAAAAATAAAAGGTTCCTGGAGTATCCTTTAGGGGTTTGCCGCACCCCCTCTCTTTCCCTCTGTCTCTTTCTTACTCTATCTCTCTATCCCCCCCCCCCCTCTCTCTCTCTCTCTCTCTCTCTCTCTCTCTCTCTCTCTCTCTCTCTCTCTCTCTCTCTCTCTCTCTCTCTCGCTCTCTCTCTCTCGCTCTCTCTCTCTCGCTCTCTCTCTGTACTCTCACTTATCGCTCTTGCTGTCTACCGCTTTCATCCTCTCCCGTCTCTCTTTCTCTCTTTCTTTCTTGCACGACCTTGCTCCCTTTCTCTCTCCTTCCCCATAGTCATACCTCTTGATCCTCTCTGTTGGCTGGTAATCTACATGTGGGTTGATTTGGAGGGATCGTGGCCTAATTTGTGGTGATCGATTGGAGGAGTAAGGGATCCTTACATAAGAACGTCTTACAGTATATATGTGTTATTTTTAACGGGGGTTGATTTATCATGCTCATGATGTCTTATGAAACTATAGCATGACAAAGGAGGAAAGAGGGGAATAGATAAAGTGAGGGGGGAAAGAGGAGGGAAGAAGGACCAAGGGCTGGTATTGATACAACAAGATAGGTGTGAGTTTCCCCCTATGTTTGAAGGTGTTTGTGTGATTTCCATGGAACAGATTTTTAAGCGCGTCCTTTGATGCCACAGACCAGAGGGCTCTGGGGGATGTGAGTGTGTGAGGATGGGCCAAAGCTTTTATGTGCAGAAATAGACAACACTAAAAGCTAGCTCTCCAGCCATTCAGGGAGCCTGATAGGCTGCCCCATAGGGCTCTCGTCAAAGGTAGTGCACTATATAGGGAATAGGTTACCATTTGGGACACAGCCTGTGTCTTCCATGATTGGAGGTTGTTAGTTCTGTGTGGTAACTAGGTTACAACCAGGTGAGAGATATGTCTCTACTCGCTCCGTAGATGCAAACAATTACATCGATAGAACTTACAATCTATCTGGAATATTAAAGCTGATCTAACCCCCTGATCTACAAGTTTTTCCTAATCGGGTCATGTGGCCGGGACAAACTCCTGGCCCTGTGAGTATTCACTATCCCCCCACCCAGATTGGGTCTGATGAAGCAGCCTTACAGTGTGATAGTTGGTAGTTGTCATCTTTCTGGGTGGGTTCTCCTCAGGATTTGAGATTCTATTTCGGAATGTTATTTTCTACTTGTTCTCACCCAAGTTCTCATAGTCTCTGACAGGTGTCAGTCTCTGTCAATCACCCGGACAAAGACAGACTCTAATGGAGTCTGAAATTATCATGTTTTGATCGCAGACTAAAGGAGATTGACAGGAATCTTTGCCAAAAATACTTGTTTCTCTTTTAATATTAACTCTGTCTATGTAAAGTGGAGCAGTTGTACAATACAAAGACGATTGCTTTCACTAGAGAATGTATGTCTGAGATTCAGATGGGACATGATGTTGGCTGTGTCAATGCAATGACCGAAAGACATGAAAAGGAACTTGAGTTTCGGTCAATAGATCTTCAGTCCAGGCCTTCATCAGACCTTCATGACCCAAAGAGCACCAATGTTCATACTGATTGTGTGTGTGTGTGTGCCTGCATGCGTGCATCATTAGTGGTATTTTGACCTGCTGTATTTTACATCTATGCATCCTTCTGCTCCCTAAGAGTTACTGTCCATTGGAGACAAGACCCAGGTCTGTTGGTAATGTGGTTTAACACTCCCTCCTCTGCGTTCCACCTGACGTCTTTAATAAATCACATCTCCAGTCCTGTCTGGTCTGGATTCTGGAACACTGGATCTAATAGAAGCAGCTGCTTGACCTCCAACTGGAACGTTCTGGAACGTTCTCCCAACGTTCTCTCAATGTTCCCTCCCAAAGTTCTCTCTCACATTTGAGAACGTGTGACTGATGCGGTTCGAATCCAGGTCTCCTGCATGCCCACAAGAATGCCTTAGGCTGCTAAACCAAAGCCTAGACCATGCTCTCCAAAAAACACATGCTACAGAGGAGATTATGTTGAACTGCATGATGGGAAACACTGAGGCTAACATACACTATGAGGAAGAACATGTTGTTCTTCTGGTGTCCTACATGTAGCTGTTGTGTACAGTGTACTGTAGTCTGTAGCCTGTAGCCTGTGCTGTGGCCTATACTCTAGCCTGTACTGTAACCTGTAGCCTGTAGTGTGGTCTGTACTGTAGCCTGTACTGTAGCCTATGCTGTAGCCTGTACTGTAGCCTGTACTGTAGCCAGTGGTACTTAAGTAAAAATACTTTAAAGTACTACTCAAGTAGTTTTTTGGGGTATCTGTACTATACTTTACTATTTATATTTTGTAGAACTTTTACTTTTACTTCACTACATTCCTAAAGAAAATAATGTAATTTTTACTCCATACATTTTCCCTGACACACAAAATTACTCGTTACATTTTGAATGCTTAACAGGACAGGAAGATGGTCAAATTCATGCACTTATCAAGAGAACATCCCTGGTCATCCCTACTGCCTCTGATCTGGCGGACCCCCTAAACACACATGCTTTGTTTGTAAATTATGTCTGAGTGTTGGAGTGTGCCCCTGGCTATCCGTTTTATTTTAAAAAATACAAGAAAATGGTGCCGTCTGGTTTGCTTAATATAAGGAATTTGAAATGATTTAGACTTTTACTTTTACTTTTCATACTTAAGTATATTTGAGCAATTACATTTACTTTTAATACTTAAGTATATTTAAAACCAAATACTTTTAGACTTTTACTTTCATTTTTACTTGAGTCATTTTCTATGAAGGTATCTTTACTTTTACTCAAGTATGACAATTGGGTACTTTTTCCACCACTGACTGTAGCCCGTACTGTAGCCTATACTGCAGCCTGTACTGTAGCCTATGCTGTAGCCTGTACTGTAGCCTATGCTTTAGCCTGTACTGTAGCCTGTACTGTAGCCTATGCTGTAGCCTGTATTGTAGCCTATACTGTAGCCTATGCTGTAGCCTGTACTGTAGCCTGTACTGTAGCCTATGCTGTAGCCTGTACTGTAGCCGGTACTGTAGCCTGTAGCCTGTACTGTAGTCTGTACTCTAGCCTATACTGTAGCCTGTACTGTAGCCTGTTCTGCTTTTTTAGCTGCGTCATGAGATGACACCATCCAGAAAGTATCTTTGTCCCCTGTGTGCTAGGTTTGCCAATGCTCCATCCCTGAGTTTATTATTATTATTTTTCCCTCTTTATTTAATGGAATCATGTTCATTCTCGGGGTCACTATCCCAATTCCACTTATCTGACAGAACAGCTTCATTAGTGTTTGTTTGTTTGTGTGAGCATGCTTGTGCCGTGTGACTGACTGTAGCAAATTTTAGATGGATGCTGCCTCCATTTCCTAATTACGCTCCATCCCAAAGCAGCCAAAACGAGAGAATCAACAGATTGGTGTGAAGGTAGTTATCATATTCCACCATGTTGTGTGGGGAAAGACAGGGAGGAGGAGGAGGGGGTAGAGGGGAGGAAGGGATGGTTAGCAAGAGCTCTAATGAAGATGGGACAAAACAGCGGTAGTGTGAAGGTGGCAGGGACTAGTGGTAGAACAACAGCACATCAGCTCTTGTGTTGTACCGAATAAATGATACATTAATTGGAGAGCATGCTGTGTGTTTACTGGCCATATGGGACCAGTGTTGATGACCGAATAGGCCTGACTGTAACTCCTAGAGCTCTGTGATGAATGGTGTGGCAGCTCTGTCGATATGAACAGTGAATGCTGGAGGACTCTGGTGAATAGTACTGTAGATTGGTTCTATAGAGTGGTTTTCTTGTGATGAAAGGCTGTGAAGGGGGTGCCTAACTAGAGACTCTCTCTAGCTTGGACTGTTACTCATTTGTCCATGGCACACCATCACTAGGAGTTATATATTTAAGCAATAAGGCACGAGGGGGTGTGGTATATGGCCAATATACTACGGCTAAGGACTGTTCTTAAGCACGACACAACGCAGAGTGCCTGGATACAGCCCTTAGACGTGGTATATTGGCCATATACCACAAACCCCCGAGGTGCTTTATTGCTATTATAAACTGGTTACCAACGTAATTAGAGCAGTGAAAATAACTGTTTTGTCATACCCGTGGTATTCGGTCTGATATACCACGGCTGTCAGCCAATCAGTATTCAGGGCTCAATATATGTATATCATACATATTCCACCCAGTTTATAATGACTAGAAAACCTTGACTCTTTTGAGCGTTATCAAATAACTCTCATTAGAAAGACATGTCTGCGTGTATGCATACATTCATGGATGTGTACATGCATATTCACATAAGATAAAGCCAAGTATACAGTGCATTCGGAAAGTATTCAGACCCCTTCACTTTTTCCACATTTTGTTACGTTACAGCCTTATTCTAAAATTGATTAAATAAAACAATTTCCTCATCAATCTACACACAATACCCCATAATGACAAAGCGAAAACTGGCTTTTAGAAATGTTTGCAAATGTATTAAAAATAAAAAACAGAAATACCTTATTTATAGAAGTATTCAGACCCTTTGTTATGAGACTCGAAATTGAGCTCATCCTGTTTCCATTGATCATCCTTGAGATGTTTCTATAACTTGATTGGAGTCCACCTGTGGTAAATTCAATTGATTGGACATGATTTGGAAAGGCACACACCTGTCTATATAAGGTCCCACAGATGGCAGTGCATGTCAGAGCAAAAACAAAGCCATGAGGTCGAAGGAATTGTCCATAGAGCTCCGAAACAGGATTGTGTCGAGGCACAGATCTGGGGAAGGGTACCAAAAAATGTATGCAGCATTGAAGGTCCCCAAGAACACAGTGGCCTCAATCATTCTTAAATGGAAGAAGTTTGGAACCCCCAAGACTCTTCCTAGAGCTGGCCGCCCGGCCGAACTGAGCAATCGGGGTAGAAGGGCCTTGGTCAGGGACGTGACCAAGAACCCGATGGCCACTCTGACAGAGCTCTAGAGTTCCTCTGTGGAGATGGGACAACCTTCCAGAAGGACAACCATCTCTGCAGCACTCCACCAATCAGGCCTTTATGGTAGAGTGGCCAGACGGAAGCCACTCCTCAGTAAAAGGCACATGACAGCCCGCTTGGAGTTTGCCAAAAGGCACCTAAAGGACTCTCAGACCATGAGAAACAAGATTCTCTGGTCTGATGAAACCAAGATCGAACTCTTTGGCCTGAATACCAAGGGTCACGTCTTGAAGAAACCTGGCACCATCCCTACATTGAAGCATGGTGGTGGCAGCATCATGCTGTGGGGATGTTTTTCTCTGAATGTCCTTGAGTGAACCCGATCTAGCATCTCTGGAGAGACCTGAAAATAGCTGGGCAGCGACTCTCCCAATCCAACCTGACAGAGCTTGAGAGGATCTGCAGAGAAGAATGGGAGAAACTCCCCAAATACCGGTGTTCCAAGCTTGTAGTGCCATACCCAAGAAGACTCGAGGCTGTAATCGCTGCCAATGGTGCGTCAACAAAGTACTGATTAAAGGGTCTGAATACTTATGTAAATGTCATATTTCAATTATTATTATTATTATTATTTTCTCAAAACCTGTTTTTGCTTTGTCATTATGGGGGATTGTGTGTAGATTGATAAGAAAAAAACAATTTAATACATTTTAGAATAAGCCTGTAACGTAACAAAACAGGAAAAAGTCAAGGGGTCTGAATACTTTCCGAATGCACTGTATGGTAAAAGATCTCTGACAGAGACATGGCCATTATTCCACCGTAGCACACGCTCATTATGCAGAGATGATTATAATACCTAATTACCGTAAAGCATGGGTCATCATTAAATTATACAGGGCGGCAGGTAGCTTAGTGGGTAAGAGCGTTGTGCCAGTAACCGAAAGGTCGCTGGTTCTAATCCCCGAGCCGACTAGGTGAAAAATCTGTCGATGTGCCCTTAAGCAAGGCACTTAACCCTAATTGCTCCTGTAAGTCGCTCTGGATAAGAGCGTCTGCTAAATGACTAAAATGTAAAAAATGAAAATGTAAATGTTATAACCTACACTGGATGGACAATCTCATTACATGGGAGAGCTTAAGAATGTTCTCTGCGGTCCCTCATGGATACCCAGGAAGACCTTTTTCAGACTTTTGACCCCACATCATTTCCCTTCGGACAGTAACTGCATTTGGACTATGGCTCATATTGTATGCACTGTCAGTCAATGGACTATGCACCTAAAGACTTACACAAGCACTTAGGCCTTCAAATTTTGCTCTAGTGTTTCCGGAACCGTGATAATCATCAAAATTAGCCTGTACTGTAGCCTGTACTGTAGCCTGTACTGTAGCCTATGCTACAGTACAGGCTCCCCCCCCCCCCCCCCCCGTTCTAGCTCTGGCTTTACTGATAGCTACATTATTGAGGAAAAATCTACTTTCTATGCCTGTGATATGTGGTTGTCCCACCTAGCTATCTTAAGATGAATGCACTAACTGTAAGTCACTCTGGATAAGAGTGTCTGCTAAATGACTAAAATGTAAAAGTAAATGTAAAATGTGTTCTTTTTCTGAAGAAACAACTATAACAATGTAACACTAGCTGTAACACCATGCTATTCAGATAGCCTACATACATTTACATTTCACATTTTTGTCATTTAACAGAGCGACTTACAGTAAATGTGAAGTATGGCAGCAGGTCTATTATAGAGGAGGAAGCAAGAGAGGGAAATTACTGGCATTACTTGGCATTTACTTCAAGCTATTGTATAAGTAAGAGTTTTGAATTCTCAGAAGGGGTAAGATACCAACATTCAGAAGCAGTGATTGAGCATGTTTCAAAGTGGAACCAGGAGATCTATCTGGGGGAGAATAGCTCTCATTCTCAACAACTGTTTGGAGACATTATAATTGCGTTTTTCCGACCGACTGCTTTACGGCTGATAGAACTATCAGAGAGACAGCCAACTAACTCTCGTTGTCAGTGCTTCTGCAGGCGCACACAAACAATAACATCTTCTCTGGCGTGGAAAATGTGTCTGTGTCCCTGAGGCGCTGTCTGGTGAAACTTTTATGTGACAGTTTCATGTCTTTCTGGGTGCTGCTGAGTTATGCTAATATATGCTAATGTCCTGAGCGCCTCCTCAACATGAGTATTGTCAGCAGTACCGGAAGCCATTCAGGAAAATCAAGCAGCGGTGCCTCAGAGATCAGACAATTTGTCTGGGATTTGATGAGTAATTCCAGTGTGACGTGATGGAGCTGGCTGTCTATCAAGGGTTGTTGGTCTTTGTGTCTTTGTCGTGTAGCTCAGTTGGTAGAGCATGGTGCTTGCAATGCCAGGGTTGTGGGTTTGATTCACATGGAGGACCAGTATGAAAAAAAGTATGAAAATGGATGCACTCACTACTGTAAGTTGATCTGGATAAGAGTGTCTGCTAAATGACCATAAATTAATCAAATGAAAAATGACCCTGTGCTCTTATTAATTTATTGTGTCTCTGTCTCTGTCACTCTGACTCTTGGAAATTGTTCCAGTTTTGCCAAAACTTTACCGGCAGATGGTTGGGGTATTGAGTTGTGTTTCAAATCAAATCAAATTTTATTTGCCACATGCGCCGAATACAACAGGTGTAGACATTACCGTGAAATGCTTACTTACAGCCCTTAACCAACAATGCATTTATTTTTTTATAAAAAAGTGAAATAAAACAACAACAAAAAAGTGTTGAGGAAAAAAAGAGCAGAAGTAAAATAAAATAACAGTAGGGAGGCTATATACAGGGGGGTACCGGTGCAGAGTCAATGTGCGGGGGCACCGGCTAGTCGAGCTAATTGAGGTAATATGTACATGTGGGTAGAGTTAAAGTGACTCTGCATAAATAATTAACAGAGTAGCAGCAGCGTAAAAAGATGGGGTGGGGGTGCAAATAGTCCGGTAGCCATGATTAGCTGTTCAGGAGTCTTATGGCTTGGGGGTAGAAGCTGTTGAGAAGCCTTTTGGACCTAGACTTGGCGCTCCGCTACCGCTTGCCGTGCGGTAGCAGAGAGAACAGTCTATGACTAGGGTGGCTGGAGTCTTTGAGAATTTTGAGGGCCTTCCTCTGACACCACCTGGTATAGAGGTCCTGGATGGCAGGAAGCTTGGCCCCAGTGATGTACTGGGCCATGCGCACTACCCTCTGTAGCGCCATACCAGGCGGTGATGCAACCAGTCAGGGTGCTCTCGATGGTGCAGCTGTAGAACTTTTTGAGGATCTGAGGACCCATGCCAAATCTTTTCAGTCTCCTAAGGGGGAATAGGATTTGTCGTGCCCTCTTCACGACTGTCTTGGTGTGTTTGGACCATGATAGTTCGTTGGTGATGTGGACACCAAGGAATTTGAAGCTCTCAACCTGTTCCACTACAGCCCCGTCGATGAGAATGGGGGCGTGCTCAGTCCTCTTTTTTTTCCCTGTAGTCCACAATCATCTCCTTTGTCTTGGTCACGTTGAGGGAGAGGTTGTTATCCTGGCACCACACGGCCAGGTCTCTGACCTCCTCCCTATAGGCTGTCTCATCGTTGTCGGTGATCAGGCCTACCACTGTTGTGTCGTCAGCAAACTTAATGATGGTGTTGGAGTCGTGCCTGGCCATGCAGTCATGGGTGAACAGGGAGTACAGGAGGGGACTGAGCACACACCCCTGAGGGGCCTCCGTGTTGAGGATCAGCGTGGCAGATGTGTTGTTACCTACCCTTACCACCTGGGTTTGCATGTTTTGATATTTGTCACTAAGGCATAGGCTTGCCTTACATCTTCCTAAGCATATTCCATCTTCCTTAGTGTGGTCCGTGGGCGGTTGAACCAGCTTGCCATTAAACCACCCCTGCCGGCCGCCTCCGCAGCCTCACCCACGGCACAGATGACTCAGCCATAAACATTGACTGGCTGATAAACTGGATAAATTGGCCAGGCCCAATTATCAACCATTACAGGCCTGCTGATCTCACTGGCCATGCTCCAGGCCCACTGATACACCTCTGTCCAATGAGGTGATCCCGTGGTGCTAGTCCCAGACCTGAACAGATTTGTCCAGGTGTAACGTAGAACATTGAACGATACAAGAAAAGCATCTAAACATGGAAACAAACAATATTGCCTGGTGGGTGACAACAACGGAGTGCTATATAAAGGGGAAGTAATCAGGGAGTTGAGGAAGTCCAGGTGTGCCTAATGAGGTGTAGGTGTGCGTAATGAAGGTTGCCAGGTGTGCGTAAGGATGGGTTGCCAGGACCGGTGGTATGTAGACCGGCGACGTCGAGCGCCGCCGGAGAGGGGGAGTGGGAGTGGACGTGACAGTACCCCCCCCCCCCCCCCCCCCCCCCCCCGACGCGTGACTCAACTGCAGGACGACGCCGGCCAGGAGGACAGCCCCGAGGACGAGGAGTGGGCCGGTCTGGATGGCGAAGGTGGAAATCTCTGATGATGTTGGGATCTAAAATGTTGTCCACCAGAACCCAACACCTCTCCTCTGGACCATAGTGGACCGCTCCTCCCTCCCAGTCCACCAGGTGCTGGAGCTGACCCCCACGCCGTCTGGAGTTCAGAATGGACCTGACGGCATAGTCGGGACTACCTTCGATGTCCAGGGGAGGCGGAGAGGTGTCATGGGGGACGGCATCAGCCAGAGGACCAGGAACCACCGGCCTAAGGAGGGAAACTTGAAAAGAGGGTGAGATCCGGTAGTCATTGGGAAGCTGTAATCGGTAAGTTACCTCATTGACCCTCCGGAGGACTTTGAATGGCCCCACAAACCGGGGGCTCAGCTTCTGGCAGGGCAGGCGGAGCGGGAGGTTCCTGGTGGAGAGCCAGACGCAATCACCAGGAGGAAAACGGGTGCCTCACTGCGGTGGCGGTCCGCCTGCTCCTTCTGGAGCCTCACGTGGGCAGCTTCCCAAACCTCCCCTGAGTGCCGGAACCACTCATCCACCACAGGGGCTTCGGTCTGGCTCGGGTCCAAGGAGCCAGGGCCGGCTTGTACCCCAGGACGCACTGGAAGAGAGACAACCCGGTGGAGGAGTGACGAAGTGAGTTCTGGGCATACTCCACCCAGGGAAGAAACCGGGCCAACACCCTCTGCCGGTCCTGACAGTGACTCCTCAGGAACCTCCCCAGCTCCTGGTTGGTCCTCTCCACCTGCCAATTGGACTGAGGCCGGTACTCGGATGTGAGACTGACCGTGACCCCCAGCGTCTCCATGAAGGCTCTCCACACACGCGATGTGAATTGTAGATGCAGTGAGTCAGGAAGCAAGTGCAGTTAGTGAGTTTAATGATGAAGAACATTGACCGATACAAAACAAGAAAAGCGTCTAAACATGGAAACATAAACAATATTGCCTGGTGGGTGATAACAACGCTATATAAAGGGGAAGTAATCAGGGAGGTGATGAAGTCCAGGTGTGCCTAATGAGGCGCAGGTGTGCGTAATGAAGGTTGCCAGGTGTGCGTAAGGATGGGTTGCCAGGTCCAGTGGTTAGTAGACCGGCGACATCGAGCGCCGGAGAGGGGGAGCGGAAGTGGACGTGACACCAGGTGTAGCACAAGGACTAACTGAGAGTTCCTCCAGGATTATCAAGTTTTACCAATCCTGACTCCATATATTGACCATTAAAACTTTATTACCGTTATACCCTACACAATTTCACTTTCATTTATCTCTATGCCATCTATAATTCAGTATGCTTTACTGAATGAATAAATCCTCAGCCTGCGGTGAGAGTTGATATTGAGCCTGTTCATTTTGTTTGCCGTGGTAGTTCAGCTCGGAGACAGCTCTGTCTCATCTACTCCTAAGCAATTCCATTAAAAATGGTGTGTGTGTGTGAGGGGCTGGAGAATGGCCAGCAGCTCATCCCACTTCCTCCACCACCTCAAATTGATGATGCCAGTTGCTTAATGGAATACTATCTTTCAATATTATTGATCCTTATTCGCTTGAGGACAATTAGCAAGTTGATCATTTCAATTTGTGAAGCATTACATTTTTGCTCTAAATTATCTTTAGATATTTTTGTTCGTGGCCCATCTGGGAATATAATTACTGTGCTTGTTGTGTATGTTGGTTCTTATTGTTCTGTGCCTCTGTGAGCTAATGGACATGCTAATTCACACTGTTAGCCCTGTCCCTGTGCTTATAGGCAGTAGTTGCCTATCAAGAGAAGTAGGTGAGCCAATTGCACCAACGGCTTTATCATTCATACACCCAAAGAAACTGATTCTACTATGGTGGGTGTTTGCTATATGATGTCAGTTACGTAGGTGACAGAGTTTGTGACAGGTTTCACATGCTATGTTGGTACTGTGTTGTGTGTGTGTGTAGTGCCTTTAGCGATGTTAGTCTGGGGCGGCAGGTAGCCTGGTGGGTAGGAGCGTTGTGCCAGTAACCGAAAGGTTGCTGGATTGAATCCCAGAGTTGACAAGGTAAAAATCAGTCGTTCTGCCCTGGGTGCCGATAACGTGAATGTCGTTTAAGGCAGCCCCCCGCACCTCTCTGATTCTGAGGGGTTGGGTTAAATGCGGAACACACATTTCAGTTGAATGCATTCAGTTGTACAACTGACTAGGTAGCTCCCTTTTCCCTATATACTGTATCTAGAGGGAGTGTGGTGCTAGCTGACAGAGAGACAGTTTTCCTAGTGTGTGGCTGGGTCTGTGGTCCGTGCTACTGCTGTGTGATCAGGTCAGCAGTCTCTCTGAGGGGTTGTGGAGTGGGCTGTTGAGCCGCTGTGCTCCTCCAGTGTAGTGCTGTAAGTGTGTCTGATAGAGCCTCATGAGAAAACACTTGAGAGAGTTTAGTGCTAATAAGATGTGAGTCAGTCCTAGGGAGAGCAGGGCTGTTCATGACGCTCTCACGCACAATCTCACACACACACAAACTTGGGGATTCTACATGAGTATCACCAGCATGCTGTTCATACACACTCTCAGACTTTTGTTCTGTTTCCTTTGCTAATGGGAACTGAGTCACACACACGTTTGAACAGTGTGGCTGCCTGGGGTGGTATATATATGGTGGTTCTGGGATTCTGTGGTGGGAAGCAAGATTATTGACCCCTGTAAGAACTGTTCCTCACACTAAACAAAGGCAAAACTTTGACAAAACTTTTTGCAATGGAAAACAGTTCAGGTAGTCTCTTCTTGTTTCAGTCCGTTTTCCGTTAGGTGCCTAATGAATATAACCAACGTGTCCTGGACTGGAGTCAACATGGCCTACTTAGCTTTATCTTCTATCACCTTCAAACGCTTTTGTCAGAGGTTTTTCTTCTCTCTCCAAATATGGTGAATTATTAATGGGAGAAAGCAGCATGAAAGAGACCGTCAGGGTCCATTAAAGTCATGTGTGCTTGAGAGTGAGGAACCTTCAGCCTCTGGTTGCGCATATGAGTTCAAACCCTAGGTTCGTTCGTAGAACATTTCTGATTACTTATGGACATAACCGGGAAGCCTGTGGTCGTGATTGAGTATTTGTTTGTAACTGTGCATTAATTTATATTTTGTTGTGGCCTTTACATACAAGAACAATACAGCTAAATTAGTATGTGATGAGTGGACATATTGGCAACAGGCTTTAGCAAGTAGAGAGATAGTGAAAAGGAAAGAAGACAAGAAAGAGGGAAAAGAACATGAAGGAAGAGAGAAGAGACATGATAGGAGGGATGAAAATGAGATTTGAGAGTTTAGGCTGGTAGTTCAGCACCTCGTGCACTATCCATGTTTAGACTGAACCCCCTTACCTTAGACGCACTGCAAATATACAACTGCTGTAGAACATTGCACTTTCTGCTACTCTTGGTTTTGCAGCCTAAGCAGGAAAAGTTGTAATAAACATCCAGGTGTTAATAATGGACAATGGGAGAATCCTCTGAGCCAATGGTGACTCGGTACCGGTACCCCCTGTATATGACTCGGTACCGGTACCCCCTGTATATAGCCTCGTTATTGTTATTTTATTGTGTTACTTTTTATTTATTTTTAATGTTTTACTTTAGTTTATTTTGTAAATATTTTCTTGAACTGCATTGTTGTTTAAGGCCTTGTAAGTAAGCAATTCACGGTACGGTCTACACCTGTTGTATTCGGCGCATGTGACAAATACATTTTGATTTGATGGCCGTTACAGAATAGTCAGGATACAGCCTATGTCTCGAATGACACCCTATTCCCTATGTATTGTACTACTTTTGACCAGAGTCCTGTGAAGTAGTGGTTATAAAAGGTGTGATTTGAGATGAAGCCATAGTGGACAGTAAAGGGCTCTGGTCAAAAGCAGTGCACAATGGAGGAAAGGTTGTCATTTGAGATGCAACCATAATATACAGTGGTTTATATACAACGAATATTGAGTCTGAAATTGTCGTTTTGTTTCCCATGTTATCTATAGTCACTTTCCCTCTCCTCTTTGTGTTGTCAGTTTTTCATAGACCCCTGTGCCAGCAGCCCCTGTTTCCATGGCAACTGTAGCCGCAGTGGCGAAAGCGAGGCGTACACCTGCGATTGCAGCGAGGGGTACGAGGGGGAGAAGTGTGAGCAGGCCACCTTGGACCTGCTGCCTATCTCCAACTGGGACCCTGCCACACCCTCTGCCCCCGAACAGGCCACACCCGCCACACCCACAACCGCCACTCAGCCCTCCCAGCCAACCATGGTGTCCACCACCACGCAGGCACCTCCCACGCTGCAGCCATGGCAGCCTAAGGCTGGACAGAGACTGTTGGTGGTGCAGTGGGAGAAAGAACAGGTCATAGATTAATGCTACCTGTACTCTATTAGTCACAACAGACCAGCTAGCTAGGTTCAGAGTTCACAGAACGTCTTTATTTGTCTTATAAAATAATGACATTTTTCCTGTTGCTGCCTCATGTGTGTATTTTTGTGTATTTCCATGTATGTGTGTGTTTGTGTGTTTGTGTGTGTGTGTGTGTGTGTACATGTGTGTGTTTCTGTGAGTGCCTGTATGTATGTGTGTCTCTGTGTGTCCATGCATGCATGCGTATGTGTGTGTGTGTTCCTGTTGCAGGTGACGGAGGGACTGCACTGTGTGAGTCCTGAGCTGTGTGAGCTGACCTCTGGAACTCTGACTCTCTCTCTAGAGGTGCCTGAGGAGACTGCCATCAAGTAAGAGCCCCGTATTGCATGTACTGGTACCTTCCTGTGTGTGTGTGTGTGTGTGTGTGTGTGTATGTATGTGTGTCAGTGTGTGTGTGTGTGTGTGTGTGTTTGCATAGTGCTCTCCCTCTCTCCCCTGTGTGCTCCAAATCCTCATTTCCCTCTCTTCCTCCCTCCCATGTTTATCCTAACCTCTCCCTCTCTCCCAAGTGAACTATAGTTCTGCATAAAACTACACTGGAGACTACACTACATCTGTCTTCCCTTGGGATCATTGTCTTACGATTATCGTGCTGTGTCATTTACATGGAACTTGCAGTCTTTCGTTATTCAGTCAGCAACCCCGATGGTAGTAAATAACCTCCATTGTGTTGCCCAAGTATAGTGCCTGACTGCAATGTGTTCTGATTTAAGCGAGCATCATAAATGTCCTTTATTGGTCATGCAAAGTGGTAGATGTCCATTTATAGTGTCTCTTTATGAATGACGAGAGAGTGGAGACATAAGAGGTCTTTATCAGCATAAGTCTCTGCTCTTGGCTGCAGGCAAATATAGTTTTTGCGTTGTGTTGGTGTGCTGTCTAATTACTGATGCCGCCTGCACGCGTGCAAGCTCACATGCTGTGGTGAGTGATTTTGAAGGAGTCAGGCGCAAGAGGGTAAATCACAGAAGGCGTTGGCCTTCTGGCGATGCACAGCGCGCTGGAGGTGGACGTGAGCAGCATTCCATATCTCCTCCGCACGCCGAAACCAGTCATCCACCACAGGAGCTTCGGTCTGGCTCTGATGCCATGGTGCCAGAACCGGCTGATAACCTAAAACACATTGAAATGGCGATAGGTTAGTGGAGGAGTGGCGGAGAGAGTTCTGGGCATATTCGGCCCATGGCAAGAACACCGACCACTCCCCCGGCCGGTCCTGGCAGTAGGACCGCAGGAACCTACCCACGTCTTGATTCACCCGTTCCACCTGACCATTAGACTCGGGGTGAAACCCAGAGGTCAGGCTGACCGAGAACCCCAGACGTTCCATGAACGCCTTCCAGACCCTGGATGTAAACTGGGGACCCTGGTCAGACACTATGTCCTCTGGCACCCCGTAGTGCCGGAAGACGTGAGTAAACAGGGCCTCCGCAGTCTGCAGGGCCGTGGGGAGACCGGGCAGAGGAAAGAGGCGGCAGGCTTTAGAAAAGCGGTCCACAACGACCAGGATGGTGGTGTTACCCTGAGAGAGGGGAAGATCAGTGAGAAAGTCAATACACAGATGGGACCATGGCCGTTGTGGAACTGGTAAGGGCTGTAACTTACCCACGGGATGTGCCTAGGTGCCTTACTCTGGGTGCACACCGAGCAGGAGGAGACATACACCCTCACGTCCTTAGCCAAGGTAGGCCACTTTCCGGTCAGGCAGCACACTGTACGGCCGATACCTGGGTGACCAGAGGAGGGAGAAGTGTGGGCCCAATAGATCAGACGGTCACAGACAAGAGACGGCACGTACCGCAGCCCAGCTGGGCACTGAGGTGGAGATGGCTCTGTGCGTAACGCCCGCTCTATGTCCGCGTCCACCGCCCACACTACCGGCGCACATAATGCAGGAGGCCGGGAGTTTGGGGGTGTTGTCTATGGGCCTCTCCTCTGTGTCGTACAGCCGTGACAGTGCGTCTGCCTTCACGTTCTTCGTACCCGGCATGTAGGACAGTGTAAACCCTCTCCGGCCATGAAAAGGTGGGGTTGTGTAGTGCTAACCAGGGGAGACTCAATAATAAAAAAGGTGACTTGCTCTCTATGGGTCTTTTGTGTAACCATCGTGGCTGGTGCTGTAACTTCCCTAACGAACCCTGACCCTAATGGTCGACTGTCAAGTGCTTTGATGGGCAGTGGAATGGATAGGGGAACCAATGGAATACCTAGACTATGAGCTAACGACCTGTCTATAAAGTTCCCAGCTGCACCTGAATCGACCAGCGACACTGGGAAACTACTGTGTAATCAGGGAAGGTGATGTGTATGCTGCAGTGCGCAGCAGAGGGCTACCTGGGGTGATGCGAGAGTGCCCTGCCTGCCGCCTCCAGACCCGGAAGAACCCTGGCGACAACGTGCAGCGGAATGTCCTCTCCTGCCACAAGAGTGACACTGGAGCTGTCGTCCTCTGTTCTCCCAGATTGCTGCACCACCCAGCGCCATTGGAACTGAATCCGGGTTGAGGGGGGGTGAAACGGGCAGGCCCCTTCCAGGACGTCCTCTTAAAACTAGCAGGTTGTCTAACCGGATGGCCATGTCCACCAGCTGGTCGAAAGTCAACATGGTATCCCGGCAGGCTAGCTCCCTTCGTACGTCCTCTCGCAGGCTGCACCGGAAGCTGTCGATGAGGGTCCGCTCGTTCCACCCGGAACCAGCCACTAGTGTACGAAACTCCAGGGCAAAGTCCTGAACGGTCCTCGTCCCCTGCCTCAGGTGGACCAGCCGCTTGCCTGCCTCTCTACCTTCGAGCGAACTCCCCGTAGTTGTCCAACGCGGCTCCTCCTTCACTCCATACCGCGTTGGCCCACTCCAGGGCTTTCCCCGAAAGGCAGGAGACAAGGGCGGACACCTTCTCCCGCTCCAATGGAGCCGGGCTGATGTTGGAGAAGTAGTGGTCCAGTTGTAGGAGGTATCCCTGGCAGCGGGCAGCTGTCCCGTCATAATTCCTCTGTCGGGATAGATGAATCCCTCTGGGTGCTGGGGTGTGGGTGGCTGGATCCGGTCGCTCAGCTGGTCCCAAAGGATCAGGTCCTCTCCTCTCCAGGCATTGGACGACCTGGAGAACCCGATCCATTGCTTCTCCCAAGCTGGCTAGCATTGTAGAATGCTCCCGGACCCGCGCCACGACTCCAGGCATGTGCTCCTCTCCTGCAGACTCCATGTCTTGGTGTGTGATTCTGTGGTGAGTGATTTTGAAGGAGTCAGGCGCAGGGGGGTAAATCACAGAATAACAGGTTTATTCCGAAAACACAGCGGTACGCAGCAATGGGTCAAACACTCCAGTGCGTAAATCAGGCGCACTGGGAAACATCAAGGCACACGGGTGAAATATCCCGACGAACCAAAATGCAAGAGCTCCACCGAGCTAAACTAACCTCCACAATAAACAATCACACACAAAGACAAGGGGGCAGAGGGAACACTTATATAGGTACTGATGAGGGGATATGAACCAGGTCAAACAACAAGACAAAACAAATGGAATGATAAGATGAGGAGCGGCAGTGGCTAGAAGGCCGGTGACGAAGAACGCCGAAGCCTGCCCGAACAAGGAGAGGAGGCAGCTTCGGAGGAAGTCGTGACACATGCACACGCAGACACACACACACACACACAAAGTGAAAGTGACATCACTTTAGGAATACTAATGAAAAATAGGCTGAATGGAAAATGGGTAGAGTGAGAGAGAGAGGTTGTTTGTTTACTTACTTCAAATCAAATTGTATTCGTCACATACACAGTTTACAGCTTGTATAAAAGGTGCAGTGAAATGCTTGCGTACTAGCTCCCTCAACATTGCTGTACAATAATCACTATCAATAATTTAAAAAAGTATAATTTAAAAAAAATGGGAAAAGAAACTCAAAAGAGGTGATGATATTAATTAACAGTAATTTCGATCCAAATGTGCAAATTGCCCAAACAGATCCGCAAGGTAGATGGATGATTTTAAATATGTTATTGGACCATAAACAGATATGGCTCATTAACCTTTACGGACCAAATAATGATGATCCACAATTCTTTGACAATATACAAAATAAATTATCAACCCTGCAAGCAATACAAGACTATTATTATGGTGGGAGATTATAATACTGTTTTAAATAGCTCAATGGACCGTAAAGGAAATCGCACTACAAACTATCACCCTCATGCTCTTAAGGAAATCATGAATGTCATGGATACATTAGAACTAGTAGATATATGGAGGCTTACATGGCGGAGACTCAATCAAGCTAGTCGTCTTGACTTTTTTCTTATGTCATTCTCATCGGCACCAAAAGTTTAGAAAGTGTTGATAGGGGACAGAATGCGGTCGGACCATCATATAATTGGCATATACATTACTCTTACTGAACTTCCACGTGGGCGAGGATATTGGAAATTTAATCAAAGCCTATTGGATGATAACTTGTTTTTAACTAGGACAGAGGAATTTATAACTGATTTTTTCCAACATAACATAGGTACAGCAAATCCCCTTATTGTATGGGACACTTTTAAATGTGCCTTTAAAGGCCATGCAATTCAGTACTCATCTCGAAAACAAAAGCAATTTATTGTCGGACATTATTCATTTTAATCAGACAGGTTTTTTATATGGACGATACATTGGAGATAATACAAGGCAAGTACTGGAAACATTTTACATTTACATTTACGTCATTTAGCAGACGCTCTTATCCAGAGCGACTTACAAATTGGTGCATTCACCATATAGCCAGTGGGATAACCACTTCACAATATGTATTTTTTTTAAAACTTTTTTTTGGGGGGTGGGGTAAGGGGGGGTAGAAGGATTACTTTATCCTATCCCAGGTATTCCTTAAAGAGGTGGGGTTTCAAGTGTCTCCGGAAGGTGGTGAGTGACTCCGCTGTCCTGGCGTCGTGAGGGAGCTTGTTCCACCATTGGCGTGCCAGAGCAGCGAACAGTTTTGACTGGGCTGAGCGGGAACTGTGCTTCCGCAGAGGTAGGGGTGCCAGCAGGCCAGAGGTGGATGAACGCAATGCCCTCGTTTGGGTGTAGGGACTGATCAGAGCCTGAAGGTACGGAGGTGCCGTTCCCCTCACAGCTCCGTAGGCAAGCACCATGGTCTTGTAGCAGATGCGAGCTTCAACTGGAAGCCAGTGGAGTGTGCGGAGGAGCGGGGTGACGTGTGAGAACTTGGGAAGGTTGAACACCAGACGGGCTGCGGCATTCTGGATGAGTTGTAGGGGTTTAATGGCACAGGCAGGGAGCCCAGCCAACAGCGAGTTGCAGTAATCCAGACGGGAGATGACAAGTGCCTGGATTAGGACCTGTGCCGCTTCCTGTGTAAGGCAGGGTTGTACTCTCCGAATGGTGTAGAGCATGAACCTACAGGATCGGGTCACCGCCTTGATGTTAGCGGAGAACGACAGGGTGTTGTCCAGGCTCACGCCAAGGCTCTTCGCACTCTGGGAGGAGGACACAACGGAGTTGTCAACCGTGATGGCGAGATCATGGAACGGGCAGTCCTTCCCCAGGAGGAAGAGCAGCTCCGTCTTGCCGAGGTTCAGCTTGAGGTGGTGATCCGTCATCCACACTGATATGTCTGCCAGACATAAAGAGATGCGATTCGCCACCTGGTTATCAGAAGGGGGAAAGGAGAAGATTAGTTGTGTGTCGTCTGCGTAGCAATGATAGGAGAGGCCATGTCAGGATATGACAGAGCCAAGTGACTTGGTGTATAGCGAGAATAGGAGAGGGCCTAGAACTGAGCCCTGGGGGACACCAGTGGTGAGAGCACGTGGTGCGGAGACAGATTCTCGCCACGCCACTTGGTAGGAGCGACCGGTCAGGTAGGACACAATCCAAAAGTGAGCCGTGCCGGAGATGCCCAGCTCGGAGAGGGTGGAGAGGAGGATCTGATGGTTCACAGTATCAAAGGCAGCAGACAGGTCTAGAAGGACAAGAGCAGAGGAGAGAGAGTTAGCTTTAGCAGTGCGGAGAGCCTCCGTGACACAGAGAAGAGCAGTCTCAGTTGAATGACCAGTCTTGAAACCTGACTGGTTAGGATCAAGAAGGTCATTCTGAGAGAGATAGCAGGAGAGTTGGCAAGAGACGGCACGCTCAAGAGTTTTGGAGAGAAAAGAAAGAAGGGATACTGGTCTGTAGTTGTTGACATCAGAGGGATCGAGTGTTGGTTTTTTGAGAAGGGGTGCAACTCTCGCTCTCTTGAAGACGGAAGGGACATAGCCAGCGGTCAAGGATGAGTTGATGAGCGAGGTGAGGTAAGGGAGAAGGTCACCGGAGATGGTCTGGAGAAGAGAGGAGGGGATAGGGTCAAGCGGGCAGGTTGTTGGGCGGCCGGCCGTCACAAGTCGCAAGATTTTATCTGGAGAGAGAGGGGAGAAAGAAGTCAAAGCATAGGGTAGGGCAGTGTGAGCAGGACCAGCAGTGTCATTTGACATAACAAACGAGGATCGGATGTCGTCAACCTTCTTTTCAAAATGGTTGACGAAGTCATCCACAGAGAGGGAGGAGGGGGGAGGGGGGAGGGGGAGGAGGATTCAGCAGGGAGGAGAAGGTGGCAAAGAGCTTCCTAGGTTTAGAGGCAGATGCTTGGAATTTAGAGTGGTAGAAAGTGGCTTTAGCAGCAGAAACAGATGAAGAAAATGTAGAGAGGAGGGAGTGAAAAGATGCCAGGTCCACAGGTAGTCTAGTTTTCCTCCATTTCCGCTCGGCTGCCTGGAGCCCTGTTCTGTGAGCTCGCAATGAGTCATCAAGCCACGGAGCAGGAGGGGGACCGAGCCGGCCGGGAGGATAGGGGACATAGAGAGTCAAAGGATGCAGAAAGGGACGAGAGGAGGGTTGAGGAGGCAGAATCAGGAGATTGGAGGGAGAAGGATTGAGCAGAGGGAAGAGATGATAGGATGGAAGAGGAGAGAGTAGCGGGAGAGAGAGCGAAGGTTGTGACGGCGCATTACCATCTGAGTAGGGGCAGAGTGAGTAGTGATGGAGGAGAGCGAGAGAGAAAAGGATACAAAGTAGTGGTCGGAGACATGGAGAGGAGTTGCAGTGAGATTAGTAGAAGAACAGCATCTAGTAAAGATGAGGTCAAGCGTATTGCCTGCCTTGTGAGTAGGGGGGGACGGTGAGAGGGTGAGGTCAAAAGAGGAGAGGAGTGGAAAGAAGGAGGCAGAGAGAAATGAGTCAAAGGTAGACGTAGGGAGGTTGAAGTCACCCAGAACTGTGAGGGGTGAGCCATCCTCAGGAAAGGAACGTATCAAGTCGTCAAGCTCATTGATGAACTCTCCAAGGGAACCTGGAGGGCGATAAATGACACGGATGTTAAGCTTGAATGGGCTAGTGACTGTGACAGCATGGAATTCAAATGAGGAGATAGACAGATGGGTCAGGGGACAAAGAGAGAATGTCCACTTGGGAGAGATGAGGATTCCTGTGCCACCACCCCGCTGACCAGATGCTCTCGGGGTATGCGAGAACACATGGTCAGACGAGGAGAGAGCAGTAGGAGTAGCAGTGTTTTCAGTGGTAATCCATGTTTCCGTCAGCGCCAAGAAGTCGAGGGACTGGAGGGTAGCATAGGCTGAGATGAACTCTGCCTTGTTGGCAGCAGAACGGCAGTTCCAGAGGCTGCCTGAGACCTGGAACTCCACGTGGGGGGTGCGTGCAGGGACCACCAGGTTAGAGAGGCAGTAGCCACGCGGTGTGAGGTGTTTGTATAGCCTGTGCGGAGAGGAGAGAACAGGGATAGACAGAGGCATAGTTGACAGGCTACAGAAAATGGCTACAATAATGCAAAGGAGATCGGAATGAAATGAACTAAACATCTGGGAAAGGAGAGAGCGGGGCCTCCCTCACTTACGTTTCACTGAAACACCCAAATATAACTCTCCCAACTTCCACCTCAGAAACTATAATTGTTGTATACAACAGCGGTTCAATGTTTTCTAGGAATAGACTCTAACTTAGTTTATTCAGCTAGCTAACTTGGTACAGTATTCTTCCGTGAAAATCGTCCAGGGCACCTAGTCATATGACGCCACAGCCAACTAGCATGCCGGACTCCAACAACACGGTTTAGCACCAATACTCGGCCACAACAAACCACCAGTGTGTCAACACGCCAAGCAGATCATTTGTGTCCGTGTCTAACGTTGTGGGTTAGTCCCGACAGCTTGAGCGAGTCCGTCGTCAACTTATTCAGCCAGTTAGTTAGCTAGAATAGTTAGCATACTAGCTAGCCATTGCTTTCAGACAAAGAAGAAACCCCTCCTCCCACAGCACGAACACACAAAGAGAGCCAAGCTAACATTAACTAGTCACCCATGTCCCGAATTCCCTTGAACGACTCTGGCTACCAGTATGTAAAAACAAAACACAAATGTAGGTTATAACTTACCCCTAGCAGCTACTGTTAGCGAGCCAAGTGCAAAGCTAGCCACTGAATTGACTCAGCCAGTTCGCGTCTGTTCGCTAGGTCGTTCCAGCTATTGTTTAGTAGCTATCCAGGTAGCAACAAGCTAGCTAAATTTCAAGCACAGTAGCCACTTACTACCTAACGTTAACGCTTCAGACAATGAGGTTAGAAAAACTGCTGAATGGTAGGCATTATTGTATGTAATTATTGTAGGCAGCTAGCTGGCGTAATTACAGGTACTCTCAGGCGTGAAACAACTATCTACAGTTGCTAATAGTTACCAGTAGCTACCCACTAGCTAGTCCAGGTAGTGGGTTAGCTAGCTTCGTGCTTCACCGGGCTCAGCCGAATACAATACTAACCTACAATAATTACATACAACAACCCACGATAACTACCTACAATACCTAACTACAATCTAAATACATAGTTTAAGCTTTACTCGACAAAGCCCAAACTATGTATTTAAGCCATATAAGCCAAGCTTACCTCCCACCAGAGAGAGACACAACCTCACCCGACGACGACTCAGTAAAAACAATAGAACAATAGAACACTATGACAAATCTGGGAAACCAGGCCTGCTATTCATAGTAGACTTTGAAAAGGCATTTGATAAAGTACGCCTGGAATTTATATATAAATGCATGGAGCATTTCCATTTTGGAGAATCTCTTATAAAATGGGTTAAAATCATGTAGGTGTAAAATAGTAAATAATGGCTATTTCTCAGAAAGTTTTAAACTGTCAAGAGGAGTAAAACAAGGTTGTCCACTATCGGCATATCTATTTATAATGGCCATCGAAACGTTAGCTATTGAAATCAGATCCAACAATAATATCAAGGGATTAGAAATCCAGGGCTTAAAAACAAAGGTGTCATTGTACACTGATGATTCATGTTTTCTTTTAAATCCACAACTTTAATCCCTCCACAGCCTCATAGAGGATCTAGATACATTTTCTAACCTCTCTGGATTACAACCAAATTATGATAAATGTAAAATATTACGTGTTGGATCACTAAAAAATACAATTTTTACATTACCATGGAGTTTACCAATAAAATGGTCTGATGGTGATGTGGATATACTCGGAATACATATCCCAAATGAAATAAATGATCTCACTCCAACAAGTTTTAATAGAAAGTCAGCAAAAATAGATAAGATCTTGCTACCATGGAAAGGTAAATACCTGTCTATTTGTGGAAAAATCACCCTGATTTACTCTTTAGTATTATCCCAGTATACTTATTTGCTTATGGTCTTGCCTACGCCTAGCAAACAGTTTTTTAAATTATATGAGAAAAAAATATTCCATTTTATTTGGAACGGCAAGCCAGACAAAATTAAACGGGCCTATTTATATAATGAATATGAATTAGGAGGAAATAAATTATTAAATATTAAAGCATTAGACATATCACTAAAAGCTTCAGTCATACAAAAGTTATACTTAAATCCAAACTGGTTCTCTAGCAAATTAGTAAGATTGTCTCACCCCATGTTCAATAATGGCCTTTTTCCCTTTATTCAGATTACAACCTCTAACTTTCAGTTATTTGAAATGAAAATCATCTCCCAAATATCACTATTTCATAAACAAGCCATAGAAAGTTGGTTGCAATTTCAATTTAATCCTCCAGAAACGACAGAACAAATAATGCAACAAATATTGTGGTTAAACTCAAATATACTAATTGATAAAAAGGCAGTATTCTTTGAAAAAAAAAGAAGAAAAAAAAAGGTATAATCTTCATAAAAGATATCATAGGTAGGACTGGTGGAGTTATGTCGCACATGCAGCTAACAAAAACAAATGGAAATGTCTGCTCTACCCAAAATTACAACCAAATAATTGCAGCATTACCGCAAAAATGGAAGAGGGAAGTGGAAGGGGGAAAAAGTAAGGAACTTGTCTGTCGGCCTTGCATTAAAGAACATAATTGGTTAAAGAAAACTGTGATAAATAAAAAAGTATACCAGTTTCATTTAAGGACCAAAGGATTGACAGCCGTCCCATATAGATTTTTGACGTACCGATTCCATGGCATAGTGGTTATGAACTGATACACAAAACGACGCCGGATTCAAAACTTAGAATTTTTCAATTTAAATTAATATACAAAATTATTGCTACCAATGGAATGTTATTTATATGGGGGATACAATCTTCCCAGCTCTGCAGATGTTGCTGCGAAGAGACAGAATCATTAGATCATTTGTTTTGGTACTGTCCATTTGTAGCTTGTTTTTGGTCACTGGTCCAGGAATGGCTGAAGGATTGCAATATTTACCTGGAGCTAACCCTGCAGATAGCACTACTGGGTGATCTGAAAAGTCATAGTCAATCGATCAATAATATAATAATAAATTTAGCAAAAATGTTTATTTTCAATTTACAATCTGTAGAAACAATGAGAATAGAAGGGTTCAGAACTTTTGTGAAACATCACAGTACAGTTGAAAAATATATGGCAAATAGAAATCCAAAATGGATGGTGTTAAGAGATAGATGGGAGGTGTTGAAGGGAGCTGAAGGATGGGACTAATAACAACTAACAACAACTAATAACAGCAAGATAACTAATGTAGGGCATGCTGTGTCCATACTAAGTATATAGGTTATAGGTTGAGAGTTTTCGTGAAGGAGCACTTTAGTTGAGTTATGGCATATAGAAGCAAACTGGATGGACATCATGAAAATGATGTGAGACGTTGAGGGTAGAGGAAGTTCAGGAGTGTAAACAAACAAAATAGAATTATTGTAAAATTGACTGTGTCCATAAAATGTATATAGTATGTATAAGCTGGAAGTAGAGGCCTAAGCATTGTTGTTCACTAGTTTACTCCAATTAGGGAAGGGGTGGTGGGGTTGGAAAGTAATAAAGGGAAATATATATTTTTAAAGGATATGTATATATATATATATATACAGTGGGGAAAAAAAGTATTTAGTCAGCCACCAATTGTGCAAGTTCTCCCACTTAAAAAGATGAGAGAGGCCTGTCATTTTCATCATAGGTACACGTCAACTATGACAGACAAATTGAGGAAAAAAAACCCAGAAAATCACATTGTAGGATTTTTAATGAATTTATTTGCAAATTATGGTGGAAAATAAGTATTTGGTCACCTACAAACAAGCAAGATTTCTGGCTCTCACAGACCTGTAACTTCTTCTTTAAGAGGCTCCTCTGTCCTCCACTCGTTATCTGTTTTAATGGCACCTGTTTGAACTTGTTATCAGTATAAAAGACACCTGTCCACAACCTCAAACAGTCACACTCCAAACTCCACTATGGCCAAGACCAAAGAGCTGTCAAAGGACACCAGAAACAAAATTGTAGACCTGCACCAGGCTGGGAAGACTGAATTTGCAATAGGTAAGCAGCTTGGTTTGAAGAAATCAACTGTGGGAGCAATTATTAGGAAATGGAAGACATACAACACCACTGATAATCTCCCTCGATCTGGGGCTCCACGCAAGATCTCACCCCGTGGGGTCAAAATGATCACAAGAACGGTGAGCAAAAATCCCAGAACCACACAGGGGGACCTAGTGAATGACCTGCAGAGAGCTGGGACCAAAGTAACAAAGCCTACCATCAGTAACACACTACGCCGCCAGGGACTCAAATCCTGCAGTGCCAGACGTGTCCCCCTGCTTAAGCCAGTACATGTCCAGGCCCGTCTGAAGTTTGCTAGAGTGCATTTGGATGATCCAGAAGAGGATTGGGAGAATGTCATATGGTCAGATGAAACCAAAATAGAAATTTTTGGTAAAAACTCAACTCGTCGTGTTTGGAGGACAAGGAATACTGAGTTGCATCCAAAGAACACCATACCTACTGTGAAGCATGGGGGTGGAAACATCATGCTTTGGGGCTGTTTTTCTGCAAAGGGACCAGGACGACTGATCCGTGTAAAGGAAAGAATGAATGGGGCCATGTATCGTGAGATTTTGAGTGAAAACCTCCTTCCATCAGCAAGGGCATTGAAGATGAAACGTGGCTGGGTCTTTCAGCATGACAATGATCCCAAACACACCGCCCGGGCAACGAAGGAGTGGCTTCGTAAGAAGCATTTCAAGGTCCTGGAGTGGCCTAGCCAGTCTCCAGATCTCAACCCCATAGAAAATCTTTGGAGGGAGTTGAAAGTCCGTGTTGCCCAGCGACAGCCCCAAAACATCACTGCTCTAGAGGAGATCTGCATGGAGGAATGGGCCAAAATACCAGCAACAGTGTGTGAAAACCTTGTGAAGACTTACAGAAAACGTTTGACCTGTGTCATTGCCAACAAAGGGTATATAACAAAGTATTGAGAAACTTTTGTTATTGACCAAATACTTATTTTCCACCATCATTTGCAAATAAATTCATAAAAAATCCTACAATGTGATTTTCTGGAATTTTTTTCCTCATTTTGTCTGTCATAGTTGACGTGTACCTATGATGAAAATTACAGGCCTCTCTCATCTTTTTAAGTGGGAGAACTTGCACAATTGGTGGCTGACTAAATACTTTTTTTCCCCACTGTATGTATGTATATGTATTTATATGTATGTATGTGTATATGTATGTGTATGTATGTATATATATTATTTGCGAGGGGAAAAAACATGGGGGATTGGAAGTGATGCAGACAATTACATTGATGGAAATTACAATCTATCTGCAAAAAGTAGTGGGCCTCCCGAGTGGCGCAGCAGTCTAAGGCACTGCATCGCAGTGCTTGAGGCGTCACTACAGACCCGGGTTTGATTTCAGGCTGTGTCACAACCAGCCGTGACTGGCAGTCCCATAGGGCGGCACACAATTGGCCCAGCGTCGTCCGGGTTAGGGGAGGGTTTGGCCAGAGGGGCTCTACTTGGCTCATCGTGCTCTAGCGACTCCTTGTGGCTGGTCGGGCACCTGCAGGCTGACTTCGGTCGTCAGTTGAACGGTGTTTCCTCCGACACATTGGTGCAGCTGGCTTCCGGGTTAAGCGGGCAGGTGTTAAGAAGCGTGGTTTGGCGGGTCATGTTTCGCAGGACGCATGATTCAACCTTCGCCTCTCCCGAGCCCGTTGGGGAGTTGCAGCGATGAGACAAGATCGAAATTGGGGAGAAAAAGTTTAACACTTGCGCACTACACACACACATACACAGCTTTGAGTACTGTTAAAGCTTCAGGCATTCTAGATTAGTATGACTATAAGAAAAATGTACTGGCTCTATGGATACAAAGAACAAATAGTGCTTCAACTTGTCCAACAATGTTATGAAAACTAACCATCTGTACTGTTCAGATAACTTTACACACATAGGCCTAAACACTGCCCCTCCCACACCCTCTCTCTCTCACTTACTCCCACTCCCACAAATATACTCTCTCACACACACACAATTCTACACACCCCACTCTTGTATATGCAGCCTGCCTTTGAAGCATCTCTTTTAGTAGCTTATTCCATTTCAGTTCTTCATGTGCCATCTAAATGTGTGCATAGCCTAGTCATGTTAACATGACTAATCAAATCAAATCAAATGAAATTTTATTGGTCAAATGCGCCGAATACAACAGGTGCAGACATTACAGTGAAATGCTTGCTTACAGCCCTTAACCAACAGTGCATTTATTTTTAACAAAGAAAGTAAAAATAAAACAACAACAAAAAAAAGTGTTGAGAAAAAAAGAGCAGAAGTAAAATAAAATAACAGTAGGGAGGCTATATATACAGGGGGGTACCGGTGCAGAGTCAATGTGCGGGGGCACCGGCTAGTTGAGGTAGTTGAAGTAATATGTACATGTGGGTAGAGTTAAAGTGACTATGCATAAATAATTAACAGAGTAGCAGCAGCGTAAAAAGGATGGGGTGTGGGGGCAGTGCAAATAGTCCGGGTAGCCATGATTAGCTGTTCAGGAGTCTTATGGCTTGGGGGTAGAAGCTGTTGAGAAGTCTTTTGGACCTAGACCTGGCACTCCGGTACCGCTTGCCGTGCGGTAGCAGAGAAAACAGTCTATGACTAGGGTGGCTGGAGTCTTTGACAATTTTGAGGGCCTTCCTCTGACTAGCTAGCTAAACAATGTTGTTTGTTATCAAACTAAAACATTGCGGCTGGCGAGTATTTAAAAACGGCCCGCGACATGTGCACAAATCCGTGGCAGAAAGAAGAAATATAGCTCTGTTAATATTGGGCATGACTTTTACATGATTTTGGCTAGAGGCACACAGTCTTCAGCAATGTTAATGCGCAAGCATTGACTGTAGCTGTGTTCCGTGTTGTGTCCTGTGCTTAAAAAGGTCAGTTACGGAAACAAGTCCTCTTAAAAGTTTCCGTGTGGGGAAGAAATGGAGACGCGATTAACGGCGTAAAAAGAAATGTACGCTGATTAACATGTCGTGCATAAACGCGATATCAACTCGCTAACTTTGACAGCCCTAATTTAAAGACACCTTATTTGCTTTAAACCAGTCGTCTAATTTGTTTTTATTACGAATTCATTTTAACGATCAATTTCTCACCATCTTTATCAGACAGAAAGATGTTGGTGTCATCAGCAAACAATATAAAATGTACACAATCAAAATTGTCATTAACATAAAAAAAAGAGCAATGGGCCAAGGATCAAACGTTGAGGAACTCCACAGGGCACGTTCTTGAACTCCAAAACTGTGTTGTTCCACTAAACAAACTGTTTCCTATTAACTAAGTAGCTCCTTAACCAGTCGAGGTCTGTATTTCGAAGGCCATAAGTTTGTCATTTATGCAACAACAAAAAATGGTGGTCAATGGTATCAAAGGCTTTTGAAAGGTCAATACTTACTTACTTACTTACTTACTTCCCTGTGTGTGTTTATCTGTGAGTGACTCAGCCAGTGGGAAGAGTCTGGGAGTGTAGCTGGTCTTGTGTTGAGTTGGAGCGCATCTGCTTTGCTGACACTCTCTGTGCAGATAGACTCTCTCTTTCAGTAATTGGCCCAAAGTCAGATGAGTAATGGCCCTTGACCACAGCAGTCATAACTCCCTGACCTTCAGAGCTGTACAGTCACCACAGTAAGCAGTATAGTACCCCCACTGAGACAGACAGGACCAGGCATTACTCATGTCCACCATCCCATCATACTAGCATGCGGTTTTGTGTGTCTTATAAAATGTATACAGTGCATTCAGATGGTATAGGGGCGGCAGGTAGCTTAGTGGTTAAGAGCGTTGTGCCAGTAACCGAAAGGTCGCTGGTTCTAATCCCTGAGTCGACTAGGTGAAAAATCTGTCGATGTGCCCTTGAGCAAGGCACTTAACCCTAATTGCTCCTGTAAGTCACTCTGGATAAGAGCGTCTGCTAAATGACATAAATGTAATGTAAATGTATTCATACCCCTTGACTTATTTCACATTTTGTTGTGTTCTCACGCATCTACACAAAATACCCCATAATGACAAAGTGAAAAGAAAGTGAAAACAAATGTATTGAAAATAAAATACAGAAATATCTAACATCTAAGGCAGTGAACATCAATCTTCAAGTTTTTCCACAGATTTTCAATGGGATTGAAGTCTGGGCTTTGGCTGGGCCACTCAAGGACTTTCACATTCTTGTTCTAAAACCATTCCAGAAGAGCTTTGGCTGTATTGCATTATCCTGTTGGAACGAAAATCTTTGCCCACAGTCTAAGGTCGTTTTCACTCTGAAGCAGGTTCTCCTCAAAGATTTGCCTGTATATGGCTCCATTCATTGTTCTCTCTATCCTTACCAGTCTCCACCACCATGCTTCATGGTAGGGATGGCGTTAGACGGGTGATGAGATGTGCCTGGTTTTCTCCAGACATAGCGCTTTGCATTCAGGCCAAATAGTTACATTTTTGTTTCATCAGACAACAGAATCTTTTGCCTTATGATCTCAGTCTTTCACATGCCTTTTTTGCAAACTCCAGGCATGCTGTTATGTGCCTTTTTCTCAGGAGTGGCTTCTGTCTAGCCACTCTCCCATAAAGCCCAGATTGGGGAACTGCTGTAGAGACTGTTGTCCTTCTGGCAGATTCTCCCATCTCAGCCAAGTGTGGGGAGTGTGGTGAAAGGAGTCAGGCGCAGGAGGGTAATCACCGAATACAGAGTTTATTCCTTTGTTGACACACAAATGCGCTCCAATAGCGATCAACGAAACAGGCACAGGGGAAACAAACATCCCTGGCAATTACACTGTAACGGAATCCAATAATACATAGGCACAGGGGGAAAATCTACCCTGGCAACACAATGTTATGAGTAGCTCCACCGAGCTCATACTCTCACAATTAACAATCACCCACAAGGACAAGGGGGCAGAGGGAACACTTATACACAGATTAATTAGGGGATTAGAACCAGGTGTGTGTGATTGACAAGACAATTGTGATGATGATTGGGGCGGCAGTGGTTAGTACTCCAGTGACGACGAACGCCGAAGCCTGCCCGAACAAGGAGGGGAGGCAGCCTCGGCCGAAGTCGTGACACCAAGGAACTCTGTAGTTCTGTCAGAGTGGTCATTGGGTTCCTGTTCACCTCCCTGACCAAGGTCATTCTTGCCCGGTTTCTCAGTTTGGTCGGACGGCCAGCTCTAGGCAGAGTCTGGGTAGTTCCATAGTTTATCCATTTCCCAATGATGGAGACCATTCTGCCCTTGTAAACTTTCAACACTCTAGAAATTGTTTAATACCCTTCCCCAGATATATGCCTCATCACAATTCTATGTCGGAGATCTACAGACAGTTCCTTGGACTTCATTGTATAGTTTCTGTTCTGACATGCACTGTAAACTGTGGGACCTTCTATAGACAGGTGTGTTTCTTTCTAAATCATGTCCAAACAATTGAATTGGCCACAGGTGGAAATTGGATGCACCTGTGCTCAATTTGGAGTGTCATAGCAAAGGGTTGTGAATACTTAAGTAAATCAGAAATTTCTGTATTTCAGTTTTTATACATTTGCAAAAATGTGATAAAACATGTTTTCACTTTGTCATTATGGGGAATTATGTGTGAGAAAAAAACAATTGAATCAATTTTGAATTCTGGCTTCAACACAACAAAATGTGGAATAAATCAAGGGTTATGAATACTTTCTGAACACACTGTAGCAGGCTGGTAACAAAAGTATTCGGCTTAGAGGACTCTCTCTCTTTCTCTCTCACACCCCCCCCCCCTCTCTTCAGGATCCTGGTGAATGTGAGTGGAGCGCCCGTCCTGTGGCGTGTTGGAGAGGATGGCTTCCAGCGTTCCTCCTTGGTGGAGGGGACCATCATGTGGTTCCAGCAGGCCTCAGATGGACTGGTGGTCTCTGACCACTCCCTCCCCCTGGGACACAACTACTTCCTCAGTAAGTAGGAAGTACTTCCACAACTACAATAATACTGCAAAAACAACAACAATATAGAGTCAGGGAGGTGGGGGGGTTAGGCGGGGTGGGAAATGCAAAAACGCAAAAACTAAAGCAGGAAGCACCAGTGACTCGGTCAATAAAAAAGTGGTCAGATGAAGCAGATGCTAAGCTACAGGATGGTTTTGCTAGCACAGACTGGAATATGTTCCGGGATTCTTCCGATGGCATTGAGGAGTACACCACATCAGACACTGGCTTCATCAATAAGTGCATCGATGACGTCGTCCCCACAGTGACTGTACGTATATACCCCAACCAGAAGCCATGGATTACAGGCAACATCCGCACTGAGCTAAAGGGTAGAGCTGCCGCTTTCAAAGAGCGGGACTCTAACCCGGAAGCTTATAAGAAATCCCACTATGCCCTCCGACGAACCATCAAACAGGCAAAGCGTCAATAAAGGACTAAGATCGAATCGTACTACACCAGCTCCGACGCTCGTCAGATGTGGCAGGGCTTGCAAACTATTACAGACTACAAAGGGAAGCACAGCTGCGAGCTGCCCAGTGACACAAGCCTACCAGATGAGCTAAATTACTTCTATGCTCTCTTCGAGGCAAGTAACACTGAAACATGCATGAGAGCATCAGCTGTTCCGTATGACTGTGTGATCACGCTCTCCGTAGCCGATGTGAGTAAGACCTTTAAACATGTCAACATTCACAAGGCCGCAGGGCCAGACGGATTACCAGGACGTGTACTCTGAGCATGCGCTGACCAACTGGCAAGTGTCTTCACTGACATTTTCAATCTCTCCCTGTCTGAGTCTGTAATACCAACGTGTTTCAAGAAGACCCATGTATCTCAGTTGGTAGAGCATGGCGTTTGCAACGCCAGGGTTGTGGGTTCGATTCCCACGGGGGTCCAGTATGAAAATGTATGCACTCACTAACTGTAAATCGCTCTGGATGTAAAATGTAAAATGTAAGACCACCATAGTCCCTATGCCCAAGAACACTAGGGTAACCTGCCTAAATGACTACCGACCCGTAGCACTCACGTCTGTAGCCTTGAAGTGCTTTGAAAGGCAGGTCATGGCTAACATCAGCACCATTATCCCAGAAACCCTAGACCCACTCCAATTTGCATATCGCCCCAACAGATCCACAGATGATGCAATCTCTATTGCGCTCTACACTGCCCTTTCACACCTGGGCAAAATGAACACCTATGTGAGAATACTATTCATTGACTACAGCTCAGCGTTCAACACCATAGTGCCCTCAAAGCTCATCACTGAGCTAAGGTCCCTGGGACTAAACACCTCCCTCTGCAACTGGATCCTGGACTTCCTGAAGGGCCGCCCCCAGGTGGTAAGGGTAGGTAACAACACATCCGCCACGCTGATCCTCAACACGGGGGGCCCCTCAGGGGTGCGTGCTCAGTCCCCTCCTGTACTCCCTGTTCATTCATGATTGCATGGCCAGGCACGACTCCAACACCATCATTATGTTTGACGATGACACAACAGTGGTAGGCCAGATCACCGACAACGACGAGAGAGCCTATAGGGAGGAGGTCAGAGACCTGGCTGTGTGGTGCCAGGACAACAACCTCTCCCTCAACGTGATCAAGACAAAGGAGATGATTGTGGACTACAGGAAAAAGAAAAGGACTGAGCACGCCCCCATTCTCATCGATGGGGCTGTAGTGGAACAGGTTGAGAGCTTCAAGTTCCTTGGTGTCCACATCACCAACAAACTAACATGGTCCAAGCACACCAACACAGGTTATAGGTTATAGGTTGAGAGCTTTTGTGAAAGAGCACAGTTAGAAAGATATGGCATATAGAAGCAAACCGGATGGACATCATGAAAATGATCGGAGAGGTTGAGGGTAGAGGAAGTTCAGGAGTAAAAACAAACAAAATAGAATTATTAAAATTGATTGTGTCCATAAAATGTATATAGTATGTATAAGCTGGAAGTAGAGGCCTAAGCATTGTTGTTCACTAGTTTACTCCAATTAGGGAAGGGGTGGTGGGGTTGGAAAGTAATAAAGGGAAATATATTTAAAAAAAGGATATGCATATACAGTGAGGGAAAAAAGTATTTGATCCCCTGCTGATTTTGTACGTTTGCCCACTGACAAATAAATGATCCGTCTATAATTTTAATGGTAGGTTTATTTGAACAGTGAGAGACAGAATAACAACAACAAAATCCAGAAAAACACATGTCAAAAATGTTATAAATTGATTTGCATTTTAATGAGGGAAATAAGTAAAAACATGACTCTGCAAAACATGACTTAGTACTTGGTGGCAAAACACTTGTTGGCAATCACAGAGGTCAGACATTTCTTGTAGTTGGCCACCAGGTTTGCACACATCTCAGGAGGGATTTTGTCCCACTCCTCTTTGCAGATCTTCTCCAAGTCATTAAGGTTTCGAGGCTGACGTTTGGCAACTCGAACCTTCAGCTCCCTCCACAGATTTTCTATGGGATTAAGGTCTGGAGACTGGCTAGGCCACTCCAGGACCTTAATGTGCTTATTCTTGAGCTACTCCTTTGTTGCCTTGGCCATGTGTTTTGGGTCATTGTCATGCTGGAATACCCATCCACGACCCATTTTCAATGCCCTGGCTGAGGGAAGGAGGTTCTCACCCAAGATTTGACGGTACATGGCCCCGTCCATCGTCCGTTTGATGCGGTGAAGTTGTCCTGTCCCCTTAGCAGAAAAACACCCCCAAAGCATAATGTTTCCACCTCCATCTTTGACGGTTGGGATGGTGTTCTTGGGGTCATAGGCAGCATTCCTCGTCCTCCAAACACGGCGAGTTGAGTTGATGCCAAAGAGCTCCATTTTGATTTCATCTGATCACAACACTTTCACCCAGTTCTCCTCTGAATCATTCAGATGTTCATTGGCAAACTAATCTCAGCTCGTTACCTGTATAAAAGACACCTGGGAGCCAGAAATCTTTCTGATTGAGAGGGGATCAAATACTTTTTTCCCTCATTAAAATGCAAATCAATATATAACATTTTTGACATGCGTTTTTCTGGATTTTGTTGTTGTTATTCTGTCTCTCACTGTTCAAATAAACCTACCATTAAAATTATAGACTGATCATTTATTTGTCAGTGGGCAAACATACAAAATCAGCAGGGGATCAAATACTTTTTGTATATCCCTCACTGTATATGTATGTACAGTTGAAGTCGGAAGTTTACATCACACCTTTGCCAAATACATTTAAACTCTGTTTTTCAGAATTCCTGACATTTAATCCTAGTAAAAATTCCCTGTCTTAGGTCAGTTAGGATCACCATTTTATTTTAAGAATGTGAATTGTCAGAATAATAGTAAAGAGAATGACTTATTTCAGCTTTTATTTCTTTCATCACATTCCCATTGGGTCAAAAGTTTACCCACACTCAATTAGTATTTGGTAGCACTGCCTTTAAATTGTTTAACTGGGGTCAATTGTTTCGGGTAGCCTTCCACAAGCTTCCCACAATAAGTTGGGTGAATTTTGGCCCATTCCTCCTGACAGAGCTGAGGTAAATGAGTCAGGTTTGTAGGCCTCCTTGCTTGCAAACGCTTTTTCAGTTCTGCCCACACATTTTCAATAGGATGGAGGTCAGGGCTTTGTGATGGCCACTCCAATACCTTGACTTTGTTGTCCTTAAGCCATTTTGCCACAACTTTGGAAGTATGCTTGGGGTCATTGTCCATTTGGAAGACCCATTTGCGACCAAGCTTTAACTTCCTGACTGATGTCTTGAGATTTTGCTTCAATATATCCACATAATTTTCCTTCCTCATGATGCCATCTATTTTGTGAAGTGCACCAGTCCCTCCTGCAGCAAAGCACCCCCACAGCATGATGCTGCCACCCCCGTGCTTCACGGTTGGGATGGTGTTCTTCAGCTTGCAAGCTGTCCCCTTTTTTCCTCCAAACATAACGATGGTCATTATGGCCAAACAGTTCTATTTTTGTTTCATCAGACAAGAGGACATTTCTCCAAAAAGTACGATCTTTGTCCCCATGTGCAGTTGCAAACCGTAGTCTGGCTTTTTTATGGCGGTTTTGGAGCAGTGGCTTCTTCCTTGCTGAGCGGCCTTTCAGGTTATGTCGATATAGGACTTGTTTTACTGTGGATATAGATACTTTTGTACCTGTTTCCTCCAGCATCTTCACAAGGTCCTTTGCTTTTGTTCTGGGATTGATTTGCACTTTTCGCACCAAAGTACGTTCATCTCTCGGAGACAGAACGCGTCTCCTTCCTGAGCGGTATGACGGCTGCGTGGTCCCATGGTGTTTATACTTGCGTACTATTGTTTGTACAGATGAACATGGTACCTTCAAGTGGAAATTGCTCCCAAGGATGAACCAGACTTGTGGAGGTCTACAATTATATTTCTGAGGTCTTGGCTGATTTCTTTTGATTTTCCCATGATGTCAAGTAAAGAGGCACTGAGTTTGAAGGTAGGCCTTGAAATACAGCCACAGGTACACCTCCAATTGACTCAAATAATGTCAATTAGCCTATCAGAAGCTTCTAAAGTCATGACATCATTTTCTGGAATTATCCAAGCTGTTTAAAGGCACAGTCAACTTATTGTACAGTGGGGGAAAAAAGTATTTAGTCAGCCACCAATTGTGCAAGTTCTCCCACTTAAAAAGATGGGAGAGGCCTGTAATTTTCATCATAGGTACACGTCAACTATGACAGACAAATTGAGAAGAAAAAAAATCCTGAAAATCACATTGTAGGATTTTTTATGAATTTATTTGCTAATTATGGTGGAAAATAAGTATTTGGTCACCTACAAACAAGCAAGATTTCTGGCTCTCACAGACCTGTAACTTCTTCTTTAAGAGGCTCCTCTGTCCTCCACTCATTACCTGTATTAATGGCACCTGTTCGAACTTGTTATCAGTATAAAATACACCTGTCCACAACCTCAAACAGTCACACTCCAAACTCCACTATGGCCAAGACCAAAGAGCTGTCAAAGGACACCAGAAACAAAATTGTAGACCTGCACCAGGCTGGGAAGACTGAATCTGCAATAGGTAAGCAGCTTGGTTTGAAGAAATCAACTGTGGGAGCAATTATTAGGAAATGGAAGACATACAAGACCACTGATATCTCCCTCGATCTGGGGCTCCATGCAAGATCTCACCCCGTGGGGTCAAAATGATCACAAGAACGGTGAGCAAAAATCCCAGAACCACACGGGGCGACCTAGTGAATGACCTGCAGAGAGCTGGGACCAAAGTAACAAAGCCTACCATCAGTAACACACTACGCCGCCAGGGACTCAAATCCTGCAGTGCCAGACGTGTCCCCCTGCTTAAGCCAGTACATGTCCAGGCCCGTCTGAAGTTTGCTAGAGTGCATTTGGATGATCCAGAAGAGGAAACCAAAATAGAACTTTTTGGTAAAAACTCAACTCGTCGTGTTTGGAGGACAAAGAATGCTGAGTTGCATCCAAATAACACCATACCTACTGTGAAGCATGGGGGTGGAAACATCATGCTTTGGGGCTGTTTTTCTGCAAAGGGACCAGGATGACTGATCCGTGTAAAGGAAAGAATGAATGGGGCCATGTATCGTGAGATTTTGAGTGAAAACCTCCTTCCATCAGCAAGGGCATTGAAGATTAAATGTGGCTGGGTCTTTCAGCATGACAATGATCCCAAACACACCGCCCGGGCAACGAAGGAGTGGCTTCGTAAGAAGCATTTCAAGGTCCTGGAGTGGCCTAGCCAGACTCCAGATCTCAACCCCATAGAAAATCTTTGGAGGGAGTTGAAAGTCCGTGTTGCCCAGCGACAGCCCCAAAACATCACTGCTCTAGAGGAGATCTGCATGGAGGAATGGGCCAAAATACCAGCAACAGTGTGTGAAAAGCTTGTGAAGACTTACAGAAAACGTTTGACCTGTGTCATTGCCAACAAAGGGTATATAACAAAGTATTGAGAACAGTCTATGGCTGGGGTGGCTGCAGTCTTTGACAATTTCTAGGGCCTTCCTCTGACACCGCCTGGTATAGAGGTGTCAGAGGAAGGCCCTAGAAATTGTCAAAGACTCCAGCCACCCCAGCCATAGACTGTTCTCTCTGCTACCGCACAGCAACCGGTACCGGAGCGCCAAGTCTAGGTCCAGGAGGCTTCTAAACAGCTTCTACCCCCAAGCCATAAGACTAATCAAATGGCTACCCAGACTATTTGCATTGCCCCCCCCCCCCCTGTTTTACGCTGCTGCTACTCTCTGTTTACCTACATGTACATATTACCACAATTACCTCGACTAACCGGTGTCCCCGCGCATTGACTCGGTACCAGTACCCCCTGTATATAGCCTCGCTATTGTAATTTCTACTGCTGCTCTTTAATTATTTGTTACTTTTATTTCGTATTATTTTATGTTGTATTTTTGTGTGATTATTTTGGTATTCTTTCTTAAAAATGTATTGTTGGTTAAGGGCTTGTAAGTAAGCATGTGACAAATAAAATAATTGTTTTATTTGATTTGATTTCAAACATGGTTTCCGGATGGGGAGGGAGGATGCGGGTGGATGGATGGGGACTGAGGGGGCGGTGAACGGGTTGGGGTTATCTTTGTATGCATTTGTTTGATTGTTTTTTAACCTCTACCCCCCCCCCCACCCCCCCCCCCCCCCACCCCCCACCTAAAAACAAAAATACACAACTAAATAAAAAGTTGGTCACAAAAACAAAATATATGGAGGAAGGAACTTTCTCCTGTTCTCTCCGCCTGTCCATCTTGTGGGAAACCTAGACACATGTAGCAAGCACTGTATACCTGTCACTGGTGCATATGTTTTTGGTTAGAGATTACAATCTCCTAAGAAAAAGAATCCAGTAGCACATCTAATGATATAGTGCATAAAACACAACTACTTCCTCAGTAAGGCCCCTCCTCAATCTCACTTTGCTTACTTACATTATCCTGTTTGTTCCTATGTGGAACAGAAGATTTTCCCCCACCTCAATACAACTGTTAAAAACCATTTGGAGGAATATAGGTTACTTTATTCTGTCTGTCCATTTGGTGGTAAATATATAGGTGCTATGGCGCTATCACTTCCATACTTCCAAACCTGTTATTGGTGCCAACTGTATTTTGGCTTAGAGATGGCTATCTTCAACTCCAAGGGAATGGATCTTTGCATAGCACATATAGTGATAAAAGTGCATATTATGCATATTTATATTTAGAGGATACTTGTAGTTTATTGGTATAAGGTACATCAAAGTCAGATACATATGCCCCTGATCAAACAAGCCCATTGGGGAATTGGATAGAATGGTATTCCATCATGTTTTCAATACTAACATGCACATTCTCTGCAGTGTTCTGAGTTGTCTGGATCAGTAATTTGCATGAAATGTAAATCAAGAACGCAATATCCATAAATTCCATAAACAGTATGATAATGTCTCATTTGTATGGGGCTGGCGCACATAAACACTTGGCTCTGGAATTCAGTTTTGTTATTTTTCTGCATATTTTATCGTTAAGTCTTTCTATTTTCAATGAGAAATGTTACAGTAACGTACGTCTGAAGGTTCGGTTGATTCCAGCAGGTGTGGAGTCATAATTGGTGTCCTTCCCTTTAGTGAATTGTCTACTTGACCCCTGTGCGTGGTCTCCATACCAACACTGTTGTGTTAGGTCTCAGCCTATCTGTCCACTGACCTTAAGCTGGCTGGAGACACTCCACCTGAGATCCTGCAGCTCTGTGTGAGGAGATGGTGTTTGTGTGGGGCAAGATCAAGAGAGATCAGGGGAGAAGGTGGAGTGAGAGGAGACAGGAAAGGGATAGGGGAAATACAGAGGGGGGAGAGGGGGAGTGAGAGATGGGAGAGAGGAGAGGAAGGGGAGAGAGAATTAAAGAGAGAGAGAGAAAAGGAGAGAGAAAGAGCGAGAGTTGTTTTTCTGTCATCATGTTTGGTTGTTTACCACTCAAAGACTCTGGATAATAAATTAGTCACGTCCGTGAGAGCAAGGCTGCTGTGGAGCTGTGTGTGTGTGCTTGTGTGCATCTCACATAATCTGTCTCACATGCAAAAACATGCAGTACACACACACACGTGCACTCACATTCCCACTCGTGCACGCATGTGCCGCATGTTCGTACATGTGAGACAGATAGTGTGAATGAAATAATGATGGTGGCATACAGAGTGGACAAAAAATATGTATATATACATGATTCAACTCACAATTGTAAGGCAACCAGCTGCAATAGGATTGTGAATTTGCTCAGCAGAAATGTTGTTGAGTAAACTCACAACAAAAAGTTTGTGTGTGATAATTTTGTTGAGCAAACTCACAATCCTATTGCAGTTGGTTGCCTTACAATTGTACGTTGAATCTTTTTTTTACAGTGTGTGTGTCTAATGCTGCATTTAGGCAGGCCGCCCAATTCTTACTCGCATGCCCACACACTCACACTTACAGCCCGATACTAATATTTTATTCACTAATTGGTCTTTTGACCAATCAGTTCAGCTCTGAAAAAGATCTGATGTGAAAAGATCTGATGTGATTGGTCAAAAGACCAATTAGTGAAAAAAAGTTAAGTATTGGACTGCCTGTCTAAACGCAGCGTAAGTGTGTGTGAGTGTGTGTATATAATAATAATATAATATAATATAATAATACATGCGAGTGCTGCATCAGAGAGCAGTGACTTTGCATTTGTGAGCTTGTGTTGTGAGGAACAGACGTTATTGGGCTGACCTAACCAGAAAATGGTGAGGTGTTAGGGGACCAGCTTTTACAGACTCCTGATTGGCTGCAGGGCTTTGCTGTGGCATTGACTCGTCCTGGCTGTGCTCGCGCCTCATTGGCTCATAGCAGGTCCATAATAACGGCTGTTAATCTTCACTTTGAGGCTATTTTAAAATGGATGCTTCTGGTAGCAGTCTGCTGTGTGTCACAGAACAATAACTCATCTATTTTGGTTTTGAGTCATATTTGCTCGCATGGCCTTTTCTTCTCCATTTCTCTAATAGTTGGTCGCCGGGAAATACATTTCTCTTTTGCAGTGGAAGCTAGAGGTGTCTTATCTAGGTAATGATCCATATGCAACCCCTCCCTAGAACATTTGTCAAACACAAGGTGTTCTGGTCAATGTTACGCACAATGATGTTAAGATGGCAAACTTCTGTAGAACCGAACAAGTTTGACCATACTTCTCTCTGCACCTGATCTTAACACAATGCCTCTGTCCCTTAGTCCTTGTTGACCTCCCCTAACTTTCTCTCTAGTTAAATTGGCAATATTCAATATTGCTCACATTTATTCAGTTTTTTCATACTTATCAAGGTGAATCAGCTAGGACCTTAGGATAGAATAAATGTTTTTTGATTGATCTTGTTTTCTCTCTCCCGTTATAGGTGTACTGCGCGTGGGAGCCCCCAGTGGCTCAGAGGTCACCCTGCGTCTCAATCTGACAGTGAAGGCCAGCAGCTGTGTGGAGCCTGGCAGCCGCTTCAGCGACCCACAATGCTCTGGGAAGGGGAAGTGCATCACCCAGCCCTCTGTGGTAAGAGGTCAGGGGTCAGATATGTGATGTCACCTGTCCTTGCGTCGGTGAATCAATCCCTTGTCTTTGGGCTTGATCCTGTGAACAATATTTTAAGGCTTAACATGTCACTTTCAATATTCAGAAAACAGATTTTCCCCTCAATATACTGGAAGGTAATTGCTGTAATTCAGCAGAATATTGTAAGATTGCGACACTATTGTCTTGATGATACACTATGCGGTAACATAGCAACAGGAGACTGAGAGGAGAAAAAGATAAGCAAGACAGAATAAAGACCATGCCTTATTGCCATGGGAACAGAGAAAGGCATAAATGTATTGTGGGATGGAGACAGCGTTCTTAATAATAAAGTCCTGCATCCCTACTGCTCCCTGGGGCTCCCTAGGTCCCTAGGGGCATTACTGTTAGCAGACTGATCACTGCTGCAGAGAGAAAATAAAAGAAAGGAAGGGAGAGGAGAGGGGAGAGAGGAGACGTGTGCTAGACTGAGGGCCTGCTAACTCTTTCCCTCCCCAGTAACCAGAACCATCCCAGTGATAGACAAAGTGTTGAGCATTATGCTCAGAATGTTCCACAATGTTATCTGACCACTCAGTCTCATCAGTTTTTCTTCTCATCACATGAACCCCTCGGTATCTCTAATCACTTGTCACATATAGGGCCATGAGTTTATCCTGGTCAGGTCATGTGGTTGGGAGAAACTCCTGGCTCTAGTTTTGGTACCTTTAGTCAGTATGTGACAGTGACCCCGTGACCCCTCTGACCTCCAGAGCACCTTCTTCTGTGAGTGTGAGAATGGTTACTCTGGAATCTTCTGTGAGGAGTTTGATGCCTGCCACCTCAGGCCCTGCCAGAACTACGCCATCTGTAGTGACCTGAGGCAGGGGGACGAGGGACGCAACTTCACTTGTATCTGCCCTCCAGGTAACTACTGTGTGTGCGTGTGTGTGTCTGTGTGTACATGCGTATGTGCGTGCATCACAGGAGGCTGCTGAGGGGAGAACGGCTCATAATAATGGCCGGAATGGAGCAAATGGAATGGCATCAAACACCTGCAAGCCATGTGTTTGATGTATTTGATACCATTCCACTAATTTCGCTCCAGTCATTACCACGAGCCCGTCCGCCCCAATTAACGTGCCACCAACCTCCTGTGGTGTACATGCGTATGTGCGTGCATGCCTGTGTGTGTGTGAGTGTCTCCAAATGAAATAGGGAATGCAGAGAAGAATACACCCTTTCAACTTGTCAATTAGATATATTTGGGGCCCAGACCAGTGAGGGCAGCTCCGATCCACCTGAGAGGTTCATTACCTTGTTATAGAAGCAGAGGCTGGAGCTGTTGTTGATGGCCAGTCACATCTTATTAGAGAAGGGTGATTACAGGACTGTGGTGGTATGTCTGCCTGCCTGACAGACTGAGGGCAGTGGGTTCTCACAGGCTCATCCAGAGCACTGTGGAGGCAGCACTACATGATTCATGTTAATTGGCTGGATGGGTAGCAAGGTTGGAGGTATCTGGCTAGATGCAGGACTTGTTGACTTGTTCTTGGAAGAGTGAGTGTTCTGTTTTGAATTGACCTGATGAGTTAATGAAGATAGACAGTCATGGGGAAGTGTGAGACATAGGGTGGCCTGTGTGTGTGTGTTTGTGTGTGATGCATGCATGCGTGCGTGCATGTGTTTTTCTGTGTGTGTGTGTGTGTGCTTGTTATAGAGGTAGTTGGATGGTTTGCATGTCAGTGCGTAAGAGTTGCGGGTGTATATTTTGCCTTCTGTGTGTGTTCAGGTTTAATGCTATGTGACACTGTGTTTCGTCTGTGTGCTCCAGGGTTCGAGGGTGATCTTTGCCAGTTGCAGGTGGACCACTGCCTGTCTCAGCCCTGCAGGAACGGGGCTACCTGCTCCAGCAGCCTGGCCGGACCCAGGTGCTACTGCCCTGAGGGTAGGTACTTTATCAGAACTCTGCCCTGTGGTTAGTAGGTACCCCAGTACCAATAGCACAGCAATGCTCTGAGTGCAGAACATCTCTTGCCATAACATAAAATGCACAGATCCACAGCAAGGCACAATAGCAAGGATGTTCTGCACAATACCACGTTGTTAATCAGTTTTATTTTCTGAGCTTCATTAGCTGGTTTTGTGTGTTGGACTGTCCTGGTTCCCTGGTCTAGGCGTGCATCTGGTGTTCTTGTGTGCATGTGTGGTGTGTGTGTGAGGCTATCCTAGTTCCGCTGCCGTTCGTTTCTGTGTCTGCTCAGTGTTTATCTGTGCCAGACCGTTGCTTAATTTAAACCTTCCTCCACTACTCTAATTAGTCCTCCTGGCCCTAACAACCCGCTCTCAGCCCCACATGGGAAATCCACGCTAGCCCGCTAAAACTAAATTCTGACAAACACAGCACTCCTAAATAAGGGCATGCCAATCCACGCTTTTTATATATAGACACACGCGCACACACACACACACACACGCACACACACACACAAACACACACAGACACTCCCATGCAAAACCATCCCGGAATAATCCTCTTCGAACACATCAATAAAACAACAGAGGTATGAATGTACAACCTGGTCCAGAAAATATGATACATTGCAGGTACAATTCCCTGCGGTCACTGAGTTCTGATCCACAGTCCTGCTAACAACGCAAACCGGATTAAATTATTAATCTTACACTGTTGGACGAACACCGACCAGAATTTTTAATCCATCCACAGCAGTTTTTTTCCTTTGGTTGTTTTCACAGAGAGATGGTGGTTGTGGTGCAACAATGGGGGCGGAAACTGCTTCAGCATTTTGTAATTAGTGCGACAAGGAGTGTGTGTGTGTGTGTGTGTGTGTGTGAGAGAGAGAGCACATCTACATATTTAACAGGCTCGTTAGGTAATCCTGCCGTTTGAAGCCTTTCTACTGGGTTTCAAGGCAATTAGCCAATCACATTCTCCAGTGAGCATGTGACTGCAGGTGACTGCAGGTCAACACAATCAGCCAGTGGAGGGTGATGAGGAGGCACCTTGCCTCACCTCTACCTCTGTTTATACACAAACACACTGGGAGTGGGAGCAGACGGCTCCACACTGCAGACCAGGCTGTAGACTCCAAGCTGCAGACTCCTGTCCACCTGATTCCCATCCAGTTGTGAGAGACTGAGCAGGAGAGACGTAAAGAATGTGTTAGGGTACACAGTTGTTGTTGTTTTCTTGTTGCTGTTTTCTTGCAGGTGAATGTGAGCACAGAAGTATATCAGAGTTGTATTCTACAAAGCAGGATTATGGAGTTAGCCAGCTAACTTGGCTAAACATTATTTTTATTTTGTAGAAAGATAAGCTTGAAATGGGCATGGTCTAATTGATTTAACAAACGAATAGACATATCTAAGTTTAGCTTTTTTAATTAACTATAAAATCAATAGTTATTTCTGGTTGCTTATCAAAGTTAGCTGGCTAACTCATTGATCCTGCTTTGTAGCATACCCCTCAATACTAGGTACAGAGAAGTTTTGAAATGCTAAAGTTGGAGTTGACGGACCTGGAATTATGGTGTATGGCATTTTCTTGTATAACACACAGCAGAAGCAGTGTCTTCCATGAGGAAAAGACACACTGTTGTACTGTTGTTCATTTACCTCTAGACTGTTTCCTTTTGGACTAGACTGTCTCTCTTCTTTATTTGGAGAAGAAGTGACAAGTATCTTTACTCTAGCTCCTCTCTTTTAACTATCACTGTCTCTAAAGACACATGCAGTGAAGAGCTTTAATGATAATTTGGTTTCTTTTTAAAGCATTCTCCCAATGTGCGCAGTCACGCACAAACGAACGCCGCACACACACACACACACACACACACACACACACACACACACACAGAGAAACCTATTTCTGTCAGCTGTTCCCAGTGAGGTATCACTGCCTACCCACACACTCATAAATCAAACCAAGTTTATTTAGCACAGATCCTCTCGGCGGAAGTTATCACGCTGTGCATAAAATAAAGTGATGGATGACAGCAGATGACAACAATAGCAGAGGCAATCATAGCAGAATCACGGCTTATGATCACCAAATGCCAATGCTGAAGGCAAATAGCAGGTGAGCAGGTGTATAGTATTAGTTTGACAGCAGAGCAGTATCATAAACAGTCTGGTTATTACGTGTCATGTCCATTCATGACCACTCATGTCAGATGACATACTGCCTATGAGCCCTGGCCAAAAGTAGCGCACTTTATAGGAAATCAACAAGATCTTACGGTTTTACCAATTTGACTTCAGATTCTGACTTTTATCTACGTTTCTCCAAATGTCACATTTCGAAAATAAGGCTCGGGATAGGGTTAAAACATTAAGTTTAGGCATCCATTACGAATGGTTAAGTTGAGGGTTAAGTGTCTACCACTGGGATTGAACGCGCAATCGGATTCAGAGTCATGGGATTGCGCCCATCAGGACATGGACAGACATCCAATTTCAAAGTAAATCTTGAGCGATCTGCTTTAGGGAATATGGGTACCATTTCAGACACAGCCAGAGTCTCTAGAGGAGGTTGCTCCCAGCAGTCCTCCTAGCTCTGTGTCTGTCCTCTGAGGTCTCTCTCTCTCAGCTCTAGGACTGCCACTGTCTCCAGTGAGGAACAGGAGGGGTGGGGGCGCTATATTTAACTCGCTCTATTGGCAAGCAGAAGCTCTGCAAACGCTGCCTCCTTTCATATCAGAGCTCCCCTGGGAATCTGGTTAAGTGTGTAGGCTAGGTAAAGTGGGTGTGGTGGTGGGGAGAGGGGGTTCTTGTGTATGCATGCATGTTTGCGAGTGTGTCTTTACCATGTCTGCTGACCCATACCCCCTGTGTCATAATGAATTATGAGCTTGGTCAGAGAGAGAGAGAGAGAGAGAGAGAGAGACAGAGAGAGAGAGAGAGAGAGATGTATATGGGGTCCTGATGCTAAGACACCCAGCCAATCTCCCTGACAACACTGCCCAAGGCAAACACACACATACACAGCAGACTTAGCTTTCTACAGCGATGAAGGAACAGAGCTCGATTTTCCTCCCTTCTATCTTCACATCCTCCTTTTTGGCACCGTTACCTCTCTCTTTTCTTTACCTCTTGTCATGTCTAATTTTCTACTACATCTGAGATTATGTGTGGTTGTGTGTATATATGTGTGTGTGCACATGTCTCCACTCAACAAGATCTCGCTGCCTCACTTCAGTAAACAACATTTGTCCGGGGGGATAAATGTAAAAACTAGAAAATTAAGTTTAATCATTAATTAAAGTTGAGGTTTGGGATAGGGTTAAAACATAAAATAATAAGAATGAGTGCCTAGCAATGGGATTGAACCCACGATCCTCTGAGCTGTAGAGCGCGGTTCAAAGGTCATGAACAGTCAAAATCATGTTTTTCATGAAATTTGATGATATTTGGATGAAACCAAATCAAAGTATGATGCCCAAAGTATGAAAAATGACTGTTGCTTTTACATTGATACATTTTGATCACACAGTAACTGGTCCCCTCCCCCATGTTAAATACTTGGATTCAGAAGGTGTAATGTAGACGCAGGGAGTCAGGAAGCAAGTGCAGTTAATGAGTTTAATGACGAAGAACATTGACCGATACAAAACAAGAAAAGCGTCTAAACATGGAAACATAAACAATATTGCCTGGTGGGTGATAACAACGCTATATAAAGGGGAAGTAATCAGGGAGGTGATGAAGTCCAGGTGTGCCTAATGAGGCGCAGGTGTGCGTAATGAAGGTTGCCAGGTGTGCGTAAGGATGGGTTGCCAGGACCATTGGTTAGTGGAACGGCGACGTCGAGTGCCGGAGAGGGGGAGCGGGAGTGGACGTGACAGGAGGCGGGATTATTAAGGGAATAGGGTGATCCTAACTCTCATTTTAATACACCAATGGTAACATGATATTCTCTTACCTAATTTAAATAAGTACCGCCTTGTAACCAACATCGGAGAAGGCGTGTTTGCAGAGGGACGTGGTTTATATAGCTAGATAGCTACTCTACTGATGCCAACATTTGACTATGTGGTGTCAGCAAATACAGTATAATTACAATTTTACACTATTCATCTATGGCAAAGATACTTCCAGTATATGTCTCCCCTTTCATCTGTGTCTGGTGTTAGCTAGTTACTGGCTAGCTAGGTCTTCAGCCAGCATGGAACAAAAGAGGGGGAAGGGTCGTTCAAAACTCTGACGCAGCTGTCACACTCTAAAAAGTAAAGGTTCCTGGAGAATCCTTTAGGGGTTCTTCAAATTGAAACTGTGGAGGAACCCCTATAAGTTCTTCAAAGAACTCTTTAAAAGGGTTCTTCAAATAACCCCTTTTAATGGATCCTCAAAGAACCTTTTGAAGAACCTTGAACTACCCCCCCCCCCTCCCCTATTAATATTATTATTAATAATACGCTTAACAATAACAACAATAACACAATATTGTAGTTGTCAGTGTTTATTATGATTTTAGTAGCAAAGCAGAATAAAAAATAAAAAATATGAGGTAAACTCCCAGCCAGTGGCGGTTCTAGACACATTTTACTAGGGGGGCCAAGGAGGGGCCAGTGTTTAATCAGGGGGGCACACATAAAAAAACTGGCAACACATGATATTCAAAGATTATAAACTTTATTTTACTTTAAAATCATATGACATTTATTATAACACGTATTTTGTACAAGAGTGCAGATGCAAGAGAGATAGTGCCATAAAAATGAAAAAAAAAAAAATGAAAAAAAAATGAAAAAGTACAGGGTACAAATACAGGGTTCATATTCAATGTGAACAAAACTCCAGGATACAACAAAGGGTACAACAATGTGCCATTTCCTATTTATGGAAGCCCCACTACTGTGGACAGTTGATTCCACATTTTGTTTTAAGAAAGAAAACTTTCTGAGTGATTTATAAACAAAACACACTACCCTGTATCCATTTAGGTAAAATAAACCAAATCAGAAAAGAAATTCAATTCAAAGAGGCTTTACTAGCATGACCATATTGACATACAGTATTGCTAAAGCACATAAACAGGGAAACGTGTTACACATTAACATCCAGTAGTCCAATAGGATGCAGACAATAAACATTAAGTTAACATTCGTTTAAAAGCAACAATCATGTCAACACAATGTAGCAATATGAACAACACTGATGGATATCAGCAACAACATGAAAACAAGAATATTACAGGTGTCTGTGTGTGTGTGTGTGTGTGTGTCTGTGTCTTTGTGTACTTCACTGTCAGTTGATGAGCAGGTGTACAAAAAAAGGCTTTACAACATATATGGGCAAGTCCATTTAGGACAGCACATTTCCACCATAGTTCACATTAGGAAAAAATGACAGCATGAATGCTCACTAAACAAACATATACTACATATACCTTTTTATACACATTTTTTTTCAGTAATTTTTTAAGAGTGAAAGGGAAGTAAGCAATCGCTCATCATAGGATCATACATATTTCAGTTACAATATTAGTTACAATATTAGTGTTAGTTAGATCATCATGTCAAAGCTGGACCTGCAAAGTCTGAACGACACAAGTGTGCAATGATTGGAGTGATTTTGTATCTTTTTTTTCTTGCTTTGCTTGTTTTCAAAAGGAAAAATCATAGTTGGTAAAAAATAAAATAAACTTTTGTTGAAAGGTATCACACTGTATAATTTACAAATATCTAAAGAGGTTTAGTGGATGCCATAAAACATCTGTGGAGCTTGAAGATTTGTAGTACATAGATGTTTGGCAGAGATAATTCAAAATAATAAAATCATAAACTCTATCTATCGAGAGAGAGAGAGAGAGAGAGAGAGAGAGAGAGAGAGAGAAGTGTTTCCTTAGAGCAGTACATGCAGCAATCACTTAATGGAGTGATGTCATAATGGGCCACAAAACTTTGGGGATGTGGATGGAAAGTTACAGGCAGGAGAGGGGAACCAACAGAAGCAGGTCTTGAGACATGAGTTTGCCCCTTTTTGAAAACCTCTTGAGAGAGGATTGGTGGGATATATATACATACATACATACACTCTAGTAGTGTGTGGAACTACTGGTACTGTGAGGAAAAAAAGATAGATGATGTAAAATGAAAAATAAAACAAGCTTCAGCTTCTTAAGACACGGTGGGTTCATCTAAGTAGACACATGTAACTTCATGTGGACACCAGACTGTCTCTGTCTACACATGTAACTTCATATGGACACCAGACTGTCTTTGTTTACACATTTAACTTCATATGGGCACCAGACTGTCTCTGTCTACACATGTAACTTCATATGGACACCAGACTGTCTTTGTTTACACATTTAACTTCATATGGGCACCAGACTGTCTCTGTCTACACATGTAACTTCATATGGACACCAGACTGTCTCTGTCTACACATGTAACTTCATATGGACACCAGACTCTTTGTCTACACACGTAACTTCATGTGGACACCAGACTAACTCCATTCATTTTACCGGTGGTATTGAGAACAGATAAACCCACCGTGTCTTAAGAAGCTCAAGCTTGTTGTTTTATTGTTCATTATATCTCTTTTTCCTCACAGCGGCACTCATACGCTACTAGCGTATATATCATATAGATACACTACAGCAACAGGATACGGCGGTTGTGCTGTCTGGCAAAACGGTGCGCCACTCTAATTTACCCGTGTAGAACGTTGCCGTGTAGAGCGTTGCATTAGTTCCGCTTTTGGCGCTCGCGTGTAAAATAGTTATAAATTCATAATTTTTTATTTGGTCAGCACGGGGGGGCCACAGGGGTGGCCAGGGACATTTCCAGGGAGGCACGGGCCTCCCCCGGCCTCCGTGTAAAACCGCCACTGCTCCCAGCAGAGCCCCAAGTCCAATTGATATATCCTCTGGCATGTTGATGTTAATGTGTTGATGTTCTCTGTATCCATAGCCAGGATGATTTGGCAGTGCATGGTGATCGAGCAAGTTTCCTGTTATATTCCTCAGAGGTGTAGGGAGGGTGAAGTCTGTACATCCAAAAAATAGCAGTTATTAAGATGATTAACAAAACATTCACACGACAGTATTCATACCTTGGTTTTTGTGGTAAATGTGAATGAAAAAAATGGTTTTAATAATGGTTTTCATACACATACCTTGTCCATAATGTAGAGGCCTGTGGGATATTCATTGTAGCGGTAAGAGAGGAGGATGGTAAATCTGATCTGCATAACATACTAATACCAACTGACATACCTTTGTATGCCTCCTCGTCTGTATACCTGCAGACACATACACAAAAGTGAGCAGTTCAGTCATCTGTACCCAATACAGCTAGCCTTCAACATATTCTTATAGCATACATATTCTTACTTCTTTGTTGATTGATATCCATTGAATTCTGTCCAATTTCTGTTTTAGAAAGATTTGCACAAATATGAAAAGATGGATAATGTCATCAGAAAACAATATAAATTTAGATCATACAAGGGACAAACCTTACCTTAAATTGAGGAGATATTTAAATTGTTCAGTTAAGTGCCTGCACCTGCTGTCCTTTCAAATTCAAATCCAAATGTTTCAGTTGGGCAGTTAGGTTCCTGCAAGAACCCCCACCAACTTAGGAGGTTCTTCAATGAACCCCACCTCCTATGGGGTTCTTGGAAGAACCTTTTGAGTGCAATTTTCAGTGCCAAGAACCCTAAGGTTCTTCGAAGAACTTTGAGGATCTTAGAAGAACCCTTGTTGAACCCTTCATTTTTAGAGTGCATGCCAACACATCCGTCAGTGCTGCGGTGAACCACATCACAAGAGACATGCCAAACGGGAGAAAAACATTTACTTAATTAACCATGTTTCCATCCACAGTTTTTATGCGAGTAAAAAAATAATGACAGCTGTGATGGAAACAGGAAGTTTTGGTACAATTCTATAAATGCAGAAAGATCATTTGTTTGTTCGACATGGTGGGATCTTTTTGTGTCTGTAAAATTAATTATGCGAGAAATGGTGGTGGAAACGCCTTTATGTGCAAACATTGATATAATAACCATCATATCTAAGTAAACTTAGAGTCACGCAATGATATGGTGTGTGGTCCTCCCACTACGACTCGGAAACCCTGCAGTTTATTAGGCTACACATGAAATAAGTTATGATGAACTTCACAGGGTGGTGAAAGTGCATGGTGATCTTGATGCTCCTTTCCAATAAGTATCGAGGGTCTTATTCTGGTGACATGATGATCGATGCTTGACTGCCATTTGACAAATAAAAATATTCTCGCTCTTATCCATAATAATCTCATCATGTAGACTAGCCTACTCGCACAGCCTACCCGCAATGTATCTACGAGCTGTTGGCTAGAGCGCAGGTGCCAAGACCAAAGCAACAGTTCTTCTGACAAAACTATCGGTAGAGAACCGTAAAAATGCGATGGAAACACATTGAACTCTAGATTTTGATTCGGTACATGAAAACTTAAGTGAAACATGTATTTTTGTGTGCACTATGTCATCACATACTGATTTTTGTTTGGTGGTGACACACAACTGGTGAAACATTTGCATATTTTGGAATATTCGCATGATAATTTGTCGCCAATTAGATGGAAACCTAGCTAGTGATGCAATTTCAATGTTGTTTGACTTTCTTTGAGTATCATCAAATTAGCTTGAGATGATTTTACTGCAAAACTGCTCACTGCATCCACATTTCTTGACACAGGTGTTTCAAAGAGCTGTCAGTCAAGGCAAGCTCATGAATATAAGCTCCCTGCCCACTCAGGGTGTATTTTCAAACTTTCTGGTTGTTAGCCATGAGAGAAAAAGCATTTCTATCCCCCCAAAATATTATGGGTGATATTTTAGTCACTCAATAGGCTATTTTATTTGTGACCTTTTTGTTCGGGACCTTTAAGCCCTTCCTCTATCCCCATCCACAACGCCCTAGCAAGCCGTGAGCCTACTCGATGGAAATAGGCGCTCACGTTGCCCCTAGTGACCAGTATTGAAGGCATCTCCCGACGTCCTGGGGACCTGGACAAACGTCTAATACTGCAGTCTATCTGGTTTGACCTGGCTTCTCCACTCCCACTAGCCTCCTACATCCTGTTGATCTTATGAGAAAGACTGATAATAAATTGAGGTCACCCTCCACCTCCACTTTGTCACACCTTCTGCAATCGCTGCCTCTATCTCTGCCACTCTCAAGGTGCCCCCCTTGCCTCTTCCCTCCTCCCCTCTCTCCACCCTCCCCTCTGTCCTCCCTCCCTCTCTTTAGGAGAATGGTTCCATCACAAGCTGTTTTTATCAGGATCATCGCCATGGTAGCGCAGAGAGGAGACTGACTGTGTGTTATTGACAAGGGACTGTGTGTGTGTGTGCGTGAGTGTGTGAGCATGTTGATTACGTATCAATGTGTATTTCACCGGGCTAATGAAGAGAGGCTTTCAGGGTCTGCTGATTCATTTATCCAGATGCAGGGAGGACTTTATATCACCCAGACTGATGGACATTTATTATCTCACTGTCACTGCAGAGAGGGAGGAATAATCTGCTGGAGTCGGTGGGTTTCTGTGTTGGTCTCAGACAGAGTGCTTTCTTGCTTTCTTTCTTTTAGATGATGCATGTATGAACTACACATTGAAACATCCAGCCCAATGCAGGAGGTTTAAAAAATACTTACTAGTCGCAAAAGTACCGTGCTTGTCTTTAAGTATGTGCTGGCTGGCTTGTGTTGAAGAACAATGCCTGTTTGTTTGTATGTGTTTGGGTGTGGGCGGGGGACGGGGGGCGGGGGACGGGGGGCGGGGGGCGGGTTTGTGTAGACAAAACAGACGCTGTAGGCTGCATCCCAGTGAGTCCACAGTGCCACCTCAACACCCACAATGCGGTCCTTCACACCCCCAGACCCCCACAGCATTCCTGCCACCAGACCAGATGCTCCCCAACCCCTCTCTCTCTCTCTCTCTCTCTCTCTCTCTCTCTCTCTCTCTCTCTCTCTCTCTCTCTCTCTCTCTCCCTTTTCTCCCTTCATCTCTCTCAGGGTATCAGGGCAGCATGTGTGAACAGAGGGTGGACCCATGTGCCTCCAGCCCCTGCCACAACAACGGGAGCTGCTTCCCCCAGGGTCCCGGCCTGGGCTTCGGGTGCAGCTGTGCCGCCGGCTTCACTGGCCCGACCTGTGCTCAGCTGGTGGACTTCTGTGCCCTCAACCCCTGTGCCCACGGGATCTGCCGCAGTGTGGGCACCAGCTACAGGTGTCTGTGTGTCCCAGGTGAGCTCTCCTGTGTTTGTATATGTGTGTGTGTGTGTGTGTGTGTGCGTGTGTGTGTTAGTATGGGGGGTACTCTCCATCTGATCAACCTCCCATTACCCACACTATAGATAAGCTGTAAGACTAGCTAACAGATTGATTCTCCCACAATCAATCAGATATTACAGTGAACCTGCCACATATAATATACAGCATCATAAATTAGCATTGTTACTACTCATCATTCCCCAACCCACCCCAGTGATATCATTGATGCAGACACACAGTGGGTAATACGATGCCCATGACTGACATGTCATGCATGCTAATTGATCATGCCACTGGTTTTTATGGCTCCATGCTCAGATTAATGGTATGGAATGATAACAAATCCTTATCCCTTATTCAGCAATGAATTGAAATCATTTCAATTACTTTAGCTGGGCTTGATTGAGCTTGCCTGGTACAAGGGAACCAATAGAATAGTCACAAAATTGCAAACCCTGCCCATTTGGCACTCCAGGCAGGCTAAAACAAAAAGTAATATTTGGAAAGATTTCAAATAGTATTTGAACCCAGGTATGGGTGTGACTGCAGGAGAACGACCCTATCAGTAGAAGCATCAACAGTGTGACAGGCTGCTCCTCCTCCTTATCAGTTTTTCCTAGAGTTCCCTTTATATATCTTTCTGTCTTTCAGTTTTCATTTTGATTTAATTTGCAATCTTAGGTTGGATGGGGAGTGAGATACACTCTAAATTAGTAATGGCTGTTTTTTTGTTTTTACAGAAACAACCCAATTCCACCATTTTAGATCACTTCACTTAAAATAGTTCCTTTGGTAATCACACTATCGATTCAGACTGTCCTCTATTGTCCTCTGTAGCCAGGTACTTCTCACTGTGTTCATACTCTTATTAGTATATTCTTGTCTCATAACATTGCATTATGTTATTTGTTCTCTCATAGAAACAACCTCAGACCTTGCATTGGTACAGTATATTCACGCATAATATCTATTTTCACCTTTCACTCTAACCTATTCTCTGTTATTCTCCATTGCTCTTAATCTCTTCCTCTCTTTGGCTTTCTGTCCCTCTCTCTCTGTCCTCCTCTCTTCTCTCTCTTTATCTCTCTTTCCTCACCTCATTTCCCTCTCCCCCTCCTCTGTAATCTGGTTGCCATGGTGATTGAATTTTATTAGGATCTCTTTTTATTAGGTGAGACAGTTGCTTTGCGCTTCCTTCCAGACCATTGTCTGTCTGCAGCCGTTGTCTGACTACACAAGTTGGGCAGATGATGCCGTCCAGTCACACATCTCCATCCAGACAGCCCTCATCTAACGGGAATGATGTCATTGGTCATTCGCAATCAGACTCGTTTAAGGAAATAATTGACGTTTTCTCCTGTTCATCAATATGCCAGCTGGTGTCTGCATCTTCTACGAGGAGAGGGGGCTGTGAGGGATCTGATATATACTCTAGTGGATCCCAGGCTCCCTGTATTCATATCAGACAGAGGAGAGTCAGACTAGCCAGAGGAAATGGGTCAGGGAGTCTGGGAAAGGCACTTGACATTTCACTGGCTTTTTATGAGAACCTCTGGGATTTATCAAGGCTTACTTTGTATGTAAATGTTTCCTCTCATGGTAAACGACAAACACATGCACTCACCAGCAGACAGCCAGACACACACTCACACACGCATTACACATACCGACATGTCTATACTCAGTATGGTAGCTTCTGCTTGTATACTCTGAAGAAAGAACACAATGTCCTACATCAACTCTGTGATTCTGTCAATCGCTGTGTTCTGACCTTGGGCTTATACTGCTTCTCTTTCATTGGTAAAAACACCAAGACCCACAGTTCTCAGTCCCAGTGCAAACCTGCCACCCAGTGGGAACTGGAGTGTACTGCATTTAATAGACTTCACTAACAGTCATGGCTGAATCATGGCTAACCATAGAATTACATCTATCATTAATTTAATAGGATGTCTGTGGATGTAACATCCACAAGGTTTTGCCATAGTCATGTAGGCAAACAAATGCATTGACTTGATCGATCTAAGTGATAATATCTATATAGAAATAAAGGCACATTCAACTACTTTTAACTCACCCTTTAAAAACATCTCATAAAAAATATGATATGTGCTGAGAAGTGTATCACCATGATCTTCTCGTTAGTGATATCTAAACGTAATCATTACTTGAACTGTCATCTAATATTATGATCAAAGACAGTGTGACTTTATGTGTGTGTGTGGTGTGTGTGTGTGTGTCTCCCAGGTTACCATGGTCTGTACTGTGAGGAAGAATACAATGAGTGTCTGTCAGCCCCCTGCCAGAACTACGCTACCTGCAGAGACCTCATCAACGCTTACGAATGTGCCTGCACTCCCCAGTATGAAGGTAGGTGTGTGTGTGTGTGTGTGTGTGTGTGTGTGTGTGTGTGTGTGTGTGTGTGTGTGTGTGTGCGTGCGTGTGTGTGTGTGTGTGTGTTGATTTCAATCCAATGTGACTGACAACTCAATGTGGACAGTTTTAAGTATATGTTATCCTGGGGTGGGCTTGTGTGATGATGCTGGTACTGCAATATGTACAGTGAGGGATTAAAGGGACGATGGACGGCGCCATGTACTGTCAAATCTTGGGTGAGAACCTCCTTCCCTCAGCCAGGGCATTGAAAATGGGTCGTGGATGGGTATTCCAGCATGACAATGGCCCAAAACACACGGCCAAGGCAACAAAGGAGTGGCTCAAGAAGAAGCACATTAAGGTCCTGGAGTGGCCTAGCCAGTCTCCAGACCTTAATCCCATAGAAAATCTGTGGAGGGAGCTGAAGTTTCGAGTTGCCAAACGTCAGCCTCGAAACCTTAATGACTTGGAGAAGATCTGCAAAGAGGAGTGGGACAAAATCCCTCCTGAGATGTGTGCAAACCTGGTGGCCAACTACAAGAAACGTCTGACCTCTGTGATTGCCAACAAGGGTTTTGCCACCAAGTACTAAGTCATGTTTTGCAGAGGGGTCAAATACTTATTTCCCTCATTAAAATGCAAATCAATTTATAACATTTTTGACATGCATTTTTCTGGATTTTTTTGTTGTTATTCTGTCTCTCACTGTTCAAATAAACCTACCATTAAAATTATAGACTGATCATTTCTTTGTCAGTGGGCAAACGTACAAAATCAGCAGGGGATCAAATACTTTTTTCCCTCACTGTATGCTAATTCGATGAGTTTATACAGCCTGTTTTTTTATAAATGTATCCATATAAGTGATTGTATGTTGTCAACAGTATGTGTTTGTGTTATATATTGCGAGATAGTGTGCTGTCTTGGTGTAAACTGTCATATGTAGAGCAGACCTGGGTTCAAATACTATTTGTAATCGTTTCAGATACTTATGCTGTGCTTTAATGTGCTTGTCTGTTGCAATGAGCCAATACAAAAGTCCTAAAAGTGCAAACACAGCCCCCCTGGCACTCCAGACAGGCTAAAGCAAATGCTTAAAGGGTTTGAAATATTTCCAATGGTGTTTGAACCCAGGTCTGTAGAGAGTACTGTGTGAGTGTCATTAATGGGCCATATGTGTGTGTGCCCGTGCAGGCAGACATTGTGAGCTCTACAGGGATCCTTGTCTGAAGGCTCACTGTCAGAACGGAGGACACTGTGAGAGTGTGGGCCTCAATGCCACCTGTGTCTGCCCACCTGGTTACCTGGGTGAGCATTTAAACTCTGTGTGTGTGTGTGTTTTGTGTGTGCATGCATGTGTGCATGCGTGTGTGTGTGTGTGTGTGTGTGAGAGTACACATGTCTGTCACCCAGTCTATCATAGTAGGCCTTGGGGGCACAGGTGGGAGTAGGCTGTTCTGACTAGGGAGCAAAGCCCCTCTGAACCGTTTGAAAGTATACCTGTACCTGCTGTTCCAGTTAAACATAATCGGTTATAACTATCGGTTATCTCAGGGGAAGACTGTGAGGTTGATGTCAACGAGTGTGAGAGCAATCCCTGTCATCACGGAGGAACCTGCATCGACCAATCAAATGCCTACACCTGCCACTGCCCCCCAGGCTGGGTAGGGGCCAGCTGTGAGATACGTAAGTACATTACCCAGAATCCCCTTGTTGAGGGAGTAAATTATGAAATATGATTACATGTACATGCCTTTCTTAGGTTATTCATAACAGTCTGTCTGTCTGTCTGTCTGTCTCCCTCTCTCTCTCTCTCTCTCTCTCTCTCTCTCTCTCTCTCTCTCTCACTGTCTCTCTCTCTCTCTCTCACTGTCTCTCTCTCACTGTCTCTCTCTCTCTCTCTCTCTCTCTCTCTCTCTCTCTCGCTCTTTCTCCCTCTCCCTCTCTGTCTCTGTCTCTGTCTCTCTCTCTCTCTCTGTCTGTCTGTCTGTCTGTCTGTCTGTCTGTCTGTCTGTCTGTCTGTCTGTCTGTCTGTCTGTCTGTCTGTCTGTCTGTCTGTCTGTCTGTCTGTCTGTCTGTCTGTCTGTCTGTCTGTCTGTCTGTCTGTCTGTCTGTCTGTCTGTCTGTCTGTCTCTCTCTCTCTCTCTCTCTCTCTCTCTCTCTCTCTCTCTTCTCCCTCTCTGTCTCTCTCTCTCTCTCTCTCTCTCTCTCTCTCTCTCTCTCTTTCTCCCTCCCTCTCCCTCCCTCCCTCTCTGTCTCTCTCTGTCTCTGTCTCTGTCTCTCTCTCTCTCTCTCTCTCTCTCTCTCTATCTCTCTCTCTCTCTCTCTCTCTCTCTCTCTCTCTCTCTCTCTCTCTCTCTCTCTCTCTCAGACTTGCAGTGGAAGACGGCCCACCCCGAGGACACCCTGACCAACATGCCGCGTCACTCCCTCTACATCATCATCGGCGCCCTGTGTGTGGCCTTCGTCCTCATGCTCATCATCCTCATCGTGGGCATCTGCCGCATCAGCCGCATCGAGTACCAGGGCTCGTCTCGCCATGCCTATCAGGAGTTTTACAACTGCCGCAGCATCGACAGCGAGTTCAGCAACGCCATCGCCTCCATCCGCCACGCCAGGTGAGACGGCACAAAGCTCTTTGAACTAGTCACACCTCAGGGTAGACTAGGCTTGCTAACTATGAGTATACAAGTGCCCCAACATTGTTAATATATAATGTATTAATTTGATTCAGACATTAGAAACACCTCCTGTTATAGCTTTACTGTTTACCGGGAGATAAAGGCCCATTCAAGATTCACGTTTTTAATGTCAAGTACAGTGAAATGCCTTTCTTGCAAACTCAAAACCCAACAATGCAATAATCAATAACAATGTAACACTAGAACAAACATGAGATAAAGGCCCATTCCGGTAGATTTCAGGCCAAACTGGGAAGGTTGCCAGCACTAGGGTATACTCACCTGTAATACACTGTGGGTAAATGTGTAATACCTCTCTTACAACACCATATTCATATTACTCTGTTTGTAACATGTAACATCTCCTTTATAACACTACACTCAACTGTCACCTGTATTTAGTTCTCAACCTAGCAACTCTACACTTGAAACATTAGGAACTGTCTTGCATGTAGCTAGCTGTCCTACCTGAAGTGATGTTCCATTTATGTGTTTTCTTCTCATCTCTCAGATTTGGGAAGAAGCCCAGGCCGGCCATGTACGACGCCACACCCATCACCTACGAGGACTACAGCCCTGACGACAAGCCACTGGTCACTCTGATCAAAACAAAAGATTTGTAGAAAACACAGCAGCAACACACCCACCCACACACAGTATCACTCATAACCTGTTCACACATAGAACTAACTGCACATGTTCAGACGTGCACCAATACACACAAACTCAGTTAATGCAAACGATTTAGTATTTCTTTAGATACAAATACATTTAAAAAATAAAAATAACAATAGTTCTGTGGGAAGAAAAATACAAATCTGGAATTTGATACATCTATTTTACTGTTGGAATATCCATAAAGCTACTGTAGCATAAGAGCATACCTTGCATTATTTTAGTAGGTGTTGGGTGATATTGCCATGTTGTTTGCTTCTTCTCTCCAGTAGAATGTGACTACATTACCCAGGATGCCATTGGGGTCCTAGAGGGGGCGGTTCCTGACATCCCCCACCAACCCATGAGCTCAGTTTAAAGTGTAGATTCAGCAGAGGCTGCTGATAGGAGTTCTTACAGGTGTGGTAGAAATAGGCGCACTTGTTATAGTGCAGTACGATATATATATCTTTCTATATTAAAAATCTGCAGTAGGTTACCTTACTTGGTGCATGGGTAGATTCAATGGTTTCTGCATAATTTTGAAACCCTCAGTACATTGTGGTTGATTTACTGTATCTTTGCCAGATTTGTGCCAAAATCGTCTCCTTCTTCAGGCAACAACGTGTGGTAGAGGTAGAAGAGATGTATAAAACCACTATGGGGGAAGCTTTAAAACAGGTTTTTTTTAAACATTGGTTGTCATATTTTTGTTATTTACATGCAAGTTCTGTACAAATAAAGGAGGAGTAATAATTGTATTCCCTAAATGAGGACAGTGTTTTTCCGCAGGAGTGGTCGGAGTAGCCAGTGGGCGGGTCTTATGTGGATGACTGACAGGTGGGGTGAGCGGGTCTTGTGTGGATGATTGACAGGTGGGGGTCTGCTGGTGGGTCTGCTCCAGTAATATATGTGCTTATGTGTCCCAGGTATAGGTGTCTCTCTCTGTCTGTGTGCGGTTGTGTTGTTCCACTCAGGGTCAACCCCTGGGTGCATTCGTTTTGGGGCGCCGGATGGGCAGTACATTTTAGACCATTCCATTGGTTCTTTAGTGAAATCTCCACCCACCCGGAACACCGAGTGAGCTCTCCACTTGACTGATGTTTTGCCTACTAGGGTCATTGTCTTTTAAAAAAAAGAGAAAACCACATGATTATTATCTATGTTCAATGATGTAACAATAAAGGTTTAAGTGACCACAAACCCAGCTGGTGTCTCGTGTGAGTTCCGTGGTGTTTGTTCTTATTAGTACACCAGAGGTCTATTTGTGTCTAAGAAAACATTTGACTCACAGGATTCTGTTGACTCAATGGAAATGTACTATGACAAGACTTGGTCATTGTAATTCACGTGTATAAACATGCATTTAATATGTAAAACCTCAGCTCATTGACTCACTCATCCCGTTACGCCGGCTGGAGCATTGGGCAGCAACAAAGGATCTCCACTTTCTGTGGTCTTTGGCCATCTTTTCCCCTGTGCTCCTGCTCTACTGGTGTTGCTGGTTCTCAGTCTTCACTCTTCATTGTTCTCCGTGTTGTCTTGGGCCTCCCTTTCTGCTGTCTGCCTTCTAGAGTCCAATGGACAGCTAACCATGGAATGGAATCTGCATTTCTTCTTAGAACATGTCCAATCCAGCTCCAGAAGCGTCTCTTGAGTATTGTGACAAAAACCTCAGTAATTAGATTTCAATACTTTTGAAATGGGAAAATGATACTGAAGTCACAAAGATTATTTATCACGACTTGACATGAGAAGTGGGTTTGGATAACCTCCAAAGCACAATACTAAGTACTCTTTTTGGACAAAGCACAAGACTAAGTACTATTTTTGGACAAAGCACAAGACTAAGTGAAAGACTAAGACCTCGCCTCACTTAGACTAGTGCTTTGAAAACCAACTCAAAATTCTATCATATCAATATTGTGCATTTTACAACTCCTGAGAATCTTATCAAACTTATCAATTGAAGGAAAAACAGGAAAACACCTGAGGTTTTGTAAGCACTGGCGTTATCTACCATCAAGCCACCAAAATACATGCTAAACACAACAGACACTATATGACCTCAACAACACTGGCCAGCCAGTTTTCAGAATGAGGAGTGTCCATAGACTCAGCACCCACTACCATAGGAAAATGAGCAACATGTTTCCACCAATAGACAGTCCCTTCATGTCTCTCCATGCCCAGTTGCCCCAGACAACATGGCAGTGGGAAATACCCATATAAGGAGTGTTGTTAGCCCTGTGTGCGGCCTTGGTGACCTCCTGCTTGATCCAGATGTTCCCAGAGTAAACATCTGTAAATACAGGCTGGCTGTGGCGTCGTCTCGTCACTCACCGCCCCTACAAACACACACACCCACACACACATACATGTGTGCGCATGGACACACACACAAACACACCCAGAGCCACTCACATATACATGCACGGACACACACACACAAACACACAGAGCCACACGCATGCACGCACACACACACACACACACACACACACACACACGCACACTGTGTGGAGCTGAGAGGAGCCAGGGGTTATTGATGAGTTTCACCCTACACTGCAGTCTGAGTGGGGGGCCTTCGTTGACCTCATCCCCTTTCCCCTTTTCCCCTTTCCATGACCTCCAGGGTCACGGGGCACTGTTTGGCCTCTGTAGGGTTCCATTGGTGGGTACAGCTCCTATAAACTGAGTCATGGCCAGATCTGACGGAGCCACTTCACTGGAGCCAGAAGGCTGGAATGTGTCTGTTGTTAAAACAGGGTTTTTAGAAGTGCATCAAAACCATGACCGTTTGGGCAAACCATAACACGACACAGCAATTAGTAAACCAAGCTATGGAGTAACACTGACCAAAATAATGGCAATATTTTTATGTGAGCCTTTAATATGCAGTCAATGGAATTATTTTGCGACATTCCAGCAGGGAAGTTTGTGTGTCTATAAAAAAGGGTTCTCTGGCTGACTATAGGCCCCCTGTCCTGTCCTTCCTTGCTGCTCTCGCTACCTCCCCCTGCAGACCAGTCTCGGAACTTATCGCAGGCGGAGCTTCATCACGCTCCATTGGAATTCACTGTCTGTTTTCTCCAGATTGCAGAAGAGGAGAAGCAAACGCCGAGAACGAGCAGATGTGAGCTGGACTACACAGAGAACAACCAGCTGCAGAAGTGACGGAAAACTTTGATTCTACTAAAATGTGGCAGCCAGCGACAGAGCGCTTGCAGGTATGGTTTGATTAGTATTCCTGACCAGCGCATATTTAAGGGATGTGTGTCTGTCTGTCTGATGTTAAACGGTATGACAACCCATCGTGCATATTAACCTGGTCTCTGTGCTTTGATGTTTTTTTTTTTTGTTTGTGTTTTTTTTAAAATCAGATGCGAAACACAAAGGCTTCCCCGTATGTTTTGTGTGTTTCAGTCCTATCATTGCACGTTTTTCTTAATTCAAACCCTCTCTCCCTTTCGTGTTGCCTCCTCCCTCCCCCGAGTTGCCCCATTACCCAACTAGTTATAGGCTACATTGCATCGCGTTCATACACGTTATGCAAGTCTAGGTTACAGTATAAGCTATAGGGTTATCAGACTCCTGGAACTCTGCTGGAATATGGCCTTTTCATCATAATAAACCATTTTGAGAATTTGCTATATTGTGTAACATCTACTTGCTGGACCCAATGTCTGTCAAGCTGTTTTTTAGTTTGAGTAATGTTGCAGAGGCCATGGATCACCCTATAGCAGGGATCACCTTGAGCAGATGGTTAGGGGGCCAGAACATAATTACAAATAATTCGTAGACTGCAAATTGACTGCAAGAAGCCCAAATAGATATAATATTTGACTGAAACAACCATTTCAAACCTTGCTTACATTTGTATACCATCACATTTATCTCTCTATAATCCGTGGGAATACTTTGGAACAGATTTCCCAAATTAAATCACTTGGACCTGATTTGCTGGTGTTTTTACTGTCTTAACATAAGTCTTAAATAAAAAATAAAACTTGGGGGGGGGTGGCAAATAAAATCACCCGCAGGCCATATTCAGCCCGCAGGTCGCCAGTCGGGGAACCCTGCCATATAGTCTAGTCCCACATAGCCACAATGAAATTACAGCAAACCGAGCTGTCATTAATCACTTACAGTTCAAGTAATTAACACTGATTCTCTCACCTGTTTGGAAGTGGTGAAAAAATTGTTAATGACACGTATTTTGATCTCCAGGGGCGCGGGGGCTAGCTTCACGTCTCCTGTAATGCTATCCAGATGTCAGGTCGACTACTTTGCCAAATCCCTCTCACACTGCTTGCCCAGGCATCAAGAAGATTGAATCTCGTAGTAAACTTGGGTAAATAGTTTTAAGCGATACTATCTACATATTTTACAACTGCACACCGTGAAATACTACCACTTTAAGTGGTGAATGTTTATTACATTGTAATTATTGAGTAATTACACCATACACAAGCCACCTGACCAGAAAGGACCAATTTATTCCTATCACATGTTCTGAAATCCATAAGGACCTATACACATAACCTCCATACTTCTGCACAGTTATGTTTGCCTTCATTGATTTTAAGAGTCTGTACATTAATCATTCATTTTCAAAGGGGCCTTCCAAGTGCTCACCCCCTTAATCTTTTGGTCACATAATGCCGGCGTAATGTGACCAAAGTGCCTATTTAAGCATTTCTCAAAATATATTTTTGGAGACTCAGGTTGGTTCTCAGATTCAGTCTGGCCTCCCCTGATCTGTTCATTACAACCTAGTGGTACTAACAACGTGGCCTGGCCTGCATGTGTTCTGGTGCTGATCTCCATACTCCATATGTTGGGTTGACTGATGGAGCCTGTCCCAGATTACTGAGCACAGAGTGGCGGGCCTCAGCTCTCCATACCGCGGCCATGTGATCAATCATGTCCCTGGGGAAAGTGCTGAGATGACGTATGGTTCAGAGGGAGAGTCATTTATCACATGGTAATGGGGCTGTTCCAGCTCGCTGCCCAGCTGCCTGCGCACTAATGCCCCTTGTCATGTGACCCTGTGCCCCTAACGATGCTTAGTTGTCGTTTAGTTCCGTATCTGAATGATATGAATAGACCCAGTAAGAATGAAGGTTCTGGTAAAAAGGAGGCCTAGTTACAATAGTTTCTCACCGTTAAAGTGACGTCCATTTTTGGTTCTCTCAGCGACTCACCACTGTACTGTTGCCATGGTGACGCTCGATGGCTCGCTGCCTCACTGATCAGTTGCTGTAGCCACTTTGACTACGCTGTTGTCCTTTATCCCTGTTCTGGAACAATCCTGTTCTTGTAGAGTTGTGTCATGTATCCTATATATCTGAGAATGTTGTATTTGGCTGTTTTGCTCGTCGTTACCATGGTATCCTCCTTCCTTTTCTTTCTTCTCTCTTCTGTTGCCATGGTAACGTGCAGTGTCTTGCTGCATTTTCTGGTCTCATGTTAAAGCAGGAAGAAGAGATATGAGCCAATGTTAGAGCAGACACCCTTTCAGGCTGGTATTAAGAATCTGCTGTATGTGTCAGATGGAGAGAGGGATGACGGAAACATAAACAACATGACATTGTGTTTGTGTCAACAAAATGGTCTCCGTGGTACCAACAGCTTTCATTTCCCATTTTGAGACATATTTGTGTCCAATGTTAGACTTCTATGTTGCAACACAGGATGTATCATGCAGCATTGTCTACTTCCTCTTCTTCTCTTCCCCTGTCTTCCCATTCCTCTCCTAACACGTCCCCCTGATGAATCAGTTTCAAGAGCCCCCTCTCTCCCTGGCATCGCTCAGCGATTTTCAACCGATTTCACAATATTGCCGTGCCGGTCTGTGCTCATGCACGTACACACGCACGCAGACACACACACACACACACACACACACACACACACACATACCTCCACCTTATGTCCACCTCCCACAACACCGTTGACCCACCAATTAGAGTGACGACAGCCCACCTCCCAAAGAACCAAGCCACCAATCAGGGCGCAGGACCTCCCACAGTCCTCTCTGGATTTAGCCCTCTCAGACGCTTGTGAAACGTGGTGGTTCCACTCATAAACTGGTCCAGGATCAGAGGTGGAGGCCGTTAACACAGTCTGACAGGACCAGGGTGATACGGCTGGCTCATACCATGCTGGGGGAGAGGGAGAGGGGTCCCACTTGTGGTTTGGGAGCTAACCACTGGATGGGTGTGGGTGGCTTCCTGACTACCTGTCCTCCGCTGCTCCAGCTGTGTTTTTAATGCCTCGGTCAGACCGCAGATGGAGTAAATGTCTGTGTGTGTGTCGTAGTGAGTTGAGGGTGTGTGTGTGTGTCAGAGTGAATTGAGGGGCCAAGGCTGATGTTGGTTTATGTGAGCGTCTGGCCAGAGGGCGGGCGGGCGGGAGGGAGGGAGGGAGTGAGGGAGTGAGGGAGTGAGTGAGTGAGAACAGTCAAACATCTGTTAGTGTGCTCCACTCTGCTCTTTCATCTTCAGACTGGGTGTGTGTGTGTGTCTGTGAATCTTCGTGTGTGTGTCCAGTGGGAAGTCTTGGGGTCAGTTCCATTGAATGCTATATGTGGACCACAGGAGGTAATACAGGCACTGAACACAAGGGCCGCTATTTAAAAACCCCACTGAGCCTCTGAGATCTGAAGCTTAGCAATGCTAACAAGTACATGTAAAATCCTATAACGAATGCTAACTAAATGCTAACGAGCTCATTGTGAACATTTTATACAGTCTCTGACCTAAACTATTTGCAGGACAGACATCCCAGCTCATAAAGTTATACAAGTAACTCAAGAATGTTACTCACAGTTTGCTGCACGCACAAAACTAATATTAAACAGTAAGGCTCTTGATCCAGGAGGGGATTCTCTGCTGTTACCAAGCGAAGCTTGATTTTGCAAGAAGCTATACACTTAGCTAGATAGCTAACTAGCTACTAAATTAGTAAACAAAATGGACAACTGCAGAATATTTAGCTCATTTTAGACATTTAACTTAATAGTTATAAGGTATCTAGCTGGCAAACATTTAGTTGTGAATTCAATACTGTAACTAGATCACCTGGCGTGTGCTGCACAACAGTGAGTGACTCACAAGGCTCCAGTCTCTCATTGTTGTGCACTTGTAAACAAACACAATGTTACTGGGGACTACCGGTAAACTTCATAATGAAAAATTATGTGACAGGTGAAATGAAGAACACGATCTTCTTTATCTCCTAACGTATTGCACAAGTTGTCTGCAGGTATTTACTTAAAAAGTAGCTAAAACACTTCAAATAAATAGTTTTAACGGTATTGACGGCATTGAAAAACCATCCCGTGGCTGTTTCCAAATACCCCGGTGTACAGTATACTGCCCAAGCCTATGTATAACCCCTGAACTCAGTGTCTCTGCCGTGTCAGTGGGTTGTTGTACTGTGGCTTATGCTATGATTGACCTGAGAGCCTGTCTACTCCAGACGGATTACCAGGACGTGTACTCCGAGCATGTGCTGACCAACTGGCAAGTGTCTTCACTGACATTTTCAACATGTCCCTGACTGAGTCTGTAATACCAACATGTTTCAAGCAGACCACCATAGTCCCCGTGCCCAAGGACTCTAAGATAACCTGCCTAAATGACTACCGACCCGTAGCACTGACGTCTGTAGCCATGAAGTGCTTTGAAAGGCTGGTCATGGCTCACATCAACAGCATTATCCCAGAAACCCTAGACCCACTCCAATTTGCATACCGCCCCAACAGATCCACAGATGATGCAATCTCTATTGCACTCCACACTGCCCTTTCCCACCTGGACAAGAGGAACACCTACGTGAGAATGCTATTCATTGACTACAGCTCAGCATTCAACACCATAGTGCCCTCTAAGCTCATCACTAAGCTAAGGATCCTGGGACTAAACACCTCCCTCTGCAACTGGATCCTGGACTTCCTGACGGGCCGCCCCCAGGTGGTAAGGGTAGGTAACAACACATCTGCCACACTGATCCTCAACACGGGGGCCCCTCAGGGGTGCGTGCTCAGTCCCCTCCTGTACTCTCTGTTCACCCATGACTGCATGGCCAGGCACGACTCCAACACCATCATTAAGTTTGCCGACGACACAACAGTGGTAGGCCTGATCACCGACAACGATGAGACAGCCTATAGGGAGGAGGTCAGAGATCTGGCCGTGTGGTGCCAGGACAACAACCTCTCCCTCAACGTGACCAAGACAAAGGAGATGATTGTGGACTACAGGAAAAAAAAGAGGACTGAGCACGCCCCCATTCTCATCGACGGGGCTGTAGTGGAACAGGTTGAGAGCTTCAAGTTCCTTGGTGTCCACATCACCAACAAACTAACATGGTCCAAGCACACCAACACAGGTTATAGGTTATAGGTTGAGAGCTTTTGTGAAAGAGCACAGTTAGAAAGATATGGCATATAGAAGCAAACCGGATGGACATCATGAAAATGATCGGAGAGGTTGAGGGTAGAGGAAGTTCAGGAGTAAAAACAAACAAAATAGAATTATTTGATAGTTCGTCACCAACGAACTATCATGGTCCAAACACACCAAGACAGTCGTGAAGAGGGCACGACAAAGCCTATTCCCCCTCAGGAGACTAAAAAGATTTGGCATGGGTTCTCAGATCCTCAAAAAATTCTACAGCTGCACCATCGAGAGCATCCTGACTGGTTGCATCACCGCCTGGTATGGCAACTGCTTGGCCTCCGACCGCAAGGCACTACAGAGGGTAGTGCGTACGGCCCAGTACATCACTGGGGCAAAGCTTCCTGCCATCCAGGACCTCTATACCAGGCGGTGTCAGAGGAAGGCCCTCAAAATTGTCAAAGACTCCAGCCACCCTAGTCATAGACTGTTCTCTCTGCTACCGCACGGCAAGCGGTACCGGAGTGCCAAGTCTAGGTCCAAAAGACTTCTCAACAGCTTCTACCCCCAAGCCATAAGACTCCTGAACAGCTAATCATGGCTACCCGGACTATTTGCACTGCCCCCCCACCCCATCCTTTTTACGCTGCTGCTACTCTGTTAAGTATTTATGCATAGTCACTTTAACTCTACCCACATGTACATATTACCTCAACTACCTAAACTAGCCGGTGCCCCCGCACATTGACTCTGCAACGGTACCCCCCTGTATATATAGCCTCCCTACTGTCACTTTATTTTACTTCTGCTCTTTTTTTTCTCAACACTTTTTTTTTGTTGTTGTTTTATTTTTACTTTTTTTGTTTAAAATAAATGCACTGTTGGTTAAGGGCTGTAAGTAAGCATTTCACTGTAATGTCTGCACCTGTTGTATTCGGCGCATGTGACCAATAAAATTTGATTTGATTTGATTTGAATGCTCCCTGATGGCTGGAAGATGGTACATCTATTACCTGCAAACTAAACACACACAATCACGCGGTCGACACACACACATGTACGTGCACACGCTTGTGAGCACAGACACATATCATAGTTGACACACGTGCAAACACACACACATACACACACACACACTCCAGAGGCAATCTAGGCCAACCTGAACACTGTTTAGTGTTTGTCAATGTAATTTTGTCAGAGAAGGACTAAAAAGGGAACTGTGTGCCTGTGTGTACATGCTGTAAAGTTATGGTACTACTTTGGTCTGTTAGTGAGTGCGTTAGTATTACTTTTCTCAAGAACTCAGTGTGTCAAGCAGGTCCAGGTCCAGTTTTTTTTTTTTTTTTTTTTACTATTTGGACTTAGGCTAAATGAAAAAAACGCTTAGTAAAGCCATTTCAATGGCAGAACATTGTTACATTTTACATTTTTAGTCATTTAGCAGACACTCTTATCCAGAGCGACTTACAGTTAGTGATTGCATACATTTTTCATACTGGCCCCCCGTGGGAAACGAACCCACAACCCTGGCGTTGCAAGCGCCATGCTCTACCAACTGAGCTACAAAAATCCTTGTACTGTGTCTCCTCTCATCTCCCACAGAGCTATATAATCCCCCTTCTCTCACACCAGAATGGTCACTTCCAAACAGTGTAAAATGTCTACTCTATTTTCAAATGCTCTCTCCCAATCCATAACATTCAGCCAAAAGTTATTTGGGAAAAGTCACATCCCTCGCTCATGTGTGAAATGTCTTGGGCTGTTACTGAGAATGTGGCATTAGAGTATGAAATTCATCTAAAGATGTCAGTGAATGGGCTAGGTGAGGACCAGACTGTACAGACCGAGCCTGCTGTGAGGGAGGGAGGGAGGGAGGGAGGGAGGGAGGGAGGGAGGGAGAGAGAGAGAGAGAGAGACACTGAGAAAGAGACAGTGAGAGAGAGTGAGAGAGAGTGAGAGAGAGAGAGAGAGAGAGAGAGAAAGATGACACTTTTTTTTTATCCAGAGGAAAAATAAAAGAATGAAAATAAACTCTAAATATTATGAATAGAATTCCAGTTTTATTCTGCGCAGTGCCTGTGTGAGCCCCCCACCCTCCGATCCGGGCTGACCACAGGAATGTGGAGCACTGTCAGGAAGCCATAAAGTGCTGACGCGGAGGTCAGCGAGCGTTTACACACGTGGCTTTAGTTTCAAAACTGCCTCTCCTCCTCTTCTCTTTTACTCTCTTCTTCTTTTCTCCTGTTTTTCTCTCCTCATCGTCTTTCCTCCTTGTCTCGTCTCTGTCAAACCTCCTCTCCTCTCCTCTCCCACAAGGTGGAGTTTGGGTTGTATGATGGCGATGTAGTGGTGTAATTAGGGAAGATGGGTAGTGACTGTGGCACTTCCGGTGCTTGGTTTTAGATGGGCAGTCACAGTGGCTTTACTCTGGTTTGGGGTGACAGTCCCTCTTCTCCTGTTCTTCAGCTGAAATGTGGACAGCAGATGAGGTACCTTCTCTCTCTCTCTCTCTCTCTCTCTCGCTCTCGCTCTCGCTCTCTCCCCCCCCCCCCCCCCCCCACTCTCTCTCTCTCTCTCTCTACGTGTGAAGTGTCCGTCAGAACAGGAGATGAGAGCCACGCCGCTTCGTCCAAAACTGGAATCTGGGGTTTTGTAAGGCCGACCAGAACCACATGTTCCCTCTGGTCTCCCGCCCACAGAGGCAGGGAATGGGATTGTGGAATTTCTGGGTTTCCTTGAAAAAGCCTAAACAAAACCGAGCAGGCTAATTAAATCATGATTCGCACAACTTCAGCAGAATGGAAAGTACTAGGAATGTGGGAAATAAGAATGGGGCCAACTAATCCAACATTTTATCAATAACATTATATTAGTATCATGAGTATAATGTACTATTACAACAACAAGGATGGATAGATAGATGGATGGTTGGGTGGGTGGTTGGAAGGATGGATGGATGGATGGATAAATGGATGGGTGGGTGAAAGGATGAATGGATGAATAGATGAATGTAAGGATGGATGGATGGGTGCGTGGGTGGATGGATGGATGGGTGGATTAATGGATAGATGGGTGGGTGGGTGGAAGGATGGATGGAAGGATGGCTGGATAGATAGATGGGTGGGTGGATGGATGGGCATATTGATTGATTTATTGGTTGATTTCTTGATTGGATGATTGATTGGTTGATTGATTGACCCTGACGTTATCTCCCTCAGCACTTCCAGACGATGCTGAAGACCAAGCTGAATGTGCTGACACTGAGGAAGGAGCCGTTGCCCACGGTGATATTCCACGAGCCGGAGGCCATCGAGTTGTGCTCTACCACGCCACTCATGAAGAAAAGCACCCATAACGGCTACAAGGTACACACACACATACATACACACACACACATGGTTATGTGTGTTTCATTGGTGTGTATCACTGGTGAGAACAATGGGCTTGTGTTAGAACCGTAATCCTGGCACGTATCGTAGGTGTGTGTTATGGGCACGTGTCTTCTATAAATGTTGTGTGTATGTGTTTGCTTAGCTGTGATAACTGTCTAATTTAGATCTTTATCCTGCGAGCTGCCTGAGTCAAAGTCTATTCTCTGTGTTCAACCTAAAACAAACAGAAAGAGGCATGCAGGTTGAAAAAGCAGGAGAGGCACATGTTCTATTATTACAGACAACACTTCCTGGTGTGTGTGTGTGTGTGTACCAGCAGGGGGGAACCCAGGAGACTGGATTAGGGGCGCAGGGTGTTATGTTGGCTGTAACTAAGGCAACTTCCAGTTGTGTGTGTGTGTGTGTGTGTGTGTGTGTGTGTGTGTGTGTGTGTGTGTGTGTGTGCATGTGTGGGTGAGATGGTGGGAGATGTTTGGCAGGCTTGTTAAGGCTTTCAAATCAGCTCATTTGGACAAGGCTTTGAATATAAACACACACCAAACCACTGGCTCACTGATCATCTAACACATTCAATCACAACACAAAAAACACAGACAGCCAAAAGACAACTTGACGTTTCACAATGGACAATAAAGCTCTATTCTATTTGAGTGACCGGCTATGCTATGTGCTAGTAGAAAGAACAGGTCAGGTTGTACCTTTTAAGAGGGGTGCACATGCAGATCACATGACTGACTGATTAGAAGAGCAGACACTATTTAGTGCAGAGGTGCTGATCTCTGTTGTGCTGAAATCCAACCCGGCCATCCTTTATAACCCTCTGGCAGGACAGAAGAGAAGGGAACAGTGGGGCTTTTGGTCTTTGGGTCTGGTGCTCAGCACAGCCAATGGGAAACTGACAGTCTCCAACCCAAATTGCACCTACAGTGGGGAGAACAAGTATTTGATACACTGCCGATTTTGCAGGTTTTCCTACTTTCAAAGCATGCAGAGGTCTGTAATTTTTATCATAGGTACACTTCAACTGTGAGAGACGGAATCTAAAACAAAAATCCAGAAAATCACATTGTATGATTTTTAAGTAATTAATTTGCATTTTATTGCATGACATAAGTATTTGATCACCTACCAACCAGTCCGTCTCTCACAGACCTGTTAGTTTTTCATTAAGAAGCCCTCCTGTTCTCCACTCATTACCTGTATTAACTGCACCTGTTTGAACTCGTTACCTGTATAAAAGACACCTGTCCACACACTCAATCAAACAGACTCCAACCTCTCCACAATGGCCAAGACCAGAGAGTTGTGTAAGGACATCAGGGATAAAATTGTAGACCTGCACAAGGCTGGGATGGGCTACAGGACAATAGGCAAGCAGCTTGGTGAGAAGGCAACAACTGTTGGCACAATTATTAGAAAATTGACCGTCATCTTGAACTTCTTCAATCACCCTCGGTCTGGGACTCCATGCAAGATCTCACCTCGTGCGGCATCAATGATCATGAGGAAGGTGAGGGATCAGCCCAGAACTACACGGCAGGACCTGGTCAATGAAGAGAGCTGGGACCACAGTCTCAAAGAAAACCATTAGTAACACACTACGCCGTCATGGATTAAAATCCTGCAGCACACGCAAGGTCCCCCTGCTCAAGCCAGCGCATGTCCAGGCCCGTCTGAAGATTGCCAATGACCATCTGGATGATCCAGAGGAGGAACGGGAGAAGGTAATGTGGTCTGATGAGACAAAAATAGAGCTTTTTGGTCTAAACTCCACTCGCCGTGTTTGGAGGAAGAAGAAGGATGAGTACAACCCCAAGAACACCATCCCAACCGTGAAGCATGGAGGTGGAAACATCATTCTTTGGGGATGCTTTTCTGCAAAGGGGACAGGACGACTGCACCGTTTTGAGGGGAGGATGGATGGGGCCATGTATCGCGAGATCTTGGCCAACAACCTCCTTCCCTCAGTAAGAGCATTGAAGATGGGTCGTGGCTGGGCCTTCCAGCATGACAACGACCCGAAACACAAAGCCAGGGCAACTAAGGAGTGGCTCCGTAAGAAGCATCTCAAGGTCCTGGAATGGCCTAGCCAGTCTCCAGACCTGAATCCAATAGAAAATCTTTGGAGGGAGCTGAAAGTCTGTATTGCCCAGCGACAGCCCCGAAACCTGAAGGATCTGGAGAAGGTCTGTATGGAGGAGTGGGCCAAAATCCCTGCAGCAGTGTGTGCAAACCTGGTCAAGACCTACAGGAAACGTATGATCTCTGTAATTGCAAACAAAGGTTTATGTACCAAATATTATGTTCTGCTTTTCTGATGTATCAAATACTTATGTCATGCAATAAAATGCAAATTAATTACTTAAAAATCATACAATATGATTTTCTGAAGTGTACCTATGATAAAAATTACAGACCTCTACATGCTTTGTAAGTAGGAAAACCTGCAAAATCGGCAGTGTATCAAATACTTGTTCTCCCCTCTGCACTACTTTTTAGGCTCTGGTCAGAAATAGTGCACTATAAAGAGAACAGGGTGCCATATGCGACGCATACACTGATTGGGGTTTTGGTCTCTAGCTTGTGTTGCGGTGCCAGGCTTGTGCATGGCTGTATTTTTCCAAGACATCTGTCCTCTGCTGAACTGTGAGGTTGAAGCTGATTAGTGCAAGCTCCTCAGTGGACCTCTCTATCCAGTGTGAACTAGTAACATCTCAATCTGCACACACACACACACACACAGTCCCCCTTCCCCTCGCTCATACGTTGCTCCTTTCAAGGTAGCTGTGAGAGAGCTTGGCTTAGTTGCCATGGATACCACTACATCTATTTATTGGAGAATGACAGCTACTTACTCACCCTGGCTCTATGCTTTTCCAGGGCTTTCAGTTTGTGTGGAAAAGCAGAGGATAGGAGAGGCGATTTCCACAGCTACAGAAGTAGGCTTTTTAGAGGGGCGGGGATTTGAATACAAACAGCTCCGTTAGAGGTGTGTAAGTGTGTTTCTATGCAGTCTTTTGCATGCTTGTGTGCTCACTTGTGTATGCGCTTGTGTGTTTCAGTGCATGCTTGGTTCTTTCAGCATGAATGTGTGCATATATATGTGTTTCAGCATGAATGTGTGTTTCAGCATGAATGTGTGTTTCAGCATGAATGTGTGTGTCAACATGAGTGTGTGTGTGTGTGTGTCAACATGAGAGTGTGTGTGTCAACATGAGAGTGTGTGTGTATTCCTGATCTGCTAGGAAACCTGGCCAAACCCCAGTCAGTCAGTGTGTGAGAAAGCTGGTCTGTCAGCGACTGCTCAGGTCTCCCTGGTCTCCCCCTCCGCTCTACCCCCTCCAAATATCCCCCCTCTTGTTTATTTTGATATGGAGAGAAACAGTTCATAAAAAATTATAGTAATCGATACAGTTATATTTTTCAGCACTTATATTTCCATGACTGATCAAAACTCGTTTTCTCATGGCTCTCTCTTGTCCCTCTGCAGAAGACATATGGTGAGAAATATGTTTGGAACATCGAAACGCAATAAAATCACAGTATTGTATAGAATTGTGAGAATCGCAATACATCGTATTGACACCTAAGTATTGTGATAATATTGTATCATGAGGTACTTGGCAATTCCTAGCCCTAGCCTCCTCTACCCACCCACCCATCTCGTTGGCCTACCCTGCTCTCTCTACAACCTAGATCCCAATCTCTGCCATGTAGTCCATAGCTGTGGTCCACACCGCGTTAAAACCATGTTCTAACCACGTTCCAACCACTCCCCCATCACTCAGTCACCACTGGTAGGAACCACCTTGACTCAGAGCACCTGCAGATGGGTATTAGTGTGTTACTTACCTTCAGGGAGGAATCTAAACTTTCACACTCTGTGTGTATGTATGTGTGTTTGTGTGTGTGCACTTTGTGGCTCTGAGATCTACTGCTCCTCCAGGTAAAGAAGTAGGGAGAGGAAAAGGAAAGCTCCCTATTTCAGTGTGCTTCTGAAAGAATATGCTGCAGCTTGGGAGGGAGCTGAGTTTTCCATTCGGTGTTCCCAGTTTTGAGACAGAACACTGACTAACCAAACAAAGAACCATACAAGCACCCCCTGTGAGTGTGTGTGACTTGGACGTGATCCAGAAAGCGAGCTAATCGCCTGGCTCTGGTCTGCATCTCCTTGATTATATAACGACACGGCTGCAGAGGGCAGCAGTGGCACAGTGTTTCCATGGAGACAAAGCTGAGGCCTGGTGTGCACGTGTGCTCTGAGGATCTGTGTACTCTGCTGCTCGCCATCTCGGCTCATCAGCTAAAAGCTTCAGCCTCAGTGTTCACACCACTGTTTCCGCTAGCATTGTATAGGCGGGCTGCCCTCCCTCCCCCTACCTTGGAAATGTGTTTAATTGGTTAGTTGACAACTTTGGTCAAAGACATCCGGGAAAACACTGGTTCCCAGTCACAGTGTGGTCTCTCTGACAGGATGTTGTCTGTAACAGCACCAGACCTTTCATCAGGCCCTCTACTTCTCCCATGGCCATCCATGTCTCAGCCTTACTGAACAGACCGTTGATCTTAACTTATTTAAAAAACTACTTTTTCTAAACGTTTAGCATTCTCTCAGTGGCATATATTCTTGAATGCCAAGGGAACAAAAACAAAACATTTGTACACTATGGCATTCCTCTACAAGTAGGTGAGGCAACATGTTTTTTCTACTTGTGTGCAAGTGCACACACACACACACACACACACACACACAAATCAGTACCATGGACAGCCACATGATATTTAGCTTACGTTGATTGGACTAGGCCTAAATTGTTCTTTTTTGGTAAGTTGTCACTGTATTAGACTAAGCGCAGGCAGCTCCTGTTTTCTTTCCGACTTGGGGTAACTCTCCGTGGTTCTAAATCAAATGTCGGAAATATTAACTTGCTTGGCTATGCTGTAGGTCATGTAACTGTTTGTTACATGTAATATGCTTTGTGGACTTCATAGTACAGATGTTGCTCTCCGGTTTTGTGATGAAACAAAGATGTGGTTATGTTTTTTCTGCCACTGTGTGACTGTCTTCTTGTTGTCTCTGCCTTATAGAGCAAACAACATAATTATCACATCACATAGGTTCTAATATGGCTTTTTTTCCTGCATTCTCTTATTTCTTTATGTTAACCTCCCTAGTTGGTCTTATTTGTGGTCTTTTAAGTGAAAGACTGATGACCCCTGACCCTGTGAACTCATATCCTTTGAACCCAACAACCAACCAGATCTGCATAAACCTCAAGGTTATACTTAGATTTATATATATATATATATATACTGTATATACATTTGTAGTACACTGAACAAAAATATAAACGCAACATGTAAAGTGTTGGTCCCATGTTTCATGACCTGAAATAAAAGATCCCCGAAATTTTCCATACGCACAAAAAGGTCATTTCACAAATTTGTTTACGTCCCTGTTAGTGAGCCTTTCTCCTTTGCCAAGATAATCCATCCACCTGACAGGTGTGGCATATCAAGAAACTGATTAAACAACATGATCATTACACAGGTGCACCTTGTGCTGGGTACCATAAAAGGCCACTCTAAAATGTGCAGTTTTGTCACACAACACTGCCACAGATGTATCAAGTTTTGAGGGAGCGTGCAATTGGCATGCTGACTGCAGGAATGTCCACCAGAGCTGTTGCCAGATAATTGAATGTTAATTTCTCTACCAAAGTAGAGAATTTGACAGTACGTCCAACCGGCCTCACAACCGCAGACTACTTGTATAGCGTTGTGTGGGCGAGCGGTTTGCTGACATTAACGTTGTGAACAGAGTGGCCCATGGTGGCGGTGGGTTTATGGTATGGGCAGGCATAAGCTACGGACAATGAACACAATTGCATTTTATCGATGGCAAATGGAATGCACAGAGATACCATGACGAGATCCTGAGGCCCATTGTCGTGCCATTCATCCGCTGCCATCACCTCATGTTTCAGCATGATAATGCACGGCCCCATGTCGCAAGGATCTGCACACAATTCCTGGAAGCTGAAAATGTCCCAGTTCTTCGCCAATATCCAGGAACTTCGCACAGCCATTGAAGAGGAGTGGGACAACATTCCACAGGCCACAATCAACAGCCTGATCAACTCTATGCGAAGGAGATGTGTCGCACTGCATGAGGCAAATGGTGGTCACACCAGATACTGACTGGTTTTCTGATCCACGCCCCTACCATTTTTTTTATGGTATCTGTGACCAGCATATATCAATCAATCAATCAATTTTATTTTATATAGCCCTTCTTACATCAGCTAATATCTCGAAGTGCTGTACAGAAACCCAGCCTAAAACCCCAAACAGCTAGTAATGCAGGTGTAGAAGCACGGTGGCTAGGAAAAACTCCCTAGAAAGGCAAAACCTAGGAAGAAACCTAGAGAGGAACCAGGCTATGAGGGGTGGCCAGTCCTCTTCTGGCTGTGCCGGGTGGAGATTATAACAGAACCATGCCAAGATGTTCAAAAATGTTCATAAGTGACAAGCATGGTCAAATAATAATCAGGAATAAATCTCAGTTGGCTTTTCATAGCCGATCATTAGAGTTTAAAACAGCAGGTCTGGGACAGGTAGGGGTTCCATAACCGCAGGCAGAACAGTTTAAACTGGAATAGCAGCAAGGCCAGGCGGACTGGGGACAGCAAGGAGTCACCACGGCCGGTAGTCCTGACGTATGGTCCTAGGGCTCAGGTCTCTCAGTTGGCTTTTCATAGCCGATCATTTAGAGTTGAAAACAGCAGGTCTGGGACAGGTAGGGGTTTCGTAGCCGCAGGCAGAACAGTTGAAACTGGAATAGCAGCAAGGCCAGGCGGACTGGGGACAGCAAGGTGTCATCATGCCCGGTAGTCCTGACGTATGGTCCTAGGGCTCAGGTTCTCAGAGAGAAAGAGAGAACGAGAGAATTAGAGAGAGCATACTTAAATTCACACAGGACACTGGATAAGACTGGAGAAGTACTCCAGGTATAACCAACTAACCCCAGCCCCCCGACACATAAACTACTGCAGCATAAATACTGGAGGCTGAGACAGGAGCGGTCCGGAGACACTGTGGCCCCATCCGAAGAAACCCCCGGACAGGGCCAAACAGGAAGGATATAACCCCACCCACTCCGCCAAAGCACAGCCCCCGCACCACTAGAGGGATATCCCCAACCACCAACTTACAATCCTGAGACAAGGCCGAGTATAGCCCACAGAGGTCTCCACCACAGCACAAACCAAGGGGGGGGGGGGCGCCAACCCAGACAGGAAGATCACGTCAGTAACTCAACCCACTCAAGTGACGCACCCCCCCCAGGGACGGCATGAAAGAGCACCAGCAAGCCAGTGACTCAGCCCCTGCAACAGGGTTAGAGGCAGAGAACCCCAGTGGAGAGGGGAACCGGCCCGGCAGAGACAGCAAGGGCTGTTCGTTGCTCCAGCCTTTCCGTTCACCTTCACACTCCTGGGCCAGACTACACTCAATCATATGACCTACTGAAGAGATAAGTCTTCAGTAAAGACTTAAAGGTTGAGACCGAGTCTGCGTCTCTCACATGGGTAGGCAGACTGTTCCATAAAAATGGAGATCTATAGGAGAAAGCCCTGCCTCCCGCTGTTTGCTTAGAAATTCTAGGGACAATTAGGAGGCCTGCGTCTTGTGACCGTAGCGTACGTATTGGTATGTACGGCAGGACCAACTCGGAAAGATAGGTAGGAGCAAGCCCATGTAACGCTTTATAGGTTAACAGTAAAACCTTGAAATCAGCCCTTGCCTTAACAGGAAGCCAGTGTAGGGAAGCTAGCACTGGAGTAATATGATCAAATTTCTTGGTTCTAGTCAGGATTCTAGCAGCCGTATTTAGCACTAACTGAAGTTTATTTAGTGCTTTATCCGGGTAGCCGGAAAATAGAGCATTGCAGTAGTCTAACCTAGAAGTAACAAATGCATGGATTAATTTTTCTGCATCATTTTTGGACAGAAAATTTCTGATTTTTGCAATGTTACGTAGATGGGAAAAAGCTGTCCTTGAAACAGTCTTGATATGTTCGTCAAAAGAGAGATCAGGGTCAAGAGTAACGCCTAGGTCCTTCACAGTTTTATTTGAGACGACTTTACAACCATCAAGATGAATTGTCAGATTTAACAGAATATCTCTTTGTTTCTTGGGACCTAGAACAAGCATCTCTGTTTTGTCCGAGTTTAAAAGTAAAAAGTTTTCAGCCATCCACTTCCTTATGTCTGAAACACAGGCTTCTAGCGAGGGCAATTTTGGGGCTTCACCATGCTTCATTGAAATGTACAGCTGTGTGTCATCCGCATAGCAGTGAAAGTTAACATTATGTTTTCGAATAACATCCCCAAGAGGTAAAATATATAGTGAAAACAATAGTGGTCCTAAAACGGAACCTTGAGGAACACCGAAATGTACAGTTGATTTGTCGGAGGACAGACCATTCACAGAGACAAACTGATATCTTTCCGACAGGTAGGATCTAAACCAGGCCAGAACTTGTCCGTGTAGACCAATTTGGGTTTCCAGTCTCTCCAAAAGAATGTGGTGATCGATGCACATGTATTCCCAGTCATGGGAAATATATGTATTCCCAGTCATGGGAAATCCATAGATTAGGGCCTAATTAATTTATTTCAATTGACTGATTTATTTCAATTGACTGTAACTCGGTAAAATCTTTGAAATTGTTGCATGTTGCATTTATATTTTTGTTCAGTATACATTTTAATTTGTTTAGTTTTGCGTAACGTTGGTCATTTTACTCTGACAAATTGGTTTCATGGGCACTTAAAAAGTTTGAGAGCACATCTTCCCTGGAGTCTTTGGTCTGCTTGAGATTTAATAGTGGACCAGGATAATGGCATTCTGTTTGCAGACAGACCCAGGGAGGGGTAGGAGTATTATTGTCTGTTTTCAGTTGTTTTGGAGAACAGTGATTTCATAACCATCTGGGTCAGTCGGGAGCTGTGTACTATTTGTGACAGAATCCCTTGAGCTCTTGGACATTCTTCTCTGGTCCCAATCCTGTCTCTGTATATTACATTAGCTCTATTTCACTGTGGGATTCTAAGAAAAAACACTCAAGCCAGATTTTCAAGCTTTAGAAGTTTAATTGTTTGTGTGTGTCTGTGTGTGTGTGTGTGTGTGTGTGTGTAGTGTGAGTTTGACAGATAGGGAGAGAGTAAAAACGAGAGAGAAGCAAGTTTGAGATCATAGATCATGTGTCTGTCAGTGATGCCTTTGTCTCGCTTTGTAGTATGTATTCTAATGTGTGTGTTACTGGTGTCACTTTGTATTCTAATGTAAGTGTGTGAGATGGTGTGTGTTTGTGTAAGGCAGATGTCTGCTTTAAATTAATTACTTTCTCTTGACGCTGACGATCTCAGCCAGGGCTTCCCTTAGATTGGTCCGTTTGATATCAAATTCACTCTGGTTTGCTTTGTGTGCCTGGTTTAAAGAGATACTTAGGGATTTTGGCAACGAGGCCCTTTATCTACTTCCACAGTCAGATGAACACGTGTACCATTTTTATGTCTCTGCGTCCAGTATGAAGGAAGTTAGAGGTAGTTTTGCCAGCCAATGCTAACTAGCGTCAGCGCAATGACTGGAAGTCTATGGTATCTGCTAGTATCTGCTAGCATGCCTGCAGATACAACAGACTTCCAGTCATTGCGCTAACGCTAGTTAGCATTTACGTTAGCGCTAGTTAGCAACTTTCTTCAAACTGCATGCAGAGACATAAAAATGGTATCCACGAGTTCATCTGAGTCTGGGGAAGTATATAAATGGCCTCATTGTCAAAATCCCTAAGTATCCCTTTAATAAACCAATAGAAAAGTCCCTGAACTTTCAAACCTGCCTATTTGGCACTCCAGGCAGACTCAAGCAAACGCTCAAAGTATCTGTGAACCCAAGTCTGACCACAAATCCAGCTATTCAGCATTTTAATCCTATTTTTCCTCACCATCTCTTCCTCTCTCTGCTTGCATTTCACAACATCACTTAACTTAATTTTAGAGAAGTGTTAGAACAAAGCACTTCTGTATTTTTGTCCATGGAAAGAATAATGAAAATGTTGAATGGGAGAGGGGATATGAAAACAGGAGTTTATGAAGGAAGGGAGATGTTGAGTGCAGTACAACAAACAGTCTTAGAGACAGATAGTGGATATAATCTCACAGAAAGTCACAGGACACCAGTCCATCAGCTAGCTTAAGTTCTATCAATATTTAAATTTTTACATTTAAGTCATTTAGCAGACGCTCTTATCCAGAGCGACTTACAAATTGGTGCATTCAACTTATGATAGCCAGTGGGACAACCACCCAATGTTTCTTTTTTATGGGGGGGGTGGGGAGGGGGGGGTAGAAGGATTACTGTTATACTATTCCAGGTATTCCTTAAAGAGGTAGGGTTTCAAGTGTCTCCGGAAGGTGGTCAGTGACTCCGCTGTCCTGGCGTCGTGGGGGAGCTTGTTCCACCATTGGGGTGCCAGAGCAGCGAAAAGCTTTGACTGGGTTGAGCGGGAACTGTGCTTCTGTAGAGGTAGGGGGGTTAGCAGGCCAGAGGTGGATGAATCCCCTCGTTTGGGTGTAGGATCTGATCAGAGCCTGAAGGTAAGGAGGTGCCGTTCCCCTCACAGCTCCGTAGGCAAGCATCATGGTTTTGTAGTAGATGTGAGCTTCAACTGGAAGCCAGTGGAGTGTGCGGAGGAGCGGAGCTGTCTATACCTTCATCACACTAAGAACTAAGGCTAGGAGTGACAAGATCTGTCTGTGAGCTCACGATGTGCTCTTTCTACTAGCATGGTTAAGCTAGTTTAAAGCTAGATTGTTAGCTTACCCGCTAGCCTGCTGAATTTGGCTTAAGTTTTGAGTTGTGGCTAAAGTTGTCATACTATTCCTCAGCTCATTTGTGTTGATTGACATGTTCTGTGAGAGAGGGAGAGAGAGAGAGAGAGAGAGAGAGAGAGAGAGAGAGAGAGGGGAAAACATCTGGTCTAGTGGCAGGAATGCTGTGGGGTTCTGCGGATGTGAAGGACCCCATTGTGAGTGTTGAGGTGGCTCTGTGGACTCACTGGGATGCAGCCTACAGCGTCTGTTTTGTCTACACAAACCCGCCCCCCGTCCCCTGTCCCCTGTCCCCCGCCCCCCGCCCCCCGTCCCCCGCCCCCCGTCCCCCGCCCACACCCAAACACATACAAACAAACAGGCACTGTTCTTCAACACAAGCCAGCCAGCACATACTTAAAGACAAGCACGGTACTTTTGCGACTAGTAAGTATTTTTTAAACCTCCTGCATTGGGCTGGATGTGTCCATGTGTAGTTCATACATGCATAATCTATGAGCAGAATTACTTACCTCCATTAGCTAGCCACAAAATCCCTAGTTTGAAAGCGACTGTTTTCTGAAAGCTGTGCTGCTCCATTTTCCCTACATGTACCCCGACATGGGCCAGCCTCTAGCAATTTGAGTTTCAGCCAAAGAGCTTCAGCCCCTCACCATTTGAGTGACAACTAGCAAGACTTACACACAGTAGAGCGAGAGAGAGAGAGCAATGACGTGGTGCACATATCTGCACATTTGTGATGTAATACACAATTTTCAGACACCACTTTTGGCTTGTGGAGCTACTTTCAGAACTACTGTCTGAAAAGTATACAAAAGTACCGGAGAACATCTTTAAACAAACCCCCACTCTTTCACCTGCAGCTCTGTCCAGAGCCAGCTGTACTGGGCTGATTCAATAAGCAGAGAAGAGTGTTAACAACCGCCTCAGGAATGCGGAATTCTCCAGGAGTTCTGTGGTAGTAATGTAATGTTAGGGGAGGCCTACAGAGAGGGACCTCAGAGAGACAAGGGACAAATACCAAATGGCATCGCTTTTGGCCATAGCTTTATGAGTGTGTTCTGTAGGGAATAGGGAGACATTTTGGACACAGGTAGTATCCCAAATAAGACCAGTATGATCCAGAACGTTTTCGAAACCTACAATGCCAATACAGGAAAGGCTTTCTACTAGAGTAGCTAAACCAGGGCTGTCGTGGCGTGTTTTGGTTTTATAGACATGGTTCCCTCTCTCTGTCAGTCACAGGAGGTTGGTCGCACCTTAACTGGGGAGGACAGGCTCGTGGTAATGGCTGGAGTGGAATAAATGGAATGTTATCAAATAACCATTCCATTCGCTCCGTTCCAGCCATTATTATGAGCCGTCCTCCCCTCAGCAGCCTCCTGTGTGAGTTAGCCTAGATTTGGAGTGCATTCAGGGAAAGGTCCACAGTGTTTTTATGAGAAGTGTTCCCAACACAAGTACCTGAACATCACAGTCCATTCCCAAAATTCCACTTCTCCAGCTGGTCTCGCGTCCTTCACTCTTTCTCATCTCCTCTGATACACAAACCAGCTGTGCGCCTCCATTCAGTAAACAGTCTGGGATAGAGAGGGAGAGATGGAGAGAGGGAGAGGTACAGAGGAGGGGGGGGAATGCAGCTGCTGGATGTGTCCTACTGCTTCACATGCACGCATTTGCACACACACACACACACACACAGATAGACAGACACACACAGCTACCCACCCCACCCCCATTCACTCGACCCACCACCTCCATCTGGTCTACCTCCTACCCGCCACCTACCCTCTGTCTGGGCCGAGAGGAGACTGGAGAGGAGAGAAAGAGCCAGGATGTTCCTGTCAGTGTCTGTCTCCCTGTTGGGTTTAGGAAAGCTGATCTGCGGATGTTTGCTCTTGACTCCCTGGCCGCTCTTTCTTTCTCTGCCTCTCTCTCTCTCTCTACCACCACCTCTTTTCTCCCTCCTTCGGTCCTTCTCACCTCTCGCTGGTCTCTGCACCTATGTGTTGGTCACTCACAATGTGCTGTGTTCAGGTGATGAGTTAAGTCTTTTTCTGGTGATTCAACGGGAAGAAATGACAAAGATTCTGCCCAAACATTCTGTACTCTCTTGGCAGTCATGGTTCAGCTTTGGCTTTTGTAAAGTGTGTGTGTGTGCGACGTGCGTGCATGTGCGTGTGTGTGTGCGTACATGTACAAGAGACCGGGAGATACTGAGTAAAAACAAGAAAAAAATGGAGACAGAGATAGGAAAAGAGAGAGGAGACAGTCTGGAGAGAGAGTGGAGAGAGAGAGACAGAGAGAATCCTCCATAATCCCAGTGCTGGTAATTGTGGCCACATGTTTATCCACACAAGCTAGTGTTTAACCATGCTCTCGCTCTCGCTCTCGCTCTCTCTCTCTCTGAGTGTCTGTCTCACAGCACAACTCTATGCAGGCCTAACCAACCACAGCAAAGTCATGTGTCTTGTTTAGCTAGCAGGAATCATATGTGTATTCAGTACCTATCAGGCCCCTAACCTAACCACTGATACAGGGTCAGATATTCTTTTAACCCCCTAAAGGTTAAGGTTAGGATTGGAGGTAGGGCAATCTGATCTTAGATCTGAACCCGCCTCCCCCAACCAAACAGTCATCTATGGCTTGTCCCACCTGACTCCCCTACCTTGTACAATGCAACATCTGACCCTCCTACTCTACTATTCTGTACCCCTCATCAGTCACCCACATTACTGCTGCCACACTATCGCTCCACATCTCCCTCCTCTCTTCACACTCCCCTCTTCATATCCATGCTTTAACTCTGTTATAGCCACCAACCCACTGTTCCTGCACCTCACGGCCTGCCTGTCTACCTCTGTTTGTCTGTCTGTCTGTCTGCTCTGTCTGTATGCCTATCCTTGTGTTAGTCAGTCCGTCTGTCTGTATGTGAGTGATCCACTCTGGCTCTCTGGCATTCCTCTGCCTCGGCCCTCAAGGCTTTTGCTTTCCCTGGTCTTTTTTTCTGGTGTTCAGAATGTTCAGATGGAACCAATATGCTGCCTTCATCAGGATCAGCACTTGGCACTGTTAGCAATTAGCTATGGAGGGAAGGCTGGAGGAGGGAGGGGAGGGTGGCTGGGAGAAACACATAGGGAGAAATGAGAGGAATCTGTGGAGCTATGTAGAGCCCAGGCTGCATGATTTAGGCCCCCTGGCCACCAGTCAGACTGCGAGGCTGCAGCACACAAACGGGGACTGAGATGAGTTATCATCAGCTCGTCAAAGACGGCACACACACACACACACACACACAGGCACACACACAAGCATGCACACACTATACGGCACACACGCTATATGCATGCACACACACACAGATCATTATATCATTACACTTGAGGAGGTGTCAATCCCTCTAGCAGACAGACTGACAAGCCCAGACCCCTTGTCTCTGACCCCCTCTGGGTTGTCACAGAGACACACAGAGAGAGGCTTGAGTAACACGTCAGCAAGTCTGTGTGTGTGTGTGTCAGACCCTTTTGTAAAAGGTATCTGGGATATTTGGTAATACCGGCACTGAACACAAGGTCCACTATTTTCAACCCCCCTGAGCCTCTGTAATCCGAAGGTTAGCAATGCTAACAAGAACATGTAAAATCCTACAGAGAATGCTAACTAAATGCTAACGAGGGCATTGCAAACATTTTATACAGTCTCTGACTTAAACTATATGCAGGACAGATGTCCCAGCTCATAAAGTTATACAAGTAACTAAAAAATGCTACTCACAGTTTGCTGCACGCACAAAACTAATATTAAACAGTAAGGCTCTTGATCCAAGAGGGGATTCTCTGCTGTTACCAAGCAAAGCTTGATTTTGGAAGAAGCTAACCACTTAGCTTGATACAGTAGCTAACTAGCTACTAAATTAGCAAACGAAATGCACAACTGCAGATCATTTAGCACATTTTAGAATGTTAACTTAATGGTTATAAGATATCTAGCTGGCACACATTTAGTTGTGAATTCCATACTGTAACTAGATCACCTGGCGCATGCTGCACAACAGTGAGTGACTCACAAGGCTCCGGTCTCTTGTCTCTTGTCGTTTTGTGCTTGTAAACAAACACCACGTGACTGACGACTACCGGTAAACTTCATCATATTACAATTATTATGTCTCATATTTTAACTAAATGTAATCTATTAGCTTCCAAAATGTAAGTACTGTAGGTATATCTAGCTTTCCGATAACACATTCTGATTGAATGGCTAGTCCTGCACTTTGTAAAATCCCAGAGTGCATGTTGGAAAAAGATCTTGGTTCCTTTCTAAACATAGCAATGTGAATGCAAAGAGGACTCGGTCCACAAAATAGTTGAAATAAACTGGCAAAAGAGTTGAGTCCTCATTCAAAGGCAAGGGCAGTGTGAATACAAAGAGAACTGAGTTCTTTTTCTTTTTTTACCCCAGAGTTCACTTTAAAGAGGACTGAGATCGGTTCTTTTAAAGAGCACTATATGTGAAAACACCCTAATAGGGTCTCTGGAAAGAGGCGGATCTTATCTGTCTGAATGTCTTCTGCTGACTGAGCCTCCAAGACATGTAAATGGTGAAGTCAGAATCAGGGTTTTCCCGTTCTTTTACTACAGTATGTGTAATAATAATTATATCTCTACATCCTCACTGCACTGATTCCTGCCTACCCCAACCTACCTACCTGCCCCTTCCCCTCCATGCCCCTTCCCCTCCCTGCCCCTTTCCCTCCTGCCCCTTTCCCTCCGTGTATATGTGTGTGTGTGCACACGTGTATGTGCATGTGTGCGTGCATGTGTGTATGTATGTGTGTTTGTGTGCATGCCCGTGTGTGTGTGTTTGTGCATACGTATGTGCATGCGTGTGTGGGGTGAGGTGTGGTCACTGGTCACCCAGTACAACCGGTAGGCCAGGGGCCTCTAGAATGGGCCAGTTGTCCCTACTAACCCCTAGCCACTCCCAGAGCTGCCTGACACAGAGCAGAGTACGACCTGCCTGGCATTGGGACAGATGGGGCAGTAGGGGACAGGGGGGACAGTGTGAGAGGGGATAGTGTCAGAGAATTGAGTTGGACAGATAGATCTAACAGACCCATAGATTGGATTTGAATGCTAAGGTAGATTTCAATTATTGCTTTTAACATGTATTATTGGCATCAAGCCTTCATTCAAATGTTTGTGCAGTCTAATAGTAAGATCTCTATATATCTAGTACATAGGACATCCACATGCCATCATTACCAGCCGGCACTCAACTACTAAGCAGATTTTTTTTTTTTTACTCTAATACCTCAATACAAAATGGAAAAATAAAAGAATTCACTCAAAAGACCATAACAACCAATTATTGCTCAATTTATGCTGTATTTCCACTGTAAATATCCTGGTGGGTGGATGTCAGTGGATGTCAGTTGGCTGAGAACTCCAGAGGTTTTCACCATGATGGATCTGCTGGAGAAGCTTCGAGGGAGAAACGTTGTGGTCGCCCCCTGATGACAACCATGCTGCCTGAGGCTAAGGCTGAGGCTGCAGCAGCTGGATCCAGTGACTCGGATTCTCTCTGTACTCGTTTTCTCTCTGTTCATCTCTCTGTTGCTGTCTCGCTCTCTTGCTTGCCTGTTTTCTCTCTTTTTTCTTCTGTCCGTCTCTCTTTCTCCATCTCGCTTGCTCTGTCTCCCTCTCTCTCCATTTCTCTTGCTGTCTTTGTCTCGCTTACTCCCTAGGTTGCTCTCTGTCCCCTTTTCTCTCATTTGCTCTCTCTCTCTCTCTCTCTCTTGCTTGCTCTCTTGCTCCTTCTCTCTGGCCTTCCCCTTCTTCTACCCCTCTCTCTCCCACCTCTCCCTCCCTCTTAGCCCCTTCCCCTCTCTCCATCTCTACAGAATGATTCAGTTGGTCATGGTGGTGGCAGACAGGACTGTGGATGTAAAGGGATCTTGGTCTGCCTTGGCTCTGGCTGTGGTTTCTCTACTGGCTGGGCTCTCTGTGGTGTGATGTGGTGGGGACTAGTGTTTCCCACACCAGCTAGCCAGCCTGAAGACCGTCCTCTGTCCTCTGTTCTCCCATGCTTCACCACTACAGGGTTGTAATAGTTTGTGGATGGAATGACTGGGACTGAGAAAAAATAGTCTAAACGGGATGGATGGAGAGAGATGGGAGGGTGAGAGGGAGAGAGACTGAGACAGGGGCCATATATAGTCCTTGTGGTCATAGACTAAACAAAACTTCCAGAGGGAAGAAAAAAACTGTCAGACAAAAGTCACAGAAGTTCTATTTTCTCCTATTTTTTCGCTTTTCTCCTTCGTAGTTCCTGTGTCAATTTTTCATTGATACTGTTGCACATGTCTGTGTGCCCCTGTCCTTGACATATTATCAGATAGCACTTTATCTTTCAGAGTAACTGTTGTGTTGTTTGTATACAGTGTTTTGTGTACATATGTGTGTTTTGTGACTTCACGTTTGTGTCTCTTAATGATATAACATTTTGCCAGCTTGCTCTAGGGTCTAGAGATGTATGATACATGCTGATGTCATATGTTATACTTCATCTTTTAAAGAAGCACTCCAGCTATTTCTGGACTTTTCCTGTTGAAAAGCAATATCCCAAATACAAATACAATAATGTACACACACTTAAGGGTAATAAAAAATATGTTCTGAGCAGAATTGTGTTTTTTAGACACAACTGCGAACTTCAAGAATTGGCCATTCAAGGGGTTGGTCTGATGGGTTTACTCTGATGTCATTGGCCTCCCCCTTGCTTGAGGGAGGGAGGGACCATAGAGCAATAGAGCAATAGAGAACAAAAGAGGAAATCCCCCCCCCCCCCCCCACACACACACACACACTTGTGCCATGTCATGTCATACCTGGACCACCTATTGAGATGTGCTTTTTGTTAAGTAAATCAGGTGATACATGAGGTGGAAAGGAGATTGGTCTTTAACTTTTTCCTTTTCTTTTTTACCTGCTCACTGATATTTATACATTACACACATAGCTGAGGAAGTGAGGGAATGGAGTCAGGAGGCCACATGGCGTGAACTCTGGAGAGTATTCCCCAACCCCCTCCCCTCCATCCCCCCATCCCTGTAAACATAGACTGAGAGGAGAAAGCCTGCGAGTGCTTTACTCCCGCCAGGCACCTTCCCTGTGTATTTTTATAAAGTCATAAAGTGCACCATGTGGAGAGAGAGAGCGCTCTCTCAAGTCAGCCATTGTGCCTGCTGGACCTAGGCCTGAGCTGGACCCGCTCCCACTGAGAACTAGTCTGTGTTCATCTTTCTCTCTCCCTCTGCTTTACACCTTTACACTCTCTCTCCTCTCCCTCCCTCCCTCCCTCAACCCTTTATATTGTCCCTTCTCCCTCCCTCCCTCAACCCTTTATACTGGCCCTTCTCCCTCCCTCCCTCAACACTTTATATTGTCCCTTCTCCCTCCCTCCCTCAACACTTTATACTGTCCCTTCTCCCTCCCTCCCTCAACACTTTATACATTTTTTACATTTTAGTCATTTAGCAGACGCTCTTATCCAGAGCGACTTACAGGTAGGGAGTGCATACTTTCGTTCTGGCCCCCCGTGGGAATCGAACCCACAACCCTGGCATTGCAAGCGCCATGCTCTACCCACTGAGCGACAGGAGGACTGGCCCTCCCTCCCTCCCTCCCTCCCTCCCTCAACACTTTATACTGTCCCTTCTCCCTCCCTAAACCCTTTTTACTGTCCCCTCTCCTCGCTCCCACTCACCTCTTAACATTCTCTCTCTCTCTTTCTCACTCTCTCTCCCTCAAGAGTAAAGTCTGTCAGTACAGTGTAGTAGCCTTCCCAGTATGTAGTGTGTCACTACTATGGTATTCTGGAGTGTTGGCTGGCTGCTGCAGCCGTAAGGAGAAGACTTTCAGCTCCACACAGTGTTTTCCCTCTGGGAAAATAACACACACGTCCCTCAGCATGTCAGCACAGTCACCACATACAAATAGACAAACCTCTCATCATGTCTGGAGACTTACAGAAAACCACTGATTTGCAACTAGTAAACGGGTGAATGATTCTGAGTGTACATATTTGTTTCTTGCTGGTATATATATATATATATATATATATATATATATATATATATATATATATATATATATATATATATATATATATATATATATATATATGCCACTTAGCAGACACTTACAAAACAGGTACATTAATTATAATACAGTGGGGGAAAAAAGTATTTAGTCAGCCACCAATTGTGCAAGTTCTCCCACTTAAAAAGATGAGAGAGGCCTGTAATTTTCATCATAGGTACACGTCAACTATGACAGACAAATTGAGATTTCTTTTCTCCAGAAAATCACATTGTAGGATTTTTAATGAATTTATTTGCAAATTATGGTGGAAAATAAGTATTTGGTCACCTACAAACAAGCAAGATTTCTGGCTCTCACAGACCTGTAACTTCTTCTTTAAGAGGCTCCTCTGTCCTCCACTCGTTACCTGTATTAATGGCACCTGTTTGAACTTGTTATCAGTATAAAAGACACCTGTCCACAACCTCAAACAGTCACACTCCAAACTCCACTATGGCCAAGACCAAAGAGCTGTCAAAGGACACCAGAAACAAAATTGTAGACCTGCACCAGGCTGGGAAGACTGAATCAGCAATAGGTAAGCAGCTTGGTTTGAAGAAATCAACTGTGGGAGCAATTATTAGGAAATGGAAGACATACAAGACCACTGATAATCTCCCTCGATCTGGGGCTCCACGCAAGATCTCACCCCGTGGGGTCAAAATGATCACAAGAACGGTGAGCAAAAATCCCAGAACCACACGGGGGGACCTTGTGAATGACCTGCAGAGAGCTGGGACCAAAGTAACAAACCCTACCATCAGTAACACACTACGCCGCCAGGGACTCAAATCCTGCAGTGCCAGACGTGTCCTCCTGCTTAAGCCAGTACATGTCCAGGCCCGTCTGAAGTTTGCTAGAGTGCATTTGGATGATCCAGAAGAGGATTGGGAGAATGTCATATGGTCAGATGAAACCAAAATTGAACTTTTTGGTAAAAACTCAGCTCGTCGTGTTTGGAGGACAAAGAATGCTGAGTTGCATCCAAAGAACACCATACCTACTGTGAAGCATGGGGGTGGAAACATCATGCTTTGGGGCTGTTTTTCTGCAAAGGGACCAGGACGACTGATCCGTGTAAAGGAAAGAATGAATGGGGCCATGTATCGTGAGATTTTGAGTGAAAACCTCCTTCCATCAGCAAGGGCATTAAGATGAAACGTGGCTGGGTCTTTCAGCATGACAATGATCCCAAATACACCGCCCGGGCAACAAAGGAGTGGCTTCGTAAGAAACATTTCAAGGTCCTGGAGTGGCCTAGCCAGTCTCCAGATCTCAACCCCATAGAACATCTTTGGAGGGAGTTGAAAGTCCGTGTTGCCCAGCGACAGCCCCAAAACATCACTGCTCTAGAGGAGATCTGCATGGAGGAATGGGCCAAAATACCAGCAACAGTGTGTGAAAACCTTGTGAAGACTTACAGAAAACTTTGACCTGTGTCATTGCCAACAAAGGGTATATAACAAAGTATTGAGAAACTTTTGTTATTGACCAAATACTTATTTTCCACCATAATTTGCAAATAAATTCATAAAAAATCCTACAATGTGATTTTCTGGATTTTTTCCCCCTCATTTTGTCTGTCATAGGTGACGTGTACCTGTGATGAAAATTACAGGTCTCTCTCATCTTTTTAAGTGGGAGAACTTGCACAATTGTTGGCTGACTAAATACTTTTTTCCCCCACTGTATATGTGTACGTGATCCCTGCGGGAATTGAACCCATTACCTTAGCATTGATAACCCAACACTTTTACCAGTTTAGACATATAGGCAGTCATAGTTTTGTACCACTAGATGCTGTCAGATGTTTAACAGCCTCTCTCCCTCTGTGTTCTCTCCACAGGTGATGTACCTGGGCAAGGTGACCATCTCAGGGACCCAGTTCCTGTCGGGCTGCACAGAGTCGGCGGTGGTGGGCCTGTGGGACCGCCGGGCGCTGGCCCAGGAAGAGCACCTCCCTGCCAACTCCCTCCTGGAGATCCGCCCCTTCCAGGTGCGCCTGCACCACCTGGACGGGCGTGGCGAGGCCTCGGTCACCATGGACACGTATCAGGTGGCACGCATCGCCTACTGTACAGCGGACCACTGCACGAGCCCCAATGTGTTCGCCTGGATCTACCGGGAGATCAACGACGACCTGACCTTCCAGATGGACTGCCACGCCGTGGAGTGTGAGAGCAAGCTGGAGGCCAAGAAGCTGGCCCACTCCATGATGGAGGCCTTCCGCAAGACCTTCCACAGTATGCGCAGCGATGGACGTATCCACAAGAGTGGCTCCTCGGACGAGTTCGCCACCGACGACTCTGCTCCAGACGACTCCACCCCCGAGGAGGATGGTTGAGCACCAGGGTCGCCACCGCCCCCCTCCCCCGGTCGCAAACCCGTGAGGGGAGGTGCACAGGGGCAGCCAGAGCACTCTTTCTACTCTCTGTCTCTCTCACTCTACTCTGGTTTAAGGAAAAAAAACACAGAACAAAAACTAAAACTGACCGACACACAGATCGCAAACGCCGACTAAAGGATGACGAGGACGTAGTTTTAAAAAGGGAAAAATAAGAGGACAAAGGTACAACAAGAGCCCTAACCTATGGGGAAGCGAAACTAAACTAGCGCTGCCTCTTTGGATAAATAGGTCCTCAAACATCTGGATAGCCATTGAAGCACCTGATCTGCCCATTAGAGATTAGTGAATAATGGTAAGACAGTTACATTCCCATTCGATGCTGCTGTCTGTTCGCCTGTCTGTCTGTCTGCAATGTGCAGAGAGACTCTGCCTCTTTACATCACCTCTCGCCCCTCTCCCACCCCTTGCTGCCCAATCAAAAGCCCAGATCACTTCCTAAAAATCCCAGATCACTGCCTCACATTCTGACTTTAAAACAACAGCACTATGGAGTTACGAGTTATGCCTGTAGCACTGTTAAATGTGTGATTTAAAAAAGAAAGCCTTGACTCTAATATATGTGTGGAAGGTTGCCGGGAGGAGGGAGGTCCTGACATATATATTAGGCCACGAGAGCGTCATCCATTATCGATCACATTTTGATTCCTATTTGGAAGCATACCAAAAGTGAGTCTTGTCTGTTGACTTTGTGCCTCACTTCTCACACACACCAAGGCTGGTCTCTCAGTCCCGCAGTCCCCAACATGTGTGTGTGTAGTCGTGGATGTGCATGTGCATGTGTGTGTGGAATGTGTGATCTAAGAAAAAGGATTGTCAGGAGAGAGAGCATGACCGATAACGGCCTAGTAATCCAATCCAACTAAAAGTGTAAAACTTCTCACAGCCTTCGCAGCATCCATTTTGGGAAGCTCTGCAGGGCTTTTTAAATTGAAACAGTAATGTGACCATTTGCCACGTTTATTTTATAATTTTTTCGTATGAAAAGGGCAAGTAAATGTGAGAGTCACAGAAACCGATGTTCTAGGACCCCAAACACAGCCGTCCATAAAGAATGCCCGAAGCCTCTTTGCCTGTGCTGAATGTATTATAGGTCTGTCGTGCTGCAAGCTCCTTACACCTTTTAGTTACTGTTTTCTTTGTGCATTTCTTCTACATTGTTATATGTGGATTAGGTGCAGTTGGCGAGGGCAGTTTTCTGTACAGACACCTTAAGGGAACGATTATGTCTTGTGGGCTGGATGCGTGTTGAGTCCAGACACACATTTCAGTTTCCCTGTGCTGTCGAAGGCTACTGGAAGACTCCACGACACAAGAGCCCCACCCCCTTTTCTAACAAGACTCTTTTGAATGGACTGGATGCTGGTACTCACAGTGGGTTGGGTTATGTATTTTGTCTGTTGTGACTGAAGCAGATTTTATTAAGATGGCTCTGGTCAGTACGTACATATATAAATATATACATTGTATTTGAAACTCATTCAATAAGCTTATGTAAATACAAAAAAAAGTATCAGTTTCCAAATATTACAGCATTAAATGTTGATAGCCATTTTAAATAAACAAGGGAACATCAAAGACAGCACCAGTGTTTTACAGTAAATTGTGAATATGTAGAGTTCCATAGAACTGGCTGTTAAGAGGGTGTGAGCCTGGGACACATGGCTTGAAATGCCAGGATGAGAGGAGGAGAGTGTTTATAAAGCTGTAGATTACTGTGTCATGTCTTGTCTGAAGGCTCAGACGTGCTTTAAATGTCTGGAAATGTTACCATAAGTGTTTTCTATACAGTATTTGCAAAGATAAAGAAGCAATCACATATAAACTATTTACCAAGACTGACTGGTGATGACGAAGTGTCTTTTTTGTTACGAAAACGTTATTCAGGTTGGCTGTGATGCTTTGCCTCCATAACAAATGTTTCTCACAGTACTAGGAATCGTACGTGGGCTGTTTATGTATTAGGTTTGTGTACACATACAATATTACAGCCAGAGGTTTGCTCCAGTCCTACCAATAATTGTATTTGTCTCCATTTCTTACATTCACAGACCGCAAAGCTCTTTTCATTGTTGTGGGGCTCATTCCCCTCAACCACCAGCAATGCATGTCAGCCATTTTGGTGCCGACATCAGTCTCAAGGTATTCCCATAACTCGGGTGCTTATAGTTTCTAAACCTAGAGGTGAAACATCGCAAGACTTCCGGGAATGCTTGTGAAGCAGACCAAGCAGACCAGGCCAGGGTTTGGGGTTTGAGAAGTCATTGAGAGAAGTGAAAAATTATTTATTAGTTGTTAATTTTCTCGAATTCCAAAGGCACAGCCTTGTGAAAGTGACAAACTGACATGTTTTAATTTTCGTAAAAGATGATTTGACGGCCTGCACATGCGCACTTCGGCACGAGACGACCGTTAGACCCGATTATGTGTTTCTGTGCATGAGCTTAGCTAGCCAACGTCGCCATGACATCACCTACAAGCACGATCAGGGATTTCTATTGGAGAAGCAGTTTCTGCCTATCTTGATACTGTACTGTCTTTGCTATCATTTTGCTGCTCAGAAACTGCAGAGAATCGAGAGCAAAATGGATGCTGGAAACAGTGTATATGACTGCTGAATGGGAGCACTGCCTCCTTCTGGAAGGTAGAGGAATACCTTCCTCACTTTCCCATTCAGATAAAAGAGCATACCCCACATATAGAATATATTTAGATATTTGGATAAATTATGTTATGGGTTTATTATATATGAGAAGTGTGCGGTAATGACAATCTCTGGCCCTGCATTACAACTCGCAAATTGACTAATTCTTATGGACTTGTCTGTCTCTGTCTGTCTCCATACACTTAATGTGTAGACAGTTACATAGTCAGGGTATGCTTCTCTGTCTGTGCCACTTTCTGTCTTGGTTGAGGGGCCAGCCTGAACCTTTCAAGTTGCTCCACCATTTTGTCTCTTAGATGTGTTTAGTGTTCTCCTGTGCTCCTGTATTCCTCTTCGTTTGACCCAGTTCTGGGAGTATAGTACGTCAGTGCCGGGGGCCCGCGGGGCCCAGAATGAGGCCACCCCTGCCGGGGCCTGCCTGCTTCCTCCAACGAGGCGTCAGTCAACCATACAATACCACTCTGTTCCTCCTCCAGCTGGCTGGCGTCCGCTGGGTCCCCACGCCGCCTAGCTACCCGCCCAGTGCCGGCATACTTGAGGTCCGGTCCCGGGGAACACTCTGCCAGCACACAGCTCTCTGATCTGCTTCCCCCTCTCTCTGCTCCCCTCTCCCTCGTTTCTCTCTCTCTCTTTCTCATATCTCCATAAGTTACAGGCTAGGTGAGTGAGGGGTTACTCACTCAGTCACTCAGTCACTCACTCTTTCCCCAAGCAGGGGACCTGGGCCTCATGAAGAGAGAGAGGAGGAGTGTAGAGAGTGTAATCAGAGAAACACGTGTGAAATGGACCAGGAAGTCTACTAGCAGGGATTACATCACCCACTACACTAAAGGAAATGGCCCTACCTCCCTGCTGTCAGGATCTGAGAACTGGCCTACCTCCCTGCTGCACATGTTCAGCTCACTCTCTGCCCTCATGTGTAAAGGCCATAACTCAGCCCACAGAGGTACAGTGGGGGGAAAAAGTATTTAGTCAGCCACCAATTGTGCAAGTTCTCCCACTTAAAAAGATGAGAGAGGCCTGTAATTTTCATCATAGGTACACGTCAACTATGACAGACAAATTGAGAAAAAAAAATCCTGAAAATCACATTGTAGGATTTTTTATGAATTTATTTGCAAATTATGGTGGAAAATAAGTATTTGGTCACCTACAAACAAGCAAGATTTCTGGCTCTCACAGACCTGTAACTTCTACTTTAAGAGGCTCCTCTGTCCTCCACTCGTTACCTGTATTAATGGCACCTGTTTGAACTTGTTATCAGTATAAAAGACACCTGTCCACAACCTCAAACAGTCACACTCCAAACTCCACTATGGCCAAGACCAAAGAGCTGTCAAAGGACACCAGAAACAAAATTGTAGACCTGCACCAGGCTGGGAAGACTGAATCTGCAATAGGTAAGCAGCTTGGTTTGAAGAAATCAACTGTGGGAGCAATTATTAGGAAATGGAAGACATACAAGACCACTGATAATCTCCCTCGATCTGGGGCTCCACGCAAGATCTCACCCCGTGGGGTCAAAATGATCACAAGAACGGTGAGCAAAAATCCCAGAACCACACAGGGGGACATAGTGAATGACCTGCAGAGAACTGGGACCAAAGTAACAAAGCCTACCATCAGTAACACACTACGCCGCCAGGGACTCAAATCCTGCAGTGCCAGACATGTCCCCCTGCTTAAGCCAGTACATGTCCAGGCCCGTCTGAAGTTTGCTAGAGTGCATTTGGATGATCCAGAAGAGGATTGGGAGAATGTAATATGGTCAGATGAAACCAAAATATAACTTTTTGGTAAAAACTCAACTCGTCGTGTTTGGAGGACAAAGAATGCTGAGTTGCATCCAAAGAACACCATACCTACTGTGAAGCATGGGGGTGGAAACATCATGCTTTGGGGCTGTTTTTCTGCAAAGGGACCAGGACGACTGATCCGTGTAAAGGAAAGAATGAATGGGGCCATGTATCGTGAGATTTTGAGTGAAAACCTCCTTCCATCAGCAAGGGCATTGAAAATCTTTGGAGGGGATTGAAAGTTCGTGTTGCCCAGCAACAGCCCCAAAACATCACTGCTCTAGAGGAGATCTGCATGGAGGAATGGGACAAAATACCAGCAACAGTGTGTGAAAACCTTGTGAAGACTTACAGAAAACGTTTGACCTGTGTCATTGCCAACAAAGGGTATATAACAAAGTATTGAGAAACTTTTGTTATTGACCAAATACTTATTTTCCACCATAATTTGCAAATAAATTCATAAAAAATCCTACAATGTGATTTTCTGGATTTTGTTTTCTCATTTTGTCTGTCATAGTTGACGTGTACCTATGATGAAAATTACAGGCCTCTCTCATCTTTTTAAGTGGGAGAACTTGCACAATTGGTGGCTGACTAAATACTTTTTTCCCCACTGTATAGGCGTTTCCTGTGAGTACAGTATGTGCAGTGAGTGACTTGGGACTGTTGTGAATGTCTGCTCTAAAACGGAGTATGCAGATATCTGAGTAAGTACAATGGTTACAATTGAGGTGGGACTTGTGAAGAGCAGATTACCCTCCGACGTGCACTTTAAACTTTGAACCTGGATTTATCAGGAGTGGACTGTAAATAGTTGTGAGGACTCATTTTGCCATTGCCATGTGGTCTATATAACTTTTGCTCTCCATGACATTCACTAATACCAACTGTCTGCGTAAAACTGTGATCACTTTGATGTGGCGATTTTGTTTCATGGATATATACACTGAGTGTACAAAACATTAAGAACACCTTCCTAATATTCAGTTGCACAGCCTGCTTTTGCCCTCAGAACAGCCTGAATTCGTCGGGACATGGACTCTACAAGGTGTCGAAAGCGTTACACAAGGATACTGGCCCATGTTGACTCCAATGCTTCCCACAGTTGTGCCAAGTTGCCTGGATGTCCTTTGGGTGGTGGACCATTCTTGATACACACGGGAAACTGTTGGGCATGAAAAACCCAGCAGCGTTACAGTTCTTGACACAAACCGGTGCACCTGGCACCTACTACCATACCCCGTTCAAAGGCACTTAAATCCCTTTTGTCTTTCCATTCATCCTCTCAATTGTTTCAATTGTTCTTTAACCTGTCTCCTCCCCTTCATCTACACAGATTGAAGTGGATTTAACAAGTGACATCAATAAGGGATCATAGCTTTCACCTGTATTTACCTGGTCAGTCTATGTCATGGAAAGAGCAGGTGTTCTTAATGTTTTGTATAGTCAGTGTAGATGAAATTGATGTTTCGAAAATAAGAAAACGAATAGAGCAGTAGGCAAAATAAGAAGGCATTGCAGAGAAAATATAAAAATTTAAGGTGATTAAAGGTAAGTGTGTTTGTTTGTGTGTGTGTGTGTGTGAGAGAGAGTGAGATAGAAAATGAGAGAAAGAGAAAGGACGGTAAGTTTAGTAAACCTGACGTATTTTCCAGAACAGAACAGAGGAGACCACGAGGTCCCTGTCTGACTTACACAACGTTTCAGTCATGTCCAAGCACTTCATCCCTACTCATCGCTCACATCTGATTGGCTCATAAACCATTAATATGATTTAGATCCCGACCATAAGGAAAGATGGAGTGTCTGAGTGGAGGAGGCCGGTGCATATCACAAACCCTAAGACCACAGATTCTCTCATCCCTGGAAGTTAAGCCACCGGGATTTCCGGCACACCACTATCCTACTGAACCTACATTTCCAAGTCCTATCTCATTGTGCTCTCAGAACACAGGAAATGCCTGAGAATCTCATCCATGAAAAACAGGGATGTTGGGAAGAAGCTCAGAGCAGAGCGTGCCATGGCAATGATTGATCCTAGAAGTATGTGTGTGTTAACCCCAGGAGAGAATCAACTAAGAAGAATGGAATACATTTCTCTCACAGTGATTCAATGTATAAATGTTATTTGAGATTCACACAGATTCCTGCCTGCCCACACGGGCATCTTGCTCACAGATGCTGAGGGGAGAGTTGGGCAACACTGCAGCACACAACATTTACATTTACATTTAAATCATTTAGCAGACGCTCTTATCCAGAGCGATTTACAAATTGGTGCATTCAACTTAGGTTAGCCAGTGGGACAACCACATCTTGATCACAGTAAGTACACTTCTTCAAACAAGCAGCTGTGAGCAAAGTCAGTGCAATCAGGGACAACTACATCTCGATCACAATAAGTACATTTCTTTAAACAAGTCAGTGCTAGCAGGTGAAATAAGTCAGGTGTTAGTTTAGACGAAAGACAGTGGTAGTAAAGGGGGGTAGAAGGATTACTATTATACTATTCCAGGAATTCCTTAAAGAGGTAGGGTTTCAAGTGTCTCCGGAAGGTGGTCAGTGACTCCGCTGTCCTGGCGTCGTCCTGGCATCCTGCTGACTGGGCCACAAGCACCGCCTGGAAAGAGAACAGCAGACAAACAAACAAAGCAAAGCAGACACACACACGCAAACAAACACACGTGTGCACACATACATATATACACTCACACACAGACAGATTCCTAGTATACACAAACCTACTAAAACCTCCCACACACTAAAAACACACCCAGTCAATGAAAATGCCCTTTCCCAATTTTTACTGTAATTTTTACTGTATCCTGTGTTTCTCCAGAACATTATACTTAAGGCCTTGTTGAACAATATAACTCATGATAAACTTTGATTTATTTCGATGACAAGTTGATGGTGCTGGATTGAGGTTGATTATGATTATTATGGATGTACAGTCAGACTGGTAGTAGAATCTTTACATTGGCAGTGGGCTTCATGATTCAGTTTCTACTTCAATGCAGAAGTCTATTATACAGAGTCAAGCTCTTGGAAAGGAACAGTAAACGTGTCCTCAATGTTACCTACTGAGGATGACAGGTGAACACAAGAACTGTAGGTTTTCTCTATCTTATCATATCATATCATATCAACACATTATAAAATGAGGTTAGAAAATTACAGTGAGTAATTCCCATTTGTGGCCATTCATTTCCATTTACTGTAATAGATCTGCCTCTGTTCCCATTGAAGTCACTAATTGGATGCTACTGCACATTCATTTCCTCAAGAGGGCACTGTAGTTTTTCAAATGAACAGTCTTCAAATGTCAGGATGATGCTGTTGTGTTGTTTAAAAAAACTAAAACATCATGGTGTTTTTGGCTTGTGTATGTACAACGTGAAAGATTATCTTGTTAGGAAATGTGTGGGTTGGGACAACTTCTTAGCAGGCTAAAACTCGAAAACTCAGTTATCCAATTGACACATTTTCTTCTAGGCTATTGACTCTGCTGGTTTATACAAGTGAAAGAGGATTTTGTTTGGAAATATCTATGTCTTTGAGTCCGGACAGCCTCTGAGCAGTAACCAAAACTTGAGGACTCTGTCTTCCGAATCCACATATTTCTATTGGCTCTGCATGCTTGTTTATTAACATACAACAGAGTAGCAAGGTAGCAGGAGCAGAGACATCTCACTCACTCCTTTTCTGGTTCATATACAGTCAATGAACTAAGCAGACCAGACCCAGCTGCTAATGCATTGGTGCCTATGGGAGATACACCCCTTCAGCAAGATGGCGCCGACAGACATGGCAGCTCTGCTTCTAGCTGTCTCCCGAGGGCGCAGTGGTCTAAGGCACTGCATCGCAGTGCTAGCTGTGCCACTAGAGATCCTGGTTCAAATCCAGGCTCTGTCGTAGCCGGCTGTGACTGGGAGACCCATGGGGCGGCGCACAATTGGTCCAGGGTAGGGGAGGGAATGGCCGGCAGGAATGTAGCTCAGTTGGTAGAGCATGGCGTTTGCAACGCCAGGGTTGTGGGTTCGATTCCCACGGGGGGCCAGTGTAAAAAATAATGTATGCACTCACTACCTGTAAGTCGCTCTGGATAAGAGCGTCTGCTAAATGACTAAAATGTAGCTCCTAAGCAACTTTGCAGTATTTTGTTTTTGTGTGTGTTATTTCTTACATTATTAGCCCAGAACGTTTTTTGTGTTATTACATACAGCCGGAAATAAGTTTTGGATATCAGAGTGGCGGTAACTCACCAGCATTTCGACCAGGAATACGACTTTCCCGAATTGAATCCTTTGTTCGTACCCCCCAGGGCAATTGAACTTATCCCAGAGGCTGCTCCACGGAATTATTTGTTTTTTCTTGGGGGGGGGGGGGGGGTCACGGATGGTTGAGGGACAGCTCTTGGGGAACTGTGGGGGGGATCTTGGAGGGCTGGTGGCCTGGCGGTTGGGAGCTTGGGCCAGTGGCTGATGGATCGCTGGTTCGGGTCCCTTTTTTTGACCTTGTGGGAGATCTGTCGACGTGCCCTTGAGCAGGGCGTTGACCCTGGTTGCTTCTGTGTGTCGCTCTGGATGGGAGACTGTTAGATTACTAATGTGATGTAGTTGTTGAGTCACTGCAAGTATATTGTATGTTTTAAATATTCAATACTAAAAGAATAATAAAAGAATATACACGGACATGGTGACTGAGTTCATCAGGAAGTGTATAGGGGATGTTGTTCCCACTGTGACTATTAAAACCTACCCAAACCAGACACCGTGGCTAGATGGCAGCATTCACGCAAAACTGAAAGCGCGAACCATTGCATTTAACCATGGCAAGGTGACAGGGAATATGGTCGAATACCAACAGTGTAGTTATTCCCTCCATGAGGCAATCAAACAGGCAAAACGTCAGCACAGAGACAAAGTGGAGTCGCAATTCAATGGCTCAAACACAAGACTTATGTGGCTGGGTCTACAGAAAATCACGGATTACAAAGGAAAAACCAGCCACGTGGTGGACACCAACTTCTTGCTCCCGGACAAGCTAAACACCTTCTTCGCCCGCTTTGAGGATAACACAGTGCCACCGACGCGGCCTGCTCCCAAGGACTGTGGGCTCTCGTTCTCCGTGGCCAACATGAGTAAGACGTTTAAGCGTGTTAACCCTCGCAAGGCTGCAGCCCAGACGGCATCCCTAGCCACGTCCTCAGAGCATGCGCAGAGCATGCGCAGACCAGCTGGCTGGAGTGTTTACGGACATATTCAATCTCTCCCTATCCCAGTCTGCTGTCCCCACTTGCTTCAAGATGTCCACCATTGTTCCTGTACCCAAGAAAGCAAAGGTAACTGAACTAAATGACTATCGCCCCGTAGTACTCACTACTGTCATCATGAAGTGCTTTGAGAGACTAGTTAAGGATCATATCACTTCTACCTTACCTGACACCCTAGACCCACTTAAATTTGCTTACTGCCCCAATAGATCCACAGATGATGCAATCGCCATCGCACTGCACACTGCCCTATCCCATCTGGACAAGAGGTATACCTACGTAAGAATGCTGTTCATTGACTATAGCTCAGCCTTCAACACTATAGCACCCTCCAAGCTCATCATTAAGCTCGGGGCCCTGGGTCTGAACCCCGCCCTGTGCAACTGGGTCCTGGACTTCCTGAAGGGCTGCCACAAGGTGGTGAAGGTGGGGAACAACACCTCCACTTCGCTGATCCTCAACACAGGGGCCCCACAAGGGTGCGTGCTCAGCCCCCTCCTGTACTCCCTGCTCACCCATGACTGCATGGCCACGCATGCCTCCAACTCAATCATCAAGTTTGCAGACGACACAACAGTAGTAGGCCTGATTACCAACAATGACGAGACAGACTACAGGGAGGAGGTGAGGGCCCTGGCGGAGTGGTGCCAGGAAAATAACCTCTCCCTCAACGTCAACCAAACGAAGGAGCTGATCGTGGACTTCAGGAAACAGCAGAGGGAGCACGCCCCTATCCACATCGACGGGACCACAGTGGAGAAGGTGAAAAGCTTCAAGTTCCTCGGCGTACACATCACTGACAATCTGAAATGGTCCACCCACGCAGACAGTGTGGTGAAGAAGGCGCAACAGAGCCTCTTCAACCTCAGGAGGCTGAAGAAATTTGGCTTGGTACCTAAAACCCTCACAAACTTTTACAGATGCACAATTGAGAGCATCCTGTCGGGCTGTATCACCACTTGGTACGGCAACTGCACCGCCCGCAACCGCAGGGCTCTCCAGAGGGTGGTGCGGTCTGCCGAACGCATTATCAGGGGCAAACTACCCGCCTACCAGGACACCTACAGCACCCGATGTCACAGGAAGGCCAAAAAGATCATCAAGTACATCAACCACCCGAGCCACTGCCTGTTCACCCCGCTATCATCCAGAAGGCGAGGTCAGTACAGGTGCATCAAAGCTGGGACTGAGAGAATGAAAAACAGCTTCTATCTCAAGGCCATCAGACTGTTAAATAGCCACCACTAGCACATTAGAGGCTGCTGCTGCCTATTGAAATCACTGGCCACTTCAAGAAATGGAACACTAGTCACTTTAATCATGTTTACAGTCACTTTAATAATGTTTACATATTTGCACTACTCATCTCATATGTATATACTACATTCTATTCTATAATATTCTACTGTATCTTAGTCCATGCCGCTCTGTCATTGCTTGTCCATATATGTATCTTTTCTTAAATTCCATTCCTTACTAGTTTTGTGTGTATTAGGTATAGGTTGTGAAATTGTTAGATATTACTGCACTGTCGGAGCTAGAAGCACAAGCATTTCGCTACACCCGCTATAACATCTGCTAAACACGTGTATGTGACAAATCAAATTTGATTTGATTTGATGTCCCCAGTTATTGCAAGTAGAGGTGCAAACTTGTGGACACCTAAAAAGTAATGTACTGCTCTGTTATGGACATGTTCGTTTTTACATACATTTGCATCTTTGCTCAAATGCATGTAATGCCTGACAATATTCCAAAAAAGCATGGCTAAGCCATCTATTCTACAGGGTGGGCAAAGTGGTTCCTAATTCGGCTTCTTAAACCCCCTGAGGTCGATGTCTGCGCCCCTGCTGAAATCGAATTAGCATATTACAAAAATCCCCATACAAATCCTTCAATTTTAAGCTAGAGATTTCTGTTTTTTTGCATTGCATGCGTCTCAATCCACGGCATCCGCTTATGTCCTCTATGAACGTTTGAACATCTTGAAGAACAAATGGCCATGTACTCTTATAATCTCCACCCGGCACAGCCAGAAGAGGACTGGACACCCCTCAGAGCCTGGTTCCTCTCTAGGTCTCTTCCTAGGTTCCTGCCTTTCTAGGGAGTTTTTCCTAGCCACCGGCATTCTACAACTGCATTGCTTGCTGTTTGGGGTTTTAGGCTGGGTTTCTGTATAAGCACTTTGTGACATCTGCTGATGTAAAAAGGGCTTTATAAATAAATACATTTGATTGATTGATTGATATGTCGCACTTCTGCATCTGCTGTGAAAGTTGACAGAGTTAGAGCAGTGTTTGTCAGACCATGAGACATCCCGAAAATCGGTCTTCTCACAAAATCGTGTATCGCATCCAAACGGTTTGGCCTACACACTAATATGACCTCTCTAGGACACCCACAGGGCTCACAAGACTCGTCTGAAGGTCCCCCGGTACCAGTTGGAAAAATGAATGGAAGTATATATGGAGAATGTTTAGTGCCAAAAATCCCAGAGCTGACTAGGTGAAAAATCTAGCGATGTGCCCCTGAGCAAGGCACTTAACCCTAATTGCTCCTGTATGTCGTTCTGGATAAGAGTGTCTGCTAAACTGGAAACATGTATGTATGGGCTAATAGCAGTAAGGGCAAAAAAATGTTTTCATCAAATTATTTGTTGATATATTTTTTTTATACTTCAAGGGGTCTTCAAATTCAAAATCAAATAGCAAAATGATCCTTGGTATGACCTTCTTAAAACAATTCCATATAGCTTAGCAGGACCCCCCCTCTTTACGTATTGATCAATAGATATCTTTTTTTTTTTGTCCACCAAGCAAAAAAAAAGGTGATAGTATTTTTATTGTGATGGTGAGTAAAAATGTACTTGATTTCACCTAATTTTAACATTCTGTCAAAACACTTTCCCATCTCAAGAGGTAAAAAAATGACTAGAGAAAGTGCCTCTTCAGCTCTTCATTGTTGTAGTCATTTAAAAACATTTAAATGTATGTTAGTGCTTTTGGTATGTGTAGTACATTAAAAATGCATTTTGATTAAATATATTGTAGCGACGGCAGCCTATTAGCAGACTTGGGGGCGTGGCTTGTTGGGGGCATGGCTTTGAAATGTATTTTTTCCCCCATATGGGTTGATGTAAAGAACGCCACAGTCAACCACTCATCTCAGGAGGCAGAACTGGCCCCAAACAACCTGCATATGTAAACTATAAGGGAGACTATGGAAGGAGCCCACTGGGCACACCACGTCATTTCAAAGTGGAGAATTGGGTAATATTTGGTAGATAATGAGATTCCAACCTTTTTCGCCCACTCAAAGAGTTTGTTGAATTCCCAATGTGTTATCACTATGCTTTCAACTATCTAAAAGCACAACCAAATTCCAGTGGAAAATCTGTGTTTGATTTTTGGTTTAGATGTCAGCTAAATGTCTTATTACTGCGCTTTAAACCATTTAAAAGCACAACAAAGTTCAAATGGGAATACAATGTCAGATATTTTGTTTATTTATACAACAACTTAATGTGTTATCACTGTGCTTCATCCAATACCACAACCAAATGACCTGGATTGCAGTTGAGATTACATTAAAGTACATGGTGCAAGTGATAAATTCCATTTGAGATTCTGTGCAGATTATTATAGCAATTGTGAAGATTTCTACAGACCTGCGACCCTGAACATGCACGCTTTCTAAGATTACATAAAAATACATTTAATGTTACAGTAACCTCAAAATGTGGCTATGGATGTTACTCATTTTAAGGTTGAATAAATACTGTTACATTAGTTCGTAAGATGGCCTTAACATTAGGCTATTTACTGTCTTATAAAAGTAATATTGAATATCAACATTCACAGGAGATATATCTACTGCTTGGATAGTTCCATCTGAGCCACTGGCTTAATCCTATTCTTTAACTTGTATTTTTGGTTAAGAAGGAGAAGTGAATCCAACATATCATTTGTTAACTTGTCTACAAGTTAATAGGCTATTTACCGTATTGGAAAAGTGATATTGAATTGTGTTTGGTTGTCAACTCAACCAAATATCAACATATGAAGGTGATGTATCTTCTGCTTGGATAGCTCCATCTGTGCCACTGAGTCTGGCTTTAATTCCAGTTTGTCTACAAATTAATAACTGATATGTTGGATTCAAGTCTCCATTTCAATGAAAAATCTAAGTTAAAGAAAAGGACTAAATCAAATCAAACTTTAAATGCACTTTGAAAACTTTGATTTGATTTAATCCTATTCTTTAACTTAGATATTTGGTTGAGATGGAGACGTGAATCCAATATATTTATTATTAACTTGTAGATTCCATTTGAAATCAACCAAAGCTTGAAACCCTAGGCCTATATGTATTGTCTATTTTTTGTTGAATCCTGGGCTGAATTTAAACAATAGCTGTTGATGACTTCCCAAATGCTATATAGGCTTAAATAGCATCATTGATGATATATGATTGATAAAATATGCTTATATTTAATTTCTCTGTTGAACCTCTACCCTTTGGAATGACTTCAATAGCAACAGTGAATTTATTAAGTGAACATTTCTCAACAATCATTCTCACGATAGCACATTGGTAATAGTCAGTGACAAATAAGCAGGGTTGGGCTTGGTTAAAACTCTGGATTGGAGACCGAAGGGATAGCTGTAGATCAGGGATGGGCAACTGGGATGGGAGCCACAAAAACATCTGAACTCATCATGAGGGGGCGCAGTTGCTTGTGGGTCTGCGTACCCACATTGCGAGCAAAACATTTTAGTGGCCCCCCTCTTGACAGCGGAGATACGGTTTAGAGTTAATTTTGTGCAATTCTACACGTTTTGCCATGGGGTATAAAGAAAATGTTGCAGTTTTAAAGCAAGTTTGATGTAATTCTACACATTTTGCCATGGGGCGTAGAGAAGATTTTGCAATTTTATAACTAATTTCATGCAATTCTACACATTTTGCCATAGGGTGGAGGGAAATGTTTGCAGTTTTTAATATCATATCTGAGTGAGACTGACTGACAAAATCAATGGGGGGCCCCACGGCCGGTAATTCAACCATGATAACAAGTTTAGATAGCTGGCCGCTAAACTAACTTAGCAATCTAAAATGTTTTGCTGACATGGGCTAATTGACTATCAGTGACTGACATAACAAGAGAAAAACTGAATTGATCCGAGGCCGTCAGTTGCCCATCCCTCCTGTACATAGATAAACTCTCCAGTAGGAGGTGCTGCCCAGCCTATTGTTGTTTTCTTATAGTGGATATTACGTTGAAGATCTGACGTTTCAAAGGTACAAATTCAACATATTTTATACAAGGTTTGTCTATGTTGAAAATTGGTTACCATCATGACATAATCCTGTGATTGAAATGTTACCCTCAAAGCAACAGTTTACGTTGATGACTTGCTTCAAATCCAATGTATTTTCCACATAGATCTTGATTATTGTCCAGTCATGTGGTCAAGTGCTGCAAAGAAAGACCTAGTTAAGCTGCAGCTGGTCCAGAACAGAACGGCACGTCTTGCTCTTCTTTGTAATCAGAGGGCTAATATTAATACTAAGCATTCCGGTCTCTCTTTGCTAAGAGTTGAGGAAAGACTGACCGCGTCACTTCTTTTTTTTATTAGAAACAATAACAATGTATTTTCAAATCAAATCGAATGTATTTTCCACATAGATTCCACTTCACAATACGTTGACAAATTATGTTGATTTAACCAGTTTGTGCCTAGTGCGAGGAGACAAACCTTTGAGGGTAAGATGGAAAGGAAGTGGGAGGAAAGAGCCATATAAAAATAGCTGTACATGACTAAAGAATGAAAGATGAAAGAAAGAATGAAAGACTACACTCAATTGATATTTGACTCTTTTCATGTCAGAGTTCACTGGAGTCAGTCTTAACGAGTTTAAATCAATGTCACTCCATCTTCAATGGGAACTTGATTAGAATCCAGATGGAGAAGTGAGTCATAGCTGGATCTTATTGAGTGGCTTTGTGATGATGGATGAAGCGTCTTCCTGAACCTAGCGTGTGGTGATGATGATGACAGAAGATCCATAATTATGATACGACAACAGAATGTTTGTTTATAAATATATTCATATGTTACTTAAAGCAAGCTGGTTGTTGACACAGTGTGGCACTTCATATATAGACACCTTAGTTTATTTGTTGTTCCTCTGTGTCGTAGAACATCAACATACTGTATGTTGTCCTGTCAACACGTATCCCCTCCTATATGTTGTTGAATTTTCTTGCTCACTCAATGACAGTTGATATTGTGCTCTATGTTGTTATACACTGTAATATGTTGTTATACACTGTAATATGTTGTTTTGCACCACTGTAATATGTTGTTATACACTGTAATATGTTGTTTTGCACCACTGTAATATGTTGTTATACACTGTAATATGTTGTTACACACTGTAATATGTTGTTACACACTGTAATATGTTGTTATACACTGTAATATGTTGTTTTGCACCACTGTAATATGTTGTTTTACACCACTGCAATATGTTGTTTTACACCACTGCAATATGTTGTTTTGCACCACTGCAATATGTTGTTTTGCTCTAAGCACAGTTGTGTTAGTACTAGAGGAGCACAGGAGTGAAATAATTTGGTTATTACAATAACTGCCTACTTACATACAATAACTGCCTACCATTCAGCTGTTTTCTAACCTCATTGTCTGAACCGTTAACGTTAGGTAGCAAGTGGCTACTGTGCTTGAAAATTAGCAAGCTTGTTGCAACCTGGATAGCTACTTGTAAACAATAGCTGGAACGACCGAGCGAACAGACGCGAACTGGCTGAGTCAATTCAGTGGCTAGCTTTGCACTTGGCTAGCTAACAGTAGCTGCTAGGGGTAAGTCATAACCTACACTTGTGTTTTGTTTTTTTACATATTGATAGCCCGAGTCGCTCAAGGAATTCGGGACATGGGTGACTAGTTAACGTTAGTTTGGCTCTCTCTGTGTGTTCGTGCCGTGAAAGGAGGGGTTCTTCTTTGTCTGAAAGCAATGGCTAGCTAGTTTGCTAACTATTCTAGCTAACTAACTGGCTGAATAAGTTGACGACGGATTCGCTCAAGCTGTCGGGACTAACCCACAACGTTAGACACGGACACGAATGATCTGCTTGCGTGTTGATACACTGGTGGTTGTTGTGGCTGAGTATTGGCGCTAAACCCTGCTGTTGGAGACCGGCATGCTAGCTGGCTGTGGCGTCTTATGACTAGGTGCCCTGGACGATTTTCACGGAAGAATACTGTACCTAGTTAGCTAGCTGAATAAACTAGGTTAGTCTATTCCTAGAAAACATTGAACCGCTGTAGTTTACAACAATTATAGTTTCTGAGGTGGAAGTTGGGAGAGTTATATTTGGGAGTTGTGGTGAGGGAGGCCCCGCTCTCTCCTTTCCCAGATGTTTAGTTCATTTTATTCCGATCTCCTCTGCATTATTGTAGCCATTTGCTGCACCCTGTCAACTATGCCTCTGCCTATCCCTGTTCTCTCCTCTCCGCACAGGCTACACAAACGCCTCACACCGCGTGGCTGCTGCCTCTCTAACCTGGTGGTCCCTGCACGCACGACCCACGTGGAGTTCCAGGTCTCAGGCAGCCTCTGGAACTGCCGTTCTGCTGCCAACAAGGCAGACTTCATCCCAGCCTATGCTACCCTCCAGTCCCTCGACTTCTTGGCGCTGACGGAAACATGGATTACCACTGAAAACACTGCTACTCCTGCTGCTCTCTCCTCGTCTGACCATGTGTTCTCGCATACCCCGAGAGCATCTGGTCAGCGGGGTGGTGGCACAGGAATCCTCATCTCTCCCAAGTGGACATTCTCAATTTTTCCCCTGACCCATCTGTCTATCTCCTCATTTGAATTCCATTCTGTCACAGTCACTAGCCCATTTAAGCTTAATATCCTTGTCATCTATCGCCCTCCAGGTTCCCTTGGAGAGTTCATCAATGAGCTTGACGCCTTGATAAGTTCCTTTCCTGAGGATGGCTCACCCCTCACAGTTCTGGGGGATTTCAACCTCCCTGCGTCTACATTTGACTCATTTCTCTCTGCCTCCTTCTTTCCACTCCTCTCCTCTTTTGACCTCACCCTCTCACCGTCCCCCCCTACTCACAAGGCAGGCAATACGCTTGACCTCATCTTTACTAGATGCTGTTCTTCTACTAATCTCACTGCAACTCCCCTCCAAGTCTCCGACCACTACTTTGTATCCTTTTCTCTCTCCCTCTCCTCCAACACTACTCACTCTGCCCCTACACAGATGGTAATGCGCCGTCGCAACCTTCGCTCTCTCTCTCCCGCTACTCTCTCCTCTTCCATCCTATCATCTCTTCCCTCTGCTCAATCCTTCTTCCTCCAATCTCCTGATTCTGCCTCCTCAACCCTCCTCTCCTCCCTTTCTGCATCCTTTGACTCTCTATGTCCCCTATCCTCCCGGCCGGCTCGGTCCTCCCCTCCAGCTCCGTGGCTTGATGACTCATTGCGAGCTCACGGAACAGAGCTCCGGGCAGCTGAGCGGAAATGGAAGAAAACTAGACTCCCTGCAGACCTGGCATCTGTTCACTCCCTCCTCTCTACATTTTCTTCATCTGTTTCTGCTGCTAAGGCCACTTTCTACCACTCTAAATTCCAAGCATCCGCCTCTAACCCTAGGAAGCTCTTTGCCACATTCTCCTCCCTGCTGAATCCCCTCCCCCCCCTCCTCCCTCTCTGTGGATGACTTCGTCAACCATTTTGAAAAGAAGGTTGACGACATCCGATCCTCGTTTGTTAAGTCAAATGACACTGCTGGTCCTGCTCACACTGCCCTACCCTATGCTTTGACTTCTTTCTCCCCTCTCTCTCCAGATAAAATCTTGCGACTTGTGACGGCAGGCCGCCCAACAACCTGCCCGCTTGACCCTATCCCCTCCTCTCTTCTCCAGACCATCTCCGGTGACCTTCTCCCTTACCTCACCTCGCTGATCAACTCATCCTTGACCACTGGCTATGTCCCTTCCGTCTTCAAGAGAGCGAGAGTTGCACCCCTTCTCAAAATACCAACACTCGATCCCTCTGATGTCAACAACTACAGACCAGTATCCCTTCTTTCTTTTCTCTCCAAAACTATTGAGCGTGCCGTCTTTAGCCAACTCTCTTGCTATCTCTCTCAGAATGACCTTCTTGATCCAAACCAGTCAGGTTTCAAGACTGGTCATTCAACTGAGACTGCTCTTCTCTGTGTCACAGAGGCTCTCCGCACTGCTAAAGCTAACTCTCTCTCCTCTGCTCTTGTCCTTCTAGACCTGTCTGCTGCCTTTGATACTGTGAACCATCAGATCCTCCTCTCCACTCTCTCCGAGCTGGGCATCTCCGGCGCGGCTCACTCTTGGATTGCGTCCTACCTGACTGGTCGCTCCTACCAAGTGGCGTGGCGAGAAGCTGTCTCCGCACCACGTGCTCTCACCACTGGTGTCCCCCAGGGCTCAGTTCTAGGCCCTCTCCTATTCTCGCTATACACCAAGTCACTTGGCTCTGTCATATCCTCACATGGCCTCTCCTATCACTGCTACGCTGACGACACACAACTAAACTTCTCCTTTCCCCTTCTGATAACCAGGTGGCGAATCGCATCTCTGCATGTCTGGCAGACATATCAGTATGGATGACGGATCACCACCTCAAGCTGAACCTCGGCAAGACGGAGCTGCTCTTCCTCCCGGGGAAGGACTGCCCGTTCAATGATCTCGCCATCACGGTTGACAACTCCGTTGTGTCCTCCTCCCAGAGTGCGAAGAGCCTTGGCGTGACCCTGGACAACACCCTGTCGTTCTCCGTTAACATCAAGGCGGTGACCCGATCCTGTAGGTTCATGCTCTACAACATTCGGAGAGTACGACCCTGCCTTACACAGGAAGCGGCACAGGTCCTAATCCAGGCACTTGTCATCTCCCGTCTGGATTACTGCAACTCGCTGTTGGCTGGGCTCCCTGCCTGTGCCATTAAACCCCTACAACTCATCCAGAATGCCGCAGCCCGTCTGGTGTTCAACCTTCCCAAGTTCTCTCACGTCACCCCGCTCCTCCGCACACTCCACTGGCTTCCAGTTGAAGCTCGCATCTGCTACAAGACCATGGTGCTTGCCAACGGAGCTGTGAGGGGAACGGCACCTCCGTACCTTCAGGCTCTGATCAGTCCCTACACCCAAACGAGGGCACTGCGTTCATCCACCTCTGGCCTGCTGGCTCCCCTACCTTTGCGGAAGCATAGTTCCCGCTCAGCCCAGTCAAAACTGTTCGCTGCTCTGGCACCCCAATGGTGGAACAAGCTCCCTCACGACGCCAGGACAGCGGAGTCACTCACCACCTTCCGGAGACATTTGAAACCCCACCTCTTTAAGGAATACCTGGGATAGGATAAAGTAATCCTTCTACCCCCCCCCTTTACTCCAACCCTCCACCCCCCCCCCCCCCCCCCCCAAATAAAAAAAAAAAAAACATTGTAAAGTGGTTATCCCACTGGCTATAAGGTGAATGCACCTATTTGTAAGTCGCTCTGGATAAGAGCGTCTGCTAAATGACTTAAATATAAATGTAATGTAAATGTTATTGTTATATTTAACATGGCTAAGCAGAGTATTGACTAATTTCATTGGTTGAATCACATGTATGTCCAGGAGAACAGGAAGAGAGAGATGGGGGAGACAGGCTGTATCCTGACAATATGCCAAATATTTGTATATTTGCGTGTCAAGGAGTGTGTGTGTGTGTGTGTGTGTGTGTGTGTCCACAGAAGACAGCTGACACGTCACATTATAGAAGGATTACTTTTATACTATCCCAGGTATTCCTTAAACTTTCCTTATACACAGCAGTAAACCATACATATAGTAGTACATGCATACACCTACTGTTGAATTCTATTCTCAAAGTATTCTCCATAAAGAATGCTGTTAGATTCCTATATAGGCTGCGGGTGGCACTTTTATGAGTTGGGTGTGTTGGACAAGTTATTCAGACAGCCAGTGTGGCTTTTTAATGAGATGATGTCCTTGCTATTGTATTCCCATGTCATAGCTTGCATTTCAATGCATTTATAAATCACCAAAGGAACCTATTCTTTGGGGGTGACATTGACAAGAACATAGAGAATAAGGCACTTGAACAAAATTTACTTTCTCATAAATAATGTGTTATTTCTGTGGATAATTTAAGACATACAAGACAAATCTCTCATCATACAGCAAAGTCCTTTTCATCTACAGTAGTAATGAGGTTGTAGTAGAATGGTGGTGCCACTAAAGCAGCTAGCTAGTACTGCCCCAACAGGCCATGGCTTCCCATACTGTGTGCTGCTTAGACACGCTAACTGCTAGCTAAAGACCATAGCTACCCATGCTGTATGCTAAGACATACTAACTACTAGCTAAAGGCCATAGCTTCCCATACTGTGTGCTAAAACACGTTAACTGCTAGCTAAAGACCATAGCTTCCCATACTGTATGCTAAGACACGCTAACTGCTAGCAAAAGACCATAGCTTCCCATACTGTATGCTAAGACATGCTAACTGCTAGCTAAAGGCTATAGCTTCCTATCTAGTGAATGCTAAGACATGCTAACTGCTAGCTATAGCTGCATTCATAACCAAGTTGGAAGTCGTATATACCAGTTGGACACATTCATGTGCTTTGAACTTGTTAAAAACCGCTCATTGGCTAATGTCCAACAAGCTGCATCAACAATAAACTAAAAGTACAGCTTGTAAACAAATTATAGTGTTTATATATTGCTTTTTATAAATAATGTTTTGTTGTTACATTTAACTGTCAAAAATGTTGTTATCGAGGTAATTTCCTTAGTAGGTGACGTCAGAGGTCAGCATGTGGGAGATGTTGGAGCTTAGGGATGATAGATACGTTTCCCCACTAGCAATTACGAGTTGGAGGGGAGTTCAAGTGGATTTTCCCAAGTCGTATGTGGTAAATACCACCTTCCCAATTGGTTATGAACGCAGTATGCATGCCATATCTTCCTATCTAGTGTTTGCTAAGTCACGTTAACTGCTAGCTAAAGACCGTAGCTTCCCATAGTCCATGCCAAGACATGCTAACTGTTTCCCAAAAGACTATATCATCTGCTAAGACATGCTAAACAGGTGGTCAGGCTTCCCTGTGACATCAAACCATGCATCTAAACATCTGACCTTCAGCTCTGACCCGTGGTTCCCTTACACTTGTGGAATAGTCAACCTCATGTCTTCGTTCTTATTAGTCCTACTGATCCTCTGGTTCTGACCTTCTGCTCTGACTACAACATAATTCCCCCTCAGCAGTCTGACATTTCTTTCTGTAACCTCTGTGTTCATTGCTAACCAACTGGGAGCCAAACAAACAGAGCAGGAAGTTCACAGGGCCGCCGAACAGCTTGGCTGGGATTCCACTGACCGTCCGGCTGGCAAGATCGCTCAGACACCCACATCCACTGATCTTTCTGTCTCTCTGTCTCTGTCTCTGTCTCTGTCTGTCTCTCTGTCTCTCTGTCTCTCTGTCTCTGTCTCTCTGTCTCTCTCTCTCTCTCTCTCTCTCTCCCTCTCTCTCTCTCGCTCTTTCTCTCTCTATTTCTCTCTCTCTCGCTGTTTCTCGCTCTTGCTCTCTCTCTCTCTCGCTTGCTCTTTCTCTCAGACTGGGGTGAAGGTTCACCTTCCAACAGGACAATGACCTTAAGCACACAGCCAAGCCAATGCAGGATTGGCTTCGGGACAAGTCTCTGAATGTCCTTGAGTGGCCCAGCCAGAGCCCAGACTTGAATTTGCGAACACTTCTAAAAACCTGTTTTTGCTTTGTCATTATGGGGTATTGTGTGTATATTGATGAGGGGGAAAAAACAATGTAATCCATTTTAGAATAAGGCTGTAATGTAACAAAAATGTGGAAAAGGTCAAGGGGTCTGAATACTTTCCGAATGCACTGTATATATATATATATACAGTATTTACTGTATACATACAGTGAGGGAAAAAAGTATTTGATCCCCTGCTGATTTTGTACGTTTGCCATCTGACAAAGAAATGATCAGTCTATAATTTTAATGGTAGGTTTATTTGAACAGTGAGAGTCAGAATAACAAAACAAAAATCCAGAAAAACGCATGTCAAAAACGTTATAAATTCATTTGCATTTTAATGAGGGAAATAAGTATTTGACCCCCTCTCAATCAGAAAGATTTCTGGCTCCCAGGTGCCTTTTATACAGGTAACGAGCTGAGATTAGGAGCACACTCTTAAAGGGAGTGCTCCTAATCTCAGCTTGTTACCTGTATAAAAGACACCTGTCCACAGAAGCAATCAATCAATCAGATTCCAAACTCTCCACCATGGCCAAGACCAAAGAGCTCTCCAAGGATGTCTGGGACAAGATTGTATACCTACACAAGGCTGGAATGGGCTACAAGACCATTGCCAAGCAGCTTGTTGAGAAGGTGACAACAGTTGGTGCGATTATTCGCAAATGGAAGAAACACAAAATAACTGTAAATCTCCCTCGGCCTGGGGCTCCATGCAAGATCTCACCTCGTGGAGTTGCAATGATCATGAGAACGGTGAGAAATCAGCCCAGAATTACACGGGAGGATCTTGTCAATGATCTCAAGGCAGCTGGGACCATAGTCACCAAGAAAACAATTGGTAACACACTACGCTGTGAAGGACTGAAATCCTGCAGCGCCCGCAAGGTCCCCCTGCTCAAGAAAGCACATATACAGGCCCGTCTGAAGTTTGCCAATGAACATCTGAATGATTCAGAGGAGAACTGGGTGAAAGTGTTGTGGTCAGATGAGACCAAAATCGAGGTCTTTGACATCAACTTAACTCGCCGTGTTTGGAGGAGGAGGAATGCTGCCTATGACCCCAAGAACACCATCCACACCGTCAAACATGGAGGTGGAAACATTATGCTTTGGGGGTGTTTTTCTGCTAAGGGGACAGGACAAATTGACCGCATCAAAGGGACGATGGACGGGGCCATGTACCGTCAAATCTTGGGTGAGAACCTCCTTCCCTCAGCCAGGGCATTGAAAATGGGTCGTGGATGGGTGTTCCAGCATGACAATGACCCAAAACATACGGCCAAGGCAACAAAGGAGTGGCTCAAGAAGAAGCACATTACATTCCTGGAGTGGCCTAGCCAGTCTCCAGACCTTAATCCCATAGAAAATCTGTGGAGGGAGCTGAAGGTTCGAGTTGGCAAACGTCAGCCTCGAAACCTTAATGACTTGGAGAAGATCTGCAAAGAGGAGTGGGACAAAATCCCTCCTGAGATGTGTGCAAACCTGGTGGCCAACTACAAGAAACATCTGACCTCTGTGATTGCCAACAAGGGTTTTGCCACCAAGTACTAAGTCATGTTTTGCAGAGGGGTCAAATACTTATTTCCCTCATTTAAATGCAAATCAATTTATAACATTTTTGACATGCGTTTTTCTGGATTTCTTTGTTGTTATTCTGTCTCTCACTGTTCAAATAAACCTACCATTAAAATGTATAGACTGATCATGTCTTTGTCAGTGGGCAAACGTACAAAATCAGCAGGGGATCAAATACTTTTTTCCCTCACTGTATATATATATATTTTCTTTCTCTCTCTGTATCTCTAAGGCTTCAGGGAATACATTTTGATTTGATTTATTAGGATCCCCATTAGCTGACGCCAATGGCGACTGCTAGTCTTACTGGGGTCCGACAATAAACTAAAAAGACATTACAGACAAAATACTTTACAATTGACATACATTTAAAAACATTAACACGTAGTGTTTGTGTGCATCTATTACATTTACATTTACAGTTACGTCATTTAGCAGACGCTCTTATCCAGAGCGACTTACAAATTGGTGCATTCACCTTATGATAGCCAGTGGGACAACCACTTTACAATTTACAATTTTTTAATTCTTAATTTTTAGAGTATATTTATAATTTTCATTTGTTTTATATATATAATTTTTGTATTTTATTATAAAAAATCTCTCTCTTTTTTTTAATTTAATTATTTTGTTTTTTTCCCTTTCTTAGTTAAAACGTTTTTTTTTTTTTGTGGGGGTGGCGTCGTGAGGGAGCTTAATCTATCAGTTACACATACACGTCAGTACATACACACAAAAAGTAGGTCACATGGGGGATAGGCGTTGTGCCGTGAGGTGTTGCTTTATTTGTTTTTTGAAACAAGGTTTGCTGTTCACTTGCACTATATAAGATGGAAGGGAGTTCATGGCTCTGTATAATACTGTATGTTTACTTTAATTTGTTCTGGACCTGGGGACTGTGAAAAGACCCCTGGTGGCATGTCTGGTGGGGTAAGTGTGTGTGTCAGTGTTGTGTGTAAGTTGACTATGCAAACAATTTAAAATTTCCAACACGTTATTGTTTCTTATAAAAAAAAGAAGTGACGCGGTCAGTCTTTCCTCAACTCTTAGCAAAGAGAGACCGGAATGCTTAGTATTAATATTAGCCCTCTGATTACAAAGAAGAGCAAGACGTGCCGTTCTGTTCTGGACCAGCTGCAGCTTAACTAGGTCTTTCTTTGCAGCACTTGACCACATGACTGGACAATAATCAAGATCTATGTGGAAAATACATTGGATTTGAAGCAAGTCATCAACGTAAACTGTTGCTTTGAGGGTAATATTTCAATCACAGGATTATGTCATGATGGTAACCAATTTTCAACATAGACAAACCTTGTATAAAATATGTTGAATTTGTACCTTTGAAACGTCAGATCATCAACGTAATATCCACTATAAGAAAACAACAATAGGCTGGGCAGCACCTCCTACTGGAGAGTTTATCTATGTACAGGAGGGATGGGCAACTGGCGGCCTCGGATCAATTCAGTTTTTCTCTTGTTATGTCAGTCACTGATAGTCAATTAGCCCATGTCAGCAAAACATTTTAGATTGCTAAGTTAGTTTAGCGGCTAGCTATCTAAACTTGTTATCATGGTCGAATTACCGGCCGCGGGGCCCCCCATTGATTTTGTTAGTCAGTCTCACTCAGATATGATATTAAAAACTGCAAACATTTCCCTCCACCCTATGGCAAAATGTGTAGAATTGCATGAAATTAGTTATACAATTGCTAAATCTTCTCGCCGCCCCATGGCAAAATGTGTAGAATTACATCAAACTTGCTTTAAAACTGCAACATTTTCTTTATACCCCATGGCAAAACGTGTAGAATTGCACAAAATTAACTCTAAACCGTATCTCCTCTGTCAAGAGGGGGGCCACTAAAATGTTTTGCTCGCAATGTGGGTACGCAGACCCACAAGCAACTGCGCCCCCTCATGATGAGTTCAGATTCTTTTGTGGCTCCCATCCCAATCAAAGTTGCCCATAATTTCATTTAAAGTAGTCCAAAGTTTTTTTCCATCATTCTTTATATAATTGATCTTGGCTTCATAATACAGTTTCCTCTTCTTTTTGTTGAGTTTAGTCACATAATTTCTCAATTTGCAGTAAGTCAGCCAGTCAGATGTGCAGCCAGACTTATTAGCCACTCCTTTTGCCCCATCTCTTTCATACAGTTTTTCAATTCCTCATCAGAGCCTTAAAGCCTTAAAGTTCTAACAGTAAGTTTCTTAACAGGTGCATGTTTATCAATAATTGGAAGAATACATTTCATAAATTCATCAAGTACAGTATCTGGATGCTCCTTATTTATCACATCAGACCAACACATATGTTTAACATCATCCACATAAGAGTCTCAGCAAAATCCTTTTTATGATCTCTCTTTTTTTTCTCAATTTGTCTGTCATAGTTGACGTGTACCTATGATGAAAATTACAGGCCTCTCTCATCTTTTTAAGTGGGAGAACTTGCACAATTGGTGGCTGACTAAATACTTTTTTTCCCCACTGTACGTTCATCTCTAGGAGACAGAATGCATCTCCTTCCTGAGCGGTATGACGGCTGCGTGGTCCCATGGTGTTTATACTTGCATACTAATGTTTGTACAGATGAACGTGGTACCTTCAGGCTTTTTTAAATTGCTCCCAAGGATGAACCAGACTTGTGGAGGTGTACAATCTTGTTTCTGAGGTGTTGGCTGATTTCTTTAGATTTTCCCATGATGTCAAGCAAAGAGGCACTGAGTTTGAAGGTAGGCCTTGAAATACATCCACAGGTACACCTCCAATTGACTGAAATGATGTCAATTAGCCTATCAGAAGCTTCTAAAGCATCATTTTCTGGAATTCTCCAAGCTGTTTAGAGGCACAGTCAACTTAGTGTATGTAAACTTCTGATCCACTGGAATTGTGATACAGTGAATTATAAGTGAAATAATCTCTGTAAACAATTGTTGGAAAAATGACTTGTGTCATGCACAAAGAAGATGTCCTAACCGAATTGCCAAAACTATAGTTTGTAAACAAGACATTTGTGGAGTGGTTGAAAAACACGTTTTAATGACTCCAACCTAAGTGTATGTAAACTTCCAACTTCAACTGTACATATGCCTTAACTAGGTGTGATTATGGCCAATACTGTGCATTGCCTTGAAATCATTCTGAATTTGGGGACTGTGAAGAGGGAAATGGAAAGGGGATAGAAAACACTAGTTTTGGTTTTCTGTTGCACAATGTTTTGCAATGGTGTGCCCTAATGAATACATCCTTTATTTTACCCTGGAGGAAAAAACACAGAGAGAGACCTGCTGTGTGGTTAGCTGCTGTGGGTAGAACATTTTTGACCCCTTTTAATATTTAATTTTCCATTAACCAGTCGAGCTGACATCCACTTTGCACTGTTTCGCTATGGCTTTAGTCATCAATCTAGCAAGAGGGCAATGTTTTATTAATGTAGTAGGGTGTGTTGACCTTTGGCTTTCACCTGGAATTGTTTATGCCTGAGAAAACACACTTTTCAACCCATATGATCTAGTACACAATAAAAGTATACTAAAACACACATATGATGATATGATGAAAAAAAGAATAATGTGAATGAATATGCCTTTTCATACTTATTAATATGTCCATATATAGTTATAATTTACCCAAAATATTTCACTTTCTTTATTACTTTACCAAACATATCATGACATTAGTGATAGTCAAAATCTGTAAAATGTGTGAATGTCTAAATCAACTTTTGGGCCATTTAAACAGTGCGCGTCCCTTCTGTAGACAATGGGGGAAGGGCTAAATAAAGGGCTTGATTTTGCCGTTCTGAACATATGCAATGTTTGACTTCCACACAAAATTACTTCTTTACTTATTTTAGGTTTAAGGAAGTGTATAGGTCACATTCTTTATCATAGAGCTATGAAAGCTATGTATTTAGATCCGCCTGCTTGAGACAAATAGAGCTGGATAAATGTTTTTCTAAGGACCGCCCCTTTGACATATCGTTGCAGTGAAGTGATATAAATTGATTTATTGATGCAGTCGACCACCAGAGGGAGCCAAATACATGTTTATTTGACAGAGGACCTTTCTTTACACCAGGGATCATCAACTAGGTTCAGCTGCGGGACGATTTGTTCTTGAGCGCATGGTCAGGGGGCAGGAACATAATTACAAATAAGTTATAGACTGCAAATTGACAACAAGAGGCCCAAACAGATGATTAAAACACTTCAAACCTTGCTTACATTTGTATACAATCACATATATCTCTTTTATGCGTGGTAATACTTTGGAACAGATTTCCAAAGTGAATTTGCTGGTCTTCTTACGGTCTTTTGTGTCTAACAATAAACAATTATTTTTGTGTTTGTGCTTTTGCAAAAAATGCGGGGTCAAATAAAATCACACCGCCAGTTGCTTTACATGGTCCTAGGAATTCACTCCACAATATAATAGCTATATAATAGCCACTGTACCAACAGTTTACCAACTGTCAAGGTGGGGGTTATAATGTCTGTATATAAACACAACACATTAACCACATTATATAATTGTTCATTGGGTCTACATTAATTAGGTTAAATGTAAAAATGTAATTGACCTGTAAAATCTTTAATGTTAGGCTGCAAACTGTAAATCAGGAACATATAGCAAAATTAAATCAGATTTGTAAATTGAAACATGTTTGAATCTTTCTCATTCTTGGGGTTCACATATTTAGACATACATAATTGTCTTACATTTATATCACTGTATTTATCATTGTTCAGAGCAACATAGTCTATGTCTTGCATTAAACATTTATAAAACATTTGACACTGCTTTGTAAGAAACATAATCCCAGCTTGGTAAGAACCCCTCCACACACACACACACACACACACACACACACACACACACACACACACACACACACACACACACACACACACACACACACACACACACACACACACACATACACACACACACACACACCTACAGGCGGACAGAGCATCTTGAGATTTGGGATAATTCCCTGTGGCCCCTCAAAATTGGTAGTAATGTATTTATTTTCTAAACCACAAAATGGTGATAATCAAAATACACATTTTCATTTTTTATTTTTTATTTAACCTTTATTTAACCAGGTAAGCCAGTTGAGAACAAGTTCTCATTTACAACTGCGACCTGGCCAAGATAAAGCAAAGCAGTGCGATAAAAACAACAACACATAGTTACATATGGGGTAAACAAAACATAAAGTCAAAAATACAACAGAAAATATATATACAGTGTGTGCGAATGTAGTAAATTATGGAGGTAAGGCAATAAACAGGCCATAGTGCAAAATAGTTACAATTTCGTATATTAACACTGGAATGATAGATGTGCAAAAGATGATAAGGTGTGTGTGTTTTTATCTATTGAACAGTGAGAGGTCACGAATCAATTGTAAAACGTAGTCAGTGCGTGTGTAACGAACTGTGTCCACAAACCGTCTCCTGGCCTATCCACAAACGGTAATAATTATATCTGGCTAGACAGCAGTGCTGTCCATTCAACACCATGGAGATAACCTGCCCCGAGATGCTGTCCATTCAGCAGTGCTGGCTGCGGCCTCAGCGACCTTTACAAAATATGTTCCTTTGTATCTTAGGCCTACTTTCCTCATTTTTGCCATAGTTTGGTTGTGTTTGCGTTGTTTACCATGCGTCCTTGATAATGTAAGTAATTACCTCTGATTTATGCCCTTTATTTCAATGCATTATGTAGATTGAGCTGTCATTGCATTTGCTGGTCACATAATAATATTATTATGCGTGTGTGTGTGTCTTTGCGAGGGTGGCGTGTGGTGCACTGGATGAACGGCCTACTTTCCTCATTTTCGCCATAGTTTGAAAATGTTTGAATGTACACGATTGTGGCCCTTTCCTGCATTCAAATGACCTAGTGGCCTCATAATTAACTATGTCAAACAGTTTTGTTATATTTCAGTGTTCTGTGATGTATATAAAGTGTAACATTGGTACGCAAACTCAAAATGTAATATATTTCAGCTATATATCTGACATGGTACAGGTATCTTATTTTTTTAACCCCATAACCATGTGTGTGAGGTGTATACTTTTCTAAAAAGTAGATTTGTTTAAGACTACCAAGAAACACTCTGCGTGACCCTCATTTAGCCCACTGCAGTAAAAGGTTATATAGCTAGAGCCACTGCAATATCCCATAGGTCTCAAATGTGACCACTAAGATATTTTCATTTACCACGAGCATCATGGATTACAGTTATTGAAAATGAAGGCACATATGTCAAATCTAACATTTAAATGTATTTACAAAGGAAATATTAAACAATTTCAACAATTAGATTTTTAAAATCGAATGCAGACTTCTGGTGCCCAATTCGTCTTTAAAGGTACACCATTGAGAAATAAGCTTGGTCTTGTGACCATTTTGTGAAATGATATGAAACTTCTCTGAATCATACTAGACACCTTAATAATGCATAACATGACACATAAATGTAAGAAAATAAATTATTTATGTCTAAATATGTGAAGACACCAAGAATGTGAAAGATTCAAACATGTATCAAATCCCAAATCTGATTCTATGTTGCTATATGTTCCCGCTTTATAGCTTATGTAATAGCCTAACATGAAAGAATTGACAGGTCAATTACTTTTTACATTTAAAGTGGAACTGAAATGCTCAAATCAACCTACATTGTTAGGTAACCTTGTTGAAAGTGATGTTATGAAAATGCTTTGAGAACATAATGTTAGAAGTTTTTCGAGCCACAGCCATATTGAAACAATGTCATGGGCATGGTAGAGCGTCTGCACGCCTACTTTATTCATGGGAATAAACTAAAAGCTAAAACTACCAAATTGGGATGGAAAAACAATAAAATAACAACAATTATGTTAACAATTCTGTATAGCCCGGTCAGAAATTAGCTGAAGTTAGCCAGCAAGCTAGCTAACAGCAAACAAGGTTAGTTACTGTAGCTAACTGCATGGTAATGCACACAATAATGAAGTCACTTTTGCAGGCAGATTGTGTACACTATGCATAAAACAGTATTCAATATGGTTTGCAGTAAGGGACGTCAGATGTGCCAAACCTAGGAGAGGCTAGCTAGGCTGGGCTAGAAACAGATGGCTAGAAAAACGAGTATTCTAGCTAGCTAGGTGTCTGCTCTGAGTTAGCTACAGACATGTAAGGTTTGTTAACAGTGTCCACTCCTATTAAATCAATTGCAGCTAGTTGTGAGACTTACCAAATGATGCTGCCAATGTCTATAGTCCATAGTAAACTCCTGCACTGTAGCAAGCTGTTCTGCTAACGTCTAGCTAGCAAAGCAAAATATCCATCAATGATAGCTGAACTTGCTGTGGTTTTGGACTAGCTGGCTATGATAGCCACCTTAAACAGTATAATGTTTTTGTCAATTTATTGTTCATGCCATGTTACCTGGCTAGTCTCAAACAGGATAGCCTTCTAAAAAGGCACTTATTTTAATATTTTTTATTGCTGTCAAAATGAAAACATTCTCAATGAGGCTACTAACATACATTGTAATCTGGGCTGCCTGTCAGATGAACCATTCAAGTGATGTCATTGATGAGACGTTATCAAGATGGCAGCATGCAGCAATTTTCTAACGTTTTAACATAAATATGAGTTTTTTTTTAGCACTTTTAAGGGTAGGAACATGGTTCTTTATCAAATTTGGTTATCAAAATCATCTTAACTAACAAAAATGTTTAGGTTAATCTTTAACCTAATTAATGTAGACCCACGTTCATGTGTTCACACGTTTAAGTCACACTGTCAAGTAACAAAAAAAATAATAATAATAATCACACGTTCATGCGTTCACACATTCACACGTTCGACGATTCATGTATGGCATTTATCACCCCTCATAACACACACACACACACATACACACACACACACTCAGCACGCTTTGTTTCTCTTCAGATTGTGTCCAGGTGTGTGTGAGTGCAAGCGTACGATTGTCAGTGTCCATTTGTGAGTGACTTTGGTGCGATAATGGTCCCAGGACTGGCCCGGCTCCAAGCTGCATCTTATCAACTGCTGTCCAGAAAGTCGTTGGACTGACTGATGGATGACACCTGACACATGCTTCTCAAACCTGGGAGATGAATGACCACAATTATGGCCCAGACCTTTCCCTCGCTCTCATTCTCGTTCTCTATCTTTCTCTGTGTTTTTCGAGTGTCTATCTCTCTCTACACTTCTCGCACTCCATTTACCCCAACTTTAGCTCTTTCTTTCCCTCTTTTCTCTATTCTGTTTTTCCGCC